>NW_022436943.1:1714049-2026697 GCF_009761245.1 Sapajus apella | reverse complement strand
AGCCTGGGCAACAGAGACTCTGTCTCAAAAAAAAAAAAAAAAAAAGACCAGCCTGGGCAACATGGTGAAACCTTGTCTCTACAAAAATTACCTGGGTGTGGTGGCGCCCATCTGTAGTCTCAGCTACTCAGGAGACTGAGGCAGGAGGATCTCTTGAGCCTGGGAGGTGGAGATGCCGTGAGTGTGATCACACCACTGCACTGCAGCCTGAAGCAACAGACTGAGAACCTGTCTCAAAAAAAAAAATGTATATGTGTGTGTGTGTGTATGTTGTATAATATAGACATTTAATGTATAATAATGTGGGTATATACACACATTATATATATATATATATATATATACATATACATACATATATATATATATACACACACACACACACACAACTTAGTAATTTCTATCTGTATTAGTTGCCTATTGCTGCATATCAAGTTACCCCCAATGGAACCATTTAACACACATTTATTTATTTATTTATTTATTTTTGAGACAAAGTCTAGCTCTGTCGCCCAGGCTAGAGTGCAGTGGCACGAACTTGGTTCACTACAACCTTTGCCTTCTGGGTTCAAGTGATTCTCCTGTCTCAGCCTCCTGAGTAGCTGGGATTACAAGCGCTTTCCATGACCACCGCCCAGCTAATTTTTGTATTTTTAGTCGAGATGGAGTTTCACTGTGTTGGCCAGTCTGGTCTCGAATTCCCGACCTCGTGTTCCACCCACGTTGACCTCCCAAAGCGCTAGGTTTACAAGCATGAGCCACAGCGCCCAGCCAACACACATTTATTATCTCCCAGTTGCTATAAGTCAGGAATCCAGGTGCAACTTAGCAGGGCCCTTCAGTTCAGGGCCTCTCAAAAGGCTGCAGTTGAGGTACTGGACCTGCATCTCTCATAAGACTTTAGTCAAGGTGGTGGCCAGGGCCACAGTCACCTCAAGATTTAACCAGGACAGGATCCTCTTCCAAGCTCATTCGGGGGTTGTTGGCAAGATTCAATTCCTCATGGGTGCTGAGCTCAAGACTTCCGTTCCTTACTACTAGTTGGCCTCTGAGAGGCCCCTAAGGTTCCAGCATGTGGCCTTCTCTAGAGGGCGGCATCCAGCATAGAGGCTGTCTTCATCCAAGTGAACAAGTGAGAGAAGACAAGAGAACAAGCAAGATGGAAGTCAGTCTTTTGCAACCTAATCACAGAAGTGGCATTCTATTATTTTCTGTGTTCTATAAGTTAGAAGCAAATCACTACATCCAGCCCACACTCGAAGGGAGAGGATTACACAGAGCTTGAGTGCCAAGAGAGAACTTTTGGGAGGGATGGATATGTTCATTGTCTTGATTGTGGTGATGGTTTCACAAGGGTGTATATAAATCAAAACTTATCCAACAATTGACATATAATAAACTGCACTTGAAATATGTGCAGTTTACTGTATGTCAATCATATCTCAATAAAGCTGTTTCAAAAATGAAGCATTATTTTATCTGTGTGCAAAACTGAGGTTTTTGAAAGCAGGAATTATTTTGATAATTTTGCTATTTCACCTTAAGAACTCAAAAAAAAAAGAAAAAAAATTACAGGGTCCAGCATGGTGGCTCATGCCTATAACCCCATGGCTTTGGGAGGCTGAAGTAAGAGGATTGCTTGAGCCCAGGAGTTGGAGATTACAGTGAGCTCCACTGCACCCCAGTCTGGGCAACAAAGAGAGATCTAGTCTCAAAAAAAAAAAAGTTAAAAAAGAATAAAAAGTTTGGACTTGACAGTTATATGGAAAATGGAAAAAGATAAAAATAATAATAGTAATAAAAAATACAAGGTTGTCTATTGCAAACTGTAAGAAAAATAGGACTTCAGGAACGACAAGGTATCTTTCTAATGTAGTGGCTCTAACTTTAGCATGTATTAAAATCACTTCGAAAATCTTTATTACTAAGTTTTTAGGAAATGCTGCTCCTGCTGGTCCAGAGACCATACTTTGAGAATCACTGTTCTAGTTCATCACAATAATCAATTAGAAATTGAGAAATAAAAAGATAGCATTCACAAAAATCACAAACTCCATAAAATATGCAGAAATAATCCAAATAAAAAACATACAAAACCTATATGAATAAAAAAATTAGTAAAGGGCATATAAGAGCTCTGAATAAAAGATACACCATGTTCCTAAATGAGAAGATTCAATATTTAAATTTTCAAATTCTCCTTGACTTAATCTATAAATTTAGTTAACTCCAATTTCTTAAGGTCTCAAAAGGACTTTTTACAGAATTTAACAAGTTAATTCTCACATGCAAATGGAAAAAAATACACAAAAAGAGCCAATAACTTTTTGAAAAAATGAACAATGAGAAGAGGTTTGTCCTAGCAGTTGGCAAAACATGGGATAAAACTATGGAAACTGGCCAGCCTCACACCTGCATTTTGGGAGGCCAAGGTGGGTGGATCATTTTAACTCAAGAGTTTGAAAGCAGCCTGGGCAACATGGGGAAATCAAGTCTCTACAAAAAATTTGCTGGACATGGTGGCACACACCTGTAGTCCCAGATATTCAAGACACTGAGGTGGCAGGGTTACTTGAACCTGGGAGGCTGAGGCTGCAGTGAGCCTTGATGACACCATGGCACTCTAGTCTGAACAACAGAGTGAGATCCTACCTCAAAAACAAAAAACAAAACAATGGAAATTAAAACAGTGTGGTATTAGCTGAACGCAGTGGCTCATGCTGTAATTACAGCACTTGGTAGGCTGAGGCAGGTGAATTGCTTGAGCTCAGAAGTTTGAGACCTGCCTGGGCAACATGGTGAAACCCCCCGTCTCTATCAAAAATACACAATAATTAGCTGGGAGTGGTGGCACACATCTGTGGTCCCAGCTACTCAGGAGGCTAAGCTGGGAGGATTGCTTGAGCCTGGGAGGCGGAGGATGAAGTGAGCCAAGATCATGCTATCTTGCGCTACAGCCTGGGTAATGGAGTGAGACTCCCTCTCAAAAAAAAAGTGTGGCATTAACTTAGATATAGATAAATTTATATCTATAATAAATAATGAGCCCAGAACAGAACCATTTCTGTCTGGAAATGTTGTTTATGATAAAGTGACATTTACATCACAGAGAACAGATTACTCAATAAATTGAAATTACCGGACTTTCAGGAACTCCTGGAGCTACATTGAAATCTACCTCAGCAAAGTTGCTGCTACCACTGCTGCTGCACCACTATTGACTTAAAGGCCAGGCTGCCTTTCAGCCATGGTCAAGAAAGCTGTGAGAGTAGGAAGTTGCTGCTGTCACTGCTGATCACACAGAGCTAGGAACTGACTAGGCTCAGGACTTCTGACAGCTGCTGCAAAAGCACCAAAATGCCCCTGCCACTGTGCTGCCGGCATCGCCATCTCATAGGACCCATAACCCTCTTCCAAATCTCATTCATATGCATCTCTATTTGGTGGATGCTACATCCCATGCAGAAATCCTCACTGCAAAGGTGTGTGGGTAATGTAGACTTCCATCTTCCAGCACCTGATGTACACAAAGTCATGTTAGTATAGTTTTGGAGCAGTATTGAGTAAACTAATGTACGATGTCTGCCATACTCATTAGAATAAAAGAAACGTGTTGACTCATGTCCCTGGGAAGGCCAAGGAATAGAGCCAGCTCTAGACACAAATGGAAGCAGAAGTTCAAACCATGTCACCAGCATTCTTTCTCTCTTCCTATTTTTCAGTTCTAATTTTATTCATTTAACTAACATTTATTAAGCACTTACTATGCTCCAGACACTGTTCTAAGTGCTGATATGCCACAGTGAACAAAACATACATAAGTCCTTACCCGCTTTGGTCCTTATTTTCCTCTGGGTTAGCTTCATTTTCTGGCAGATTATTTGAAAACAGTGGCAAAACTAGTTCCCAGAAGCTGCAAGTTTATAGGTTACTTAGTGCTTGAACTATCACAAGGAGAAAGGGCTTTCCTTCCCCAAAGCCATATAAATTCCACACAATAAAAAGATTCTGGGCTGGGCATGGTGGCTCACGCATGTAATCCCAGCACTTTGGGAGGCTGTGGTGGGCGGATCACAAGGTCAGCAGTTCAGGACCAGCCTGGCCAACATGGTGAAACTCATCTTAAAAAAAAAGAGTAAATAAAAAAAAATTCTAATTGGTTTTATTATATGATGCATCCAAGACCAATCAGGGTATTGAAGAGGGGCATGTACCATATGTCCACCAGATGTGTAGAGACTGTTCCCAAACACGAAATGTGCTGAAACCACAAAGACAGAGTTGATGTCCATTCCATTCCATTACTATTCAGGATCCTACACACACGTGCACGTGTGTGTGCGCACGCGCACACACACACACACACACTTCCATATACTTTTAAAAGATCCCCCCAATGACAATGTAAAATTTTCTTCCACAAATAAAAACACACTCTTTTTTTCCCCAAAAGAAGAAATCCCAAAACTTGTCTAGTCACCATATTGTGCTCTGAAGTCCCAGAATTTTAGGTCTAGATATGACTCTTCACCATTTAATAACCAATGGATAAATTAAAAATATAGGATGGGCACAGTGGTGAGTACTGGTAGTCCCAGCTACTCAGGAGGCTGAGGTGTAAGAATTGCTTGAGGCCAGGAGTTTGAGGTTGCAGCATGCTATGACTGTGTCTGTGAATAGCCACTGTGCTCCAGCCTGAATATTCAGTTTTGCAACACAGGAGGTAAATCAGGAAACCACAACAAAACCTCTTATTTGAAAACTGAAAGCCAATTTCCAGTGGCCACCACTTCATAGCATACACCTGTGCCGCTAAAAGAAAAAGTAAGAAGTCTGCCCTGGCAGTAGGGTGAATCTTGCAGTGTCAACTCCATGAGCTGGTAACCAAAGCCAGATCTGGCCGGTCCTGATTTTTGAACCTGAACCCACAGCCCAGTGGCTTTTTCTCTTGGTCACAGAACTTGATGCTTTGCTCATACTCCTTGCTCTTGGTTTAATTGTTTTGCTCCTGGCTGTGACCCAACACCCCAAGATGCAGTAGTCTTTCTCAGACCACATCCCAGTGGTTGTCTTCAGCAGCTGAATTACTCTCACCTTTGTAGTGCTGAGAAGTAATAGCAGAAGGTGTCTGTAGGAGACCTGGGGGTCAAGCTTCTTCTACGGCCAGCCTTTTTTCCTTTTTTTAATAAAAGGATTTTTTTGGTTTTTACTTTTTAAAATATTTCTTCCTAATTACGTACTTACTTAACCCCAGCCAGAAGATAAAATTAAGTACTTACTTAACTTTATCTTCTGTAGTTCCCACCTCCCTGCCTTACCTCTCACTAGTTTTAGCTCCAGGTTCAAGTAGGGAATAGTGTTCTTAGACTTCTCCAAATGCACATGATTAACTGCCTCTTAATTATCCTACTGGTATCTCAGGTATTTTGCTGTTTACAGACAGAAAGGGCCTCTCCACAAAGCTATATGCCATTCCCTTTCAGCATGCTGTTTAGGCTAACGCCTTCTTGTTAAAAAAAAAAAAAAAAAAAAAGAAAAAAAAAAAAAAAAACAGTTTTATTGAGATATCATTTCCATGCCATGCAGTTCACTCATTTAAAGTGTAAAGTTCAATAACTTTTTAATATCTTCACATAGTTGTGGATCCATCACCATAATCCATTTTAGAACATTTTTATCACTCCAAAGAAACCTAGCTCTAACCTCTGAATTCCCCCATTCCTCCCAGTCCCTGGCAACTACTAATCTACTTTTTTTCTATGTATCTTTTTTAGACAGAGTTTCACTCTTCTTGCCCAGGCTGGAGTGCAATGGTGTGATCTCGGCTCACTGCAACCTCCACTTCCTGGGTTCAAGCAATTCTCCTGCCTCAGCCTCCTGAGTAGCAGGGATTACAGGCATATGCCATCACACCCAGCTAATTTTGTATTTTTAGTAGAGATGGGTTTCTCCATGTTGGTCAGCCTGGTCTCGACTTCCCGACCTCAGGTGATCTGCCCACCTTGGCCTCCCAAAGTGCTGGGATTACAGGCATGAGCCACCGTCCCCGGCCTGATGTACTTTCTGTCTCTTTAGATTTACCTATTCTCGACATTTTATATCAATGGAATCACATAAAATGTGGTGCTTTGTGACTGGCCTTTTTCATTTAGCATAAAGTTGTCAAGGTTTGGCCACGTGGCAGCACATTATCAGAACTTCTCCTTTTATTTCTGGATAATATTTCTTTGTGTGGATGTACTACATTTTCCTTATCCATTTGTTAGTTGGTGGACATCTGGTTGTTTCTTACTCTTGGCTATTACGATAATATAGCCGATAAACATTCATGTACAAGTTTTGATGTGGACATGAGTTTGTATTTCTTTTGGAATACCTAGGAGTGGAATTGCTGGGCCATATGCCAACAATATGTTTAACTGCTTGATGAAGGCCGTGATTTTATCAAAATTATTAAAAGCATCAAAAAACATCAACTTATTCCAATATCTGGACATTTTCTACAGGTCACCAAAACACTAGCCATAGAAGACTTGATCAGATTTCCCAAATATAACATGTGTGGTTACTCTATAATCCAGTGTGCAGTTCTTAGATGGGGACAGAAGAATCCTCATTCCCACTTACATACCTCAACTCACCCAGTTCTTCATGTCAGGGCCTGAAACCTGCTGTACTCCACTTCTAGTTACCAATATTTATCTTATGATTGTAGGTAAACCAAAGAGTTAGGTCTCACGTAACTGGGAAGTTTGGGAGACCTGACTTCAGATATAGCTGGAGGCAAGGGTTCAAACTGAACAGAGACAGATGTCAGCTTTCTACTTTTCAGCAATCCTTTTTCTGCTTTGGTTTAATTCTCAGGTGGCCTTGCTCTGCTTGACAACAAAAGTGCCCTTAGAAGCTCATAATTCCAGATACCGAAAGAGATCCACATCAGTCTCTTCATAAATTAACTAGCCCTCCTTGGAGGTGGGGGCGGGGATGATTTCTACTCCTGGTTCAATTTCCAAGTCCAAAGGAATAGCATGATCAGCCTGGGTTACAGGCCCATTCCTATGGCAGGAATCAGGGGGTCAAATGATTGCTATCCACCGTACGTATGGGATGAGAGGTTACTGAAAGGAAAATATGCCTGCAAAACAGAAAAGAAGCAACTGTTCAATAGTTTCTGTTTCTATTATTCAATCTCATAATTTTCATTTTTATCTCTTTATCGCTTTTATATGTTTCCTTTGAAATGTTTCTCAAATTTGCCCTATACGTCATTTATTCAGTTTTCTGCAAGGTAGAGTCTATAATTCACCTTCTGCACTTTGGTTTCTATGTAGATTTTAAAAAATGATTTATATATTTATGTTTATTTATTTAATTTTTTTTTTTAGAGATGGAGTCTCTCTATGTTGCCTAGGCTGTAGTGTAGTGGCTATTCACAGTCATAATCATAGCTCACTACAGCTTTGAACTCCTGGGCTCAAGCAATCCTCCCCCTCAGCCTCCTAAGTATCTGAGACTACAGTCAACATGTCACTACACTTGGCTTTGATGTATGTATTTAAATGTTTATTATGAATCTACCCCGCTCTGGGTATTGGGCTAGGACAAGTACCCTGTCTTCAGAGAGATTACTATCTAAAGGAGGAGAAAGCCAAGAAGCAGAAAATTACAATAAAACGATAAGATTAAGGTAAACTCAGGGGCTTACATGTGCACAGCACAGGCATCCAATCCAGCTTGGGGGCATTCAAAGGTTTCCTAAAGGAGGTGACATCTTTCAAAAATGAATATTGATTACACAGGGAATGGGGGCCAAAGAAGAAAGGGAATTTCAGGTCATGGAGCAGTAAGTACCAAGGCATGAATATCTAAAAGGGTCTGTCAAAAAAGAGGAACACCAGTATTTCAATATGACTGCAACATGCATCGTGGGCAGCAAGAATGAGGCTGGCAAGGAGCACAGGGGCCAGGTCATCAACCACACTGCACCTATGTGCCTGGGGGTTCTGAGTTTAACCTGGGGCAGTGGAAGGGCTTAAACAGGAGAGTGTCATGATCAGAGCTGCATTTTAGAAAGGCAACTCTAGGGGCCTTCAGAATCAAGAAGATTGTTCAAGAGGTTATTGCAGCAACAATGCTGAGAGACAGTGACGACCTCAATTACAAAAGTGTGGCAGGTGTGTGACCTTCACATGCCCAGCTCCTTCCTGTGATTAAGTCAGAAGTTCAGCTGGCATCTCCTTGGAGATTTTCTCTACTCTCCTAGAAAGTGATCTTCATATGGCTAAAGCCTCCTCTCCTTTGAGCATAGATGTCACATCTCAAAGAGGCCTTCATCATTATAAGGGAGCAACACCCCCAACCATCAGCCTGACTCAAGTATAATTTCCATGAGGACAGGACTCATCTATCTTACTGTTCTCTGTACTCCAGAGCCCACACAGAGTGGGAGCTTAAGAGCATGTGTTTAGTGGGTGAATGTCAAATGAACTAAAGCCATCTCATCTTAAGGCAATATGCAGAAGTTCCTCAAGCCCACACTAGTATAGAGAAAGGCTCTTGTGGCAAGGTCTTGGTTGAAAAGACAGAGGTAACAGAGTCAGAGGGACCTTCAGATATGACCATTCTCTGAGCCTCTTGTCTTCTGTGTTACTACAGCTCTACTGGCCTGAAGTGTGTTCTTAGTTCTTTAATGTAATTAACAATTAGCTCTAAGGAGTATGAAATTACATTTTTGTCAGAAACTGTCTTCCCCAACTACATCAAAAAATTCATTTTTAGAATGGATTAAAGCAACACGAAATTAAAGAAAAAGAAGAGGAGAAGAAGATAAAGAAGGATGAGGAAAGGAGGGTGAGGAGGAATAGAAAAAGAAAGAGGAGCTGAGCGTGATTGCTCATGCCTGTAATCCCAACATTGTGGGAGGTCAAGGTGGGAGAATCGCTTGAGGCCACGAGTTTGAGACCAGCCTGGTCCACATGTCGGGTTTTTTTTTTCAAACAGAGTCTCATTCTGTCGCCAGGCTAGAGTCCAATGGCACGATCGTGGCTCACTGCAACCTCTGCCTCCTGGGTTTAACCGATTCTCCTGCCTCAGCCTCCTAAGTAGCTGGGATTACAAGCATGCACCACCACACCCAGCTAATTTTTAGTTGAGATGGGGTTTCACCTGTAACCCCAGCATTTTGGGAGGCCGAGGCGGGTGGATCACGAGGTCAGGAAATCAAGACCATCCTGGCCAACATGGTGAAACCCAGTCTCTACTAAAAAAATTTTTCAAACAGTCAGGTATGGTGATGCAAACCTGTAGTCCTACCTACTCGAGAGGCTGAGGTGTGAGGATCTCTTGAGCCCAGGGTTCGAGGGTATAACGAACTATGATTGTGTCACTGTACTCCAACCTGGGCAACAGAGTGAGATCTGCTCTTAAATAATAAATAAATAAATGAAAAAAAGAAAAAAGAAGAAGGCAGAGCCAAGAGACAGAAAGACAAGAGAATGATGTATAGCGTTCAGCTACATCTCTTAGACTTTGTAATTCTATGAACCAATAAGTTGCCTTTCAAGTTAAACTAATTTATATTGGCTTTGGGCACTTTCAAGTAAAAATGCCGTGATCCACTTAATAACAAATCAAATAATCAATCTATCCCTACACTTATCTATTAATATGTTCTTCAAGGACATAGTTCACAATTCACTCTTTGAATTCTTTTCCTTTATCTTTTCTACTCTTGTCTTTTCCTTGAGATTTTTAAAAAGCTGCAGGGTGGAAAAAACTTTGCAGGGGCAATTCTCACAGTTTATTTTTGTGTTTCTCTCAAATCTCCTTACATGTTTATGTAAGACACTACTGTGGGTCTCATGTTATCCACAAAATCTTAAAAGGGATTATTAGCATAGCTGTGGCTTTTGCCCTTTAAAATAAACCCCATCTTACTTGGAATTTGTATTCCTCAAGGGACCATTTTTTCCAGATACACATCATACTAAATATTTTAATCAAATGTGTGATCAAAAATATTTTCCATTTTACTTCTTTTATTTATTTAATGGATTCATGTTACCCATTCTTTTTGGAAGAGAATTAATTTGGAATAAAAGCTCAGCTTTTATATTCCAAAATATGAAAAAAAATTTCTTGTTTCTGGGACATATAAAATGTCAATCTAATTGTCCATTGTTTGGTATAGTCATGTGTAGTTCTAAGGAATATGAAATTATGTATACTAATATTAAATTAATTTTTCCTAGGATATCTCTTTCATACTTAAAAGAGTTTGGTATAGGGTATGACAAGCAGGCTGTATAGATCCTTTTAGGATTCTCACATTATTTCTTTTTTTTTTTCTTTTTCTTTTTGAGATGGAGTCTCGCTCTGTCACCCAAGCTGGAGTGCAGTAGTGTGATCTCGGCTCACAGCAACCTCTGCCTCCCAGGTTCAAGTGATTCTCCTGCCTCAGCCTCCCGAGTAGCTGGGACTACAGGCACACACCACCACACTCAGCTAATTTTTGTATTTTTAGTAAAGATGGGTTTTCACCATGTTGGCCAGGATGGTCTCGATCTCTTGACTCTGTGATCCACCTGCCTCAGCCTCCTAAAGTGCTGGGATTACAGGCGTGCACACCGCACCTGGCCAGACTCTCACATTATTTCAATTATCACTCTTTCATTACCTAATATTGTCAGACAGTCCCACATATCTCTATCTTTGAATCCCATGTCACCAAGCTCAGGGAGTGGTTCCTACCTTCAACACAGTTCAGAAAAGGTCTTGGGTTGGCCGGTCGCGGTGGCTCACGTCTGTAATCCCAGCACTTTGGGAGGCTGAGGTGGGCGAATCATAAGGTCAGGAGTTCGAGACTAGCCTGGCCAACATGGTGAAACCCTGTCTCTACTAAAAATACAAAAATTAGCCGGGCACAGTGGCAGGGTCCTGTAATCCCAGCTACTCGGGAGGCTGAGGCAGGAGAATCACTTGAAACTGGAAGGCGGAGTTTGCAGCGAGCTGAGATTGTGCCATTGCACTCCAGCCTGGGGGACAAAAAAAAAACAAAAGAAAAAAATAAGGTCATGGGTTGAGGCAGAAGTTGGTTCAGTACCAGGGAGTGAGCACTGTTCTTACTGCTGGTCTCTGGTCTGTCTGGCTAAGCCTTGGCCTGTGTTTTCTTCTATTGCTGTTTTCCCTCCCCTGCTTTGCACACCTCCTGGTTCTTACTTTCCCTATGGGTCTAGTCTCCCACTGGCTCTATATTAGGGCTGGTCCTCACTTCTCTGCTACTGCACATTCTGGCTTCTACTTCTCCATGGGTTTCTGACCTCTGACGGCTTTTTAATCCTTCAAAGTCTTGCATCTAGCCACTCATTTATGCTCCACAATCCTAGTGCTGATTCATCACATCTGCCAACACTTAGACATAATGGAAGTGGGGAGGCTCAGACAGAATCAGAAACCAAAAAAAAGACACCAACTACTGAAACTGACTCAAGAAGAAATAGAAAGCCTGAAAAGAACTATGTAAGAAGATTAATTTAGTAATTAGTAATGAATAATTAATTTGTAATTTTTTGTAATGCCCATAAAGGAAGACCCAGGCCCAGGTATCATCCCCACTGAATTCTACCAAACATTCCGTGAGGATACCAATTTTTCACAAACTCTTCCAAAAATAAAAGAGGCAGGAACACTTCCTTCCCAAATCATTCTGTGAGGTGAATATTACCTAGATATCAAAATCACACCTACATATCACAAGTATAGACCAATATCTCTTATGAATATGAATGTAACTAGGCAAGAAAAAGAAATAAAAGGCATTGTATTTGGAAAGGAAGAAGTAAACTACTTTTATTTATTTATTTTTTAGATGGAGTCTTGTTCTGTCACTCAGGCTGGAGTGCAATGGCGTGATCTCGGCTCACTGCAACCTCCGCCTTCTGTGTTCAAGTGATTCTTCTGCCTCAGCCTCCTGAGTAGCTGGGATTACAGGTGCCCATCACAAAGTCCAGCTAATTTTTATATTTTTAGTAGAGATGGGGTTTTACCATGTTGGCCAGGCTGATCTCAAACTCCTGATCTCAAGTGATCCACCCACCTCGGCCTCCCAAAGTGCTAGAATTACAGCCATGAGCCACCGTGCCTGGCCAAAAACTAATTTTAAAGATGATATAATCTTGTACATAGAAAATCCTTAGAAATCCACAAAAAATTATAGTTAATAAATGAATTCAGCAATGCTATAGGATACAAGAATTAATATACAAAATTATTAATTAATATACAAAAATTAATTGTATTTTTATACCTTTGCAATGATCATTTAAAATTAAAATTAAGAAAAGTCATTTACAGTAAATTTAACAAAAGAAGCGCAAAACATACTCTGAAAACTAAAAACATTCTGTAAAGAAATTAAAGAAGATCTAAATAAATGGAAAAATCCCATGTTCAAGGATCAAAAGACCTAACATTGTTAACATGTTGTTAATACTCTCCAAGTCTGGGCATGGTGGCTCACACTTATAATCCCAGTACTTTGGAAGGCCGAGGTGGGCAGATCACTTTGAGGTCAGGAGTTCGAGACCAGCCTGGCAAATATCACGAAACACCATCTCTACTAAAAATACAAAAATTAGTCAGGCATGGTGGCATGCACCTGTAATCTCAACTACTAGGGAGGCTGAGGCATGTGATTCACTTGAAACTGGGAGGCAGAGGTTTCAGTGAGCTGAGGTCACTCCACTGCATTCCAGACTGGGCGACAGATTGAAACGCTGCCTCAAAACCATCACCACAACAAAATGTTAATACTCTCCAAACTGATCTAATGCAATTCCAATATCATCTCAAATGACAGCTTTGTACATATCTATAAGCTGATTCTTAAATTCATATAGAATGGCAAGGGACCCAGAGTATCCAAAACAATTTTGAAAAAGAAGAATAAAGTAGGAAAACTCATACATCTCAATTTCAAAACTTACTACAAAGCAACAGTAATCAAGACAATGTGGTACTGGTAACAAGGACAGACATATCGAGCTGTCAGAGGGTCTAGAAATAAATTTATATAACTAAGGTCAATCAACTGATTTTGACAAAAGAACCAAGATCATTCAATGGAGAAAGAACAGTTTTTTCAATAAATGATGCTGAGACACTGGATAACCACATGCAAAAAAATGAAGTTGGATACTTACCTCACACTATTTAAAAAATTTAACTCAAAATTGGTTAATGACATTATAGAAGAGCAAAAACTATAAACTATTAGAGAAAAATAAAGGGGTATATCTTTATAACCTTAGATTCAGCCACAGTTTCTTAGATATGACACCAAAAGCAAGAGCAATACAAGAAAAAAGTAAATATATTAGACATCATCAACATTAAGAACTTTTGTGTTGAGGGGTTTGTATCCAGACTATATAAAGAAGTCTTTCAGGCTGGGCACAGTGGCTCACACCTGTATTCTCAGCCCTTTGGGAAGTTGAGGCAGGAGGGTTATTAGAGATCAGGAGTCTGAGACCAACCTGGCCAAAATGATGAAACCCCATCTCTACTGAAAATACAAAAATTAGCTGAGAGGCTGAGGCAGGAGAATCCCTTGAACCTGGGAGGCAAAGGGGGCTGTGAGCTGAGATCATGTCATTGCACTCCAGCCTGAGTGACAGAGTGAGTGAGGCTCCATCTCAAAAAAAAAAAAAAAAAAAAGAACTCTTTCAACTCAATAATAAAAAGCAAAATAACACAATTTTAAAATGAGCAAATGTCTGAATAGATGTTTACCAAGAAAGAGATACAAATAAATGACCAATAAGCACATGAAAAAATGGTTGACATTATTAGTCACTAAGGAGACGCAAATCGAAGCCACAGTGAGATACCATTTCACACAGTAGGCTGGCTAGAATAAAAAAGTCAAATAGCAATTAAGTGTTGGTGAAGACGTTTGAAAGTTAGAACTCTCATACACTACTAGTGGGAATGTAAAACGGCACAACCACTTTGGAAAACAGTCTGGGTGCTCCTCAATCATCTATTAAACATAAGATTACCATAAGTAACCCAGTGATTTCACTCTTAGGTATATGCCCAAGAGAGATGAAAACTTTTGTCCACACAGACACTTGTATTCAAATGTTTATAGCAGCATTATCATAAGAGCCTAAAGGTGGAAACAACCCAAATGTCCATCAACTAGTGAACAGATAGATGAAATGTGGCACATCTATGTAATGGAATATTACTGGGCCATGAAATAGAACAAAGTACTGATATACTACTATAACATAGATGAACCTTGAAAACATTATAGTAAGGGAAAGGAACTAGGCACAAAAGACTACATCTCATAGGATTCCATGTATAGCAAAGTCCAGAACAGAGAAATCTATAAAGAAAAAACCTGGATTAATAGTTGCTTAGGGCAGGGGAGGACAGTGGGTAGAGAGTGAGGGAGCAGATAGCTAAAGATTAGGGGGTTTCTTCTTGAGATGATGAAAATGTTCTAAAATTGACTATGGTAATGGTTGCACATATTTGTGAATGTACTAAAGGCCACCGAATCACACACTTTAAAGGGTGAATTGTATAGTATGAGAATTATATCTCAATAAAGCTTTAGAAACAAACAAACAGGACCAGGCACAGTGGCTCATGCCTGTAATCCCAGCACTTTGGGAGGCCATGGTGGGAGGATTATCTGAGGTCAGGAGTTCGAGACTAGCCTGGCCAACATGGTGAAACCCCGTCTCTATAAAAACAAAAAAAACAAAAACAAACAAACAAAAAAACAATAACCAACTCCACCCAAGGATTGTATTTGATGACTTTCCAGAACATTGAAAACTTTGAACATCTAGTGCAGATTCCTGAAGGTTTAGCTTCGTGGATCTGTTTATTTTGCAATTAACGAAGGTTAAAGGTACATTCTCTAGTCTCTCGAAAACTGTTACTTGGGAGCTTAGAATTTCTAGTTATGATTCTAAGCACAAGAACAGCACCTGTCATGTCTTTCAAAGGAGAATGTGTTTGCCTTATTAACAAGTCAAGAGTACTAAGTTTCTATTAAAAGAGCAGAATAAAAAAAAAGATTAAATGGCTTATTTGCTCTTTGTTTAGAGAAGTATGGTAGTGAATAATAGGTTAAACTTCTTTAAGAGTTACTAACATTTCAAGTTCTTTAAAAACATACATTAAAGTCCATTTAAATCTTCTAAGAGTGACATCAATGACCATAAAATAGAAGCTGAATGAGTATTTCAAGTTAAAATTAATTACTAGACCAACGACCAGCCATAAGCAATTAAACTAAATACAGAGTCATTGAGATGGGGATAAGAGGAAAAGAAAAATATCAATCCTGATGAAAGAGCTGTAACAGTATCTGGATAGGAGGATAATAACAGAATCAGTTAGATGCAGAACTGGAGAAAGGAGAAAAGGAAAGGAAAAGCCTGTGTGAAATATTTAACTGTATGTTGAAAAATATGATAATTTTGATAGGCTCATTTTTAGAAACTAATTTCTCACATGTTTACCAATGGCTGGATGTGCAAATGGACAACAATTTTTATCATGCAATAAAATGAGTTTTAAAAATATAAGGTAGGGACGGGCAGGGTGGCTCACGCCTGTAATCACAGCCCTAGGGAGGCCAAGGTGGACAGATCACTTGAAATCAGGAGTTCAAGACCAGCCTGGCCAACATGACGAAACCCTGTATCTACTAAAAATACACAAATTAGCCTGGTGTGATGGTGTGCATCTATAGTATATATATATATACACACTACTAAACATATATGGTAGACCTGGTAGTATTTATTTATTTATTTATTGAGACAGCGTCTCACTCTGTTGCCTGGCTAGAATGCAATGGCACCATCTTGGCTCACTGCAACCTCTGCCTCCTGGGTTCAAGCAATTCTACTGCCTCAGCCTCCTGAGTAGCTGGGACTGCAGGCACACGTCACCACACCTGGTTAATTGTTGCATGTTTAGTACAAACAGGGTTTTACCACGTTCAAGACCAGCCAAAGCCAGGCTGGTCTTGAACTCCTGATGTCATGATCCATCCGCCTCAGCCTCCCAACGTGCTGGGAGGTGTGAGCCACAGCACCAGGCCCAGTAATTTTTTTTTTTTTAAAACACTGTCTTGTACCTGTGTCTTATGTTTAGCAAAAAAAAAAAAAAAAAGAAAGAAAGAAAGAAAAAGAAAAAAAAAGAAACTTGAGTTTCTAGACCTAATCATTATTTTTTCTGTCTGAAGGGCTAGTGGGAGGGGTCAAGCCTCTAAAATGGAGATCTTTGCAGATTGGCAGCAATGTGAATGAAAGAAAGGATTACTGAATATTTGTCAGTTAGAGGAAAGCCAACTCAGTGTCTATAAGAATAAATCATTCTTTAGTATTCTTTCGGAAGCAAAACAAATTTACAGAGAAAGAGGGGAAAACATGAATTTATTTGATTTTGGGAAAATCTTTGAAAATTTTTCACACCAGTCGCTATTCCTTAATTGAATTAGCTTAGAGTTTTACTATGAGAAAAGAATTAACGTCAAGGTAGTAGGGCAGAGACATCATTAAATGGAGAAGCGTAAATTGTGGTATTTCCTGAGGAAGCAATTATGGGTCAGTCTGATTTAATGGTTTATTATGTTTTGGAAAAGACAGTAAAATCTCTAAATTTGAAAATGATACTAAATTTTTATAGGGAGTGAGAGGTCAAAATGACAAGGATAAACTATGCAAAGCGAAAACAGAATAATTTTGGCCTATATATAAGTTAACAAGCACATTAGTGGGAAAATCATCCAAGCTCTAGTTATACATGGATTTCATTGCTGAGTCACCATGGGGCACAGGACTCTAGGTGTCCCTGAGGCTGCTTTTTAAAGATATCCCAATGTGCTGCTGACAATCAAAAAATCAGCACAAGACTACTGGAGACAAGATGACTGACACTGTTGATTTTCCTATCCATGAACAATATGGCTGTCATGACTCCTCTCAGCACATTTGGCTCTGAGACCCAGAAGCATGAATGGAAGCAGCTGGCCATGCAGGGCATGCTTTTCTACCCTGTGCAATCGTATCACACAGCATGGCCACGCTTATGCATAAGGACAGAATGTGAGTTGGCCACATCACTGGTAAGAACCCAGATAGCATCTCTTGGGCTCTGAAAGGCACCAGAAAATGGAGGAACATTTACTGAGAAGTTACAATGTGAAAGGCATTCTGCTGGGTTTAGGAAGGATATGCGGATAAATTCGACAGCATGCTTGCCTACCTGGGCTCCAAGTCTACTTAGAGAAATAGAACTATTGTAATATGGAGGAGTTGATAATTATGCTGTCTGAGAGGTATGGCTGTGGGTGTTCAGAAGAAGGGGAAACAAAGTCTGTTATTTATTTATGCATCAGTTAATTCAACTAATATTTGTTGAATACCACTATTTGTTCATGTATTAATCAATATTTATTTACTGCTATGTGTCAGCCACTTTTCTAGGTGCTGGGATATAGCAGTAAACAAGACAAGGTCCTTATTCTCATAAGTTAGGACAGATTTTTAAAGGGATCAAAATAGATGTGATAACATTAAATAGATAAGTGCTATGAAGAAAACAACACAAACGGATGTGATAGAGTGGCTGGAGATTGGTGGCTCCTTTATATGGGGTCAGAAGAAGTATCCTAGCAAGGTGGCCTCTGATACCTGTTGATGAGAAGGAGCCTTCTGTGGGAGAAGCCCAGGGAGAGCTTTCCAGGCAGAGGGAACAGCAAGTGGGAAGGCCCTGAGGTGGGAAGGAGCTTGGTGTGCTTGAAAAGCAGATCAGTTATTGCTCAGCAAGCCTGGAGAAGCCAGAGAGACACGGCTTGAGGAAGACCTGGTTCTTCCTTTTGTGGATCCCTCAACCCTCACAGCCCAACAAAAGAAACAGACATGTCAGCAAGTACATGATAGCATGCAAATTGCACAGATTTACAAGGGAGATCAATATTCTTTTAAATGTGAAACAGAAGTGAAAGATCATAGGTTATGAACTGTTTTTTCAGAAAGAGCTAGGAGCATAATGCTGAGGAAGAGGGACTATGGACACTATGGACCAGGTTACCATAAACACAAAAAAATCTGGACACAGGGTGGGTATGGTGGCTCACACCTGTAATTCCAACACTTTGGGAGGCCGAGGTGGGCAGATCACTTGAGTCCAGGAGTTCGAGATCAGCTTGAGCAACATGGTGAAACCCCGTTCCCACAAAAAAAAAAAAAAAAATTAGCCAGGTGTAGTGATACATGCCTATAGTCCTGGCTACTGGGGAGGCTGAGATGAGAGGATTACTTGAACCCAGGAGGTGGAGGTTGCAGTGAGCTGAGATCACGCCATTGCACTCCAGCCTGGGGGACAGAGCAACACTCTATCCCAAAAGTAAAAGAAAAAGAAAAAATCTGGACACCAGGCTAAGTAAACTGTACTGTGGGTGTAGAAGCAGCTGCAAGAGCTGCAAAGAGCGTACTGTCCAGGACTGGGATATGGGCTGCAAGGCTAAGCTCCTTACACTGAAGGGTTTGAATGACCCCTGAAAGGTCAATCAAATCCACTTCCTCTTCCACCAGAAGAGGAAGGACTCACTCTGGGGAGGAGAAACACTTTACATGTCATGTCTTGCAGTGTATCATTAGGGCTTCATTTATTTGGATATTTAGTCTTCAAGAGGTCTCTGTTATGAGAGAATGGTAGCACCTTGGTATGAACTTTATCCATAATTATAGTCCTTCCATGTTTATAACAAGGCAAGAGATAGTAATGAGGCACGTGCAGCTTCTGAATCAGAACAGAGTAAAGAGATGGTTTCAAGCAGGCAGCAGAGACAGCCTTGTGGACCAGGTACACTGTTCATGGACTTGCCTCATTGTGGATCCTAGAGAAAATTTATTTGAAGTCTTAGTTTCCTCATTTGAAAGAATGTCAGCCTGAGAGATTTGTTACAGAGATTTAATTGGATAATTTAAATGAAACTGCCTGCCAGATTCAGTAAACGCTAAGTGGTCTTTTTTCCCAGTCAAGCCTGTGGCCCCAACTCACCCAAATCTTGGAGGCCCACTCTGGGTGGGGAATAGGGATTCCACAGATCCTAAGGAGAAAGGGCAGAAAGAAGGTGAGATGAGTAGGAGAAGCTAGTACTACTTACGAGGCAATGAATTGAGGAAAGACGTGTGAAAAATGAAATTTAGCTTCATGCCAAAAAGGATTCTGAGAAGAGCAACTCTGGAAGTTCTGGAGTAATGTATTTTCTCCCTTCTTAATGCAGGAAGCTAACACAGACATTGGTTTCAAGGGTGTTAAAATATAATAGGGCTAAAATCATTTATTGCCAGGATTTTGATAACAAAATCCAAACATAAGAACTATCAACCCCGCTTGCCAGAACTTAAAACAAGTTAAGCTCAAATCAATGCACAGTATATTCAACAAGGGAAAACATTTTTTACACTGCTTGACCTGGGATTCCAGCAAACAATCTTTAGCTTTGTAAATTCATAGGCCCCTTTAATACCATGTTAGTCTAGGTTCACATCAATTGTCTCTTGCCAGGAAAATGGGTTTTCCATTTGGAGATGGCTCAATGCCAGACTGAACAGGGCTTTTTAGAGACATTGGAACTCTCAAATGTCACCAATCACAGTCAATGCAATTTCAAGCGCATGCGATTTTAGTTAATGTAATCATTTAAAGAATGAAGAAGGCAGAAAGGAGGACACTGGTATCAGAGGGATTGCAAAATCTATTAAAATGGCATCTACTGAAGTAGGAGTCAGGCGACGTAAATGAGGCCCTTAGTTCTATTAATAAACCAAGGTAGGACTTAATTGGATGAAGTGACACATGTCTAATGTTTTTCATTCTTAATGTACACACGACAGGTTCAAACCAGCCTAGCAGAGATTCAGACACTCACTCAGTGGATTGGCCAATTTAGTCTGAGGCAAGGAGGCACTCCCAAACATACCAGACTCCTTGGAAATATGTTAAGTGGTACTGATGATGGCCAGGGCTGCCAAGGATGTCAAATGTATTTAAAAGTGAGTGGAGCCCAAGCCTGCTGCCCTCTGGGTGAAGACATAGTTGATTTCAGGAGGATATGATTCTTTTCTGTGGTATGAGCAGGAGGCCACCAGCCAAGGATCTTACCTGACACAGACAACATCAACATAATATGAAGGACACTAGAGTTGTAGCTCTTGCCTTTGTGAAAATAGTGAGAATTGTGTTATCATTGAGATGAGCAGCATTTGCCTTTTTATTTTCTTTGTTTAATTTCCTTTTAGGAAGGGCAGACTATCAACTAGATTCCCTGAGTTTCAACACTATCTCTCCCACTGGCTAAATTAGTGTCATTAGGCAAGTCGCTTAACCGCCATGTGCCTCAGTCTCCCCATATATGTAACAGAGATAACAGTAGCATCCACATCAAAGATTTACTTTGAGAAATTCATAAATACACACATGCACACACACACACATACCCACACACACATACCACAAACTGTTTACAGCACGCCTAGCATGTGGTAATCAATAAAGTTATTGGGTATTATATTTCTGTGTGGGCGATTGAAAAAATAATACATATTTGCTATAAAACAACCAGTATACAAAAAATTTTTAAATGAAAACAACACATTACCATCCATATTCTCACTATCCATAGGCAATGGAAACATTTTGGGAAAGAAGTACAAGGTAGAAACAACTATTTGCCTATGCAATATTTATTCTTTCCTTCTTCCTTATTAGCTACATCCTGATTTTGTTGTGAGTAGCAAACTATATTTCCCAGCCTTCCTTGCAAATAAGATCAGGCATGTGACTAATTTATGGCCAATGAGATGCAAATGGAAGTTGTTGGGTGGGGCTTCTAGGAACGGCTGGATTTTACTCCAGTTTGTCATCAATCTTCCTCCTTCCTCCTGTCTAAAACATGGGAGTGATGGCTGAAGTTCCAGCAACCATCTTGTGAACCTGAGTATAAAAAGCACACCATGGGAATGGTGGAATATAAAACTAGAAAGAGAATGAGTCGCTACTAAGAACATTATAGAACAGCTGTACCTGCCAGGAACTGCTGTCTTCTGGATCTTTCATTTGGTGAGAGAAAACCTCTTCTTGTCAAAGCCACTAGCTATTGAAAATTTCGGTCTTCATATAACTAAACTAGATTCCCGAGTACTTCCATTGTCTCTACCTTGTATTAAATACTCTGTTTCCTGAATCTCATGGTTTCTTTTTCTTGGTTGATTCCCCTATGTTGGTGGAGCGTATCCCAGGTAAATTCATGAGAAAGGCACGTAACAGGCAAACTTTCTGAGATTTAAGAGTTTAGGTAAAATACTTGTTTATCTGCTACATCAAAGGTCAGAATAATAGTAGCTTAAATAAGATAGAAGTTTATATCTGTCATAACACTCTGAACGTGAGAACCCAAGGCTAATATGGTAAACTCTGGTGTATTCCATTAGCACTTTCAACAAGTAGCTTTTTGTGGTTCATATTGGCTGCTTCCACTCCTTCTACTACAGCTACATTTTAGTCAGAAAGAAATAAGAGGTAGAAAAAACAAGCTCCTTTCTCTTTAGGATATGGCCCAGAAGTTGCATATATCACTTCAGCTTTCATCGCACTTTATAGAACCTAGTCACATGGTCACACCTAGATGCCAGGAAGGATCAGAAATACAGTCTTTTGCAGGGCAACCAATAGAAGCCATACATAATTTATTACTATAAAAGAAGAGGCCAGGCGTGGTGGCTCACACCTGTAATCCCAGTGCTTTAGAAGGCCAAAGTGGGAGGATTACATAAGTCCAGGAGTTCAAGACCAGACAGGGCAACATAGCAAGACACTGTCTCTACAAAAAGTTTTCTAACAATTGTGGGGGTGTAGCAGACCCAGTTTGAAACCAGGCTAATTTTGCCAGAGCTTGTGTTCCTTCCTCTGTACCTCTCAGCCTCCCAACATAAGCAATCCAAAACGGCCTTTCTATGCCATATAGTTTACTACTTTTTTTTTTTTTAAGACAGGGTTTCACTCTGTTGCCCAGGCTGGAGTGCAATGACATGATCACAGCTCATTGCAGCCTCAACCTCCTGGGCTTAAGCAATCCTCTTGCCTCAGCCTCCCAAGTAGCTAGAACTACAGGTGTGCACCACCACACCCACCTAACCTTTAAAAATGTTTTTAGAGATGGCGTTTCACTGTGTTGCCCAGGCTGGTCTTTGTCCTCCCACCTCGGTCCCCCACAAACACTAGGATTATAGGCATGAGCCGCTGTGTCTAGCCCAGTTTGCTATTTTTAAAGCACAGGTCATTTCTCAGGTGTATTCCCTAATAAAGTTATGCCATGTGCCTTTAAAATAGCAGTAGGCCAATGCCATTGGCTACAGAGTACCATTATGGACATCAAAGTCCATTCTGAAATCCATCAAAGTCTATATTACCTTGCAACACAGTGGAGTATCAAAGCCCCATTACTGCCCTACAGTGATCACTGTATGAAATAGCCCACTCGGTTTTCTGCAAGGCCTGTCACCTGCCCACAGGGCAACACGCAGGGCTGCCACAGACTGTTTCTTCCTCCTGGCCACACAGTCCCTTAGTCTGGAGTGGGCAGATGATCTGCAAGCAACATTTCCGGAGCCCAGGACCATGTGCCCCCTTGCTGTGTGTTGCTACCTGCACACTGTGGCTGCTGCTTTCTGCTCTGTCTATACCCTATAGTTTTTAGACCATGTGCTCAGATCTCTTAGGTGTGTTGCTGATGGAGCAGAAATTCCAAATTTTGTGATGTTCTCAAAGCACTCACTGTTGAGACAGTATCTGCGTCTAGTTTTTGAATTCTGCCTTTTAGAATCTGCAAACTGAGTGTTCATTTTGCAGCATCAGTAGTGGCCTTACATAATCAACAACAAACATTCACTGAAAGCCTGTTATGTCTAGGGCTGTGGGAAGCTACCTACATGGTGTAATTGGATCTCCTCTAGAATTGGGCTCTCGCCCTGTGACTGTTTAATGAAGTCTAGGAGGTTATGAACCCCTCAACCCAGGTGAACAGAGACATTAATTGACCCATGACTAACCGGGTTTTGACAAGGTGCTTTGCTGTGGCAAGATGTGGGGCTGCTAAATTTCATTGAAACAGGTAGTTGAAGGCACAAGCACTCTGGGGAGGTGAGGCATTGCAGTAGGAAGAATATGAGGTGGGTAGGAACACTGGAAAGGGTTTATTGAATGTGTACTGTGTGTCAGACATTCTGTATACATTAGCTGGTGTAAGTCAGGCTCCCCAGGAAACAGACTCTGAAATGGAGAGTTGAATGTAGAGGTTCACTGGGAAGTGATCTCAGCACCAATTCCTGAGAGGACTAAAGGAAATGGGTTTGGGTAGAGGAGAAAATGAAGGAATAGTTGCAATAGACTTTTCAACCAATCCTTCTACAGGAAGCTGCTAGAACTGGGGTGGTCCTTCATAGGTGTCCTAAGTTGAAGTAAGGGAGTGGACCTGCATGCTCTTCCCACACATAATTGATAAGTTAGTAGATGCCAGGTGCCCCTGGGGAGCGGCACAATTTTGGACTGAATACCTTCAGCTGAAGGCAATTTCTGGCCAAGGCTCAGTTGTGAACTGTTAACAGGTAATTCTCTTGGCAGGAGGGGAGCCAGGGAAGAGTGCCTTGATCCTGAAAGGGTGATCTGGACCACACACCGCAACATCCACCACATTATATTATTTAATCCACAGGACAATCCTATGAAGTTGTCGTTATAATTATAATTCCAAAATGGGGATACTGGCCCGGCGCAGTGGCTCACACCTGTAATCCCAGCACTTTGGGAGGCCTATTCAGGTAGATTGCTTGAGCCCAGGAGTTGGAGACCAGCCTGGGCAACATGGTGAAACCCCGCCTATACAAAAAAATCAAAAATCAGTTGGGTGTGGTGGCGCATGCCAGTAGTCCCAGGTACGGGAGGGTGGGGTGAGAGGATCACTTGAGCCTGGGAGGCGGAGGTTGCAGTGAGCGGAGACCGTGCCACTGCACTCCAGCCTGAGTGATAGAAGTGAAACCATGTCTCGAAAAAATAATTTTTTAATGGGGATACTGAGGCTCAGGAAGTTTATCTAACTTGTCTAGGCTCACATAGCTGGGTTAGACTGACTAAAACATTCATATGCTTTCTACTACGCCACCCTGCCTCAGAAAGGAAAAATCAAAGGGGTGAGGGCATGGGAGAACGCTGGAGACAGCCTCACCCACTGCACAATTTTGTCAGAAATGGATCAGAAGATGCAGATTACAAAGTGTTTATGAGCACAGTCTCTGGAGCTATTCTAACTGGTTTGTAGCTCAGCTTCATTGCTTCCCAACCTTGGGCAAGAATTTAACCTCTCCATGCACCAGTTTTCTCATTTCTGAAATGGAAACAATAATAGTTTATGTCTCATAGGGTTATTACAGAGCTTAAATGAAAGAATAAATGCAGCACATGCCAGAGCCTAGGACTGAGCCAGGCCTATAATAAGCCCCTGGTAAGGGTTAGCTACTATTATAATATTCCCATTTATGGTAATTCCTTTGACAGTGCAGGAATACTCTCTTTAGGGGCTCTGCTGAGACTTGCCTACCATTTCAAAGAATGATGCCTGTGCCTGAGCACCACACATAGCCTCATCCACAGTGAAGGCTCTAGATGTTCCACCAATCTGAATAATTTTGTAAATCCAGCTTTTAAATAGTCAGGTGACTCATGAAATATGAAGGGGAGCAAGTGCCAACCACACCTACACCTTCAGTGTATAATCCTGGAAGCAGAATAAATAAAACTGTTTAAAAAAAAAAAAAAACACCTCTATTGTCTGCCAAACAAAATATCTTTTGTTGAAGTCAACTTTGTAGAAATCTTGGACAGTGCATAAGTGGAAGCCAGTCAATTCTCAAAGAAGCCTCAGTTGAGTTTTGTAACACAAATCCCACAGCCTAGGGAGAAAGATCATTAACCTTATTGCTGCAGTTTCACTGCCACTTCCTCTGGATAGCAAAGCTCAGGGAGCATGTTTGCATGCAAACATGCAACAGTGCATGTTTCTTAGGTGTGTGGCCCATTTGTTACCGTATATCCCCCAGCCCCGCTGGAGCCACTCAGTGAGTTCTGCCATAGCTCAGTTCTGCCTACCATGTAGCCACGTGATAAAAAGACCTGGAAATCTAAATCAATCACTCCTTTAAAAGATAATTTTTAAGAAGAAAATAATTTAACCAAGTATAGTGGGTTAAATGGTGTCCTCCGAAAAGATACGTCCACTCGGAACCTGTGAACGTGACCTTATTTAGAAAAGGGGATCTAGAGCAGTGGCTTGCGCCTGTAAATCCCAGCACTTCGGGAGGCCAGGGCTGCGGATGGCTTGAGCCCAGGAGTTTGAGACCAGCCTGGGCCACATAGTAAGACTTCGTCTCTACAAAAAATTAAAAAAAAAAAAAAAGATAGCTGTGGTGGCACATGCTTGTGGTCCCAGCTGCTCAAGAGGCTGAGGTGGGAGGATGGCCTAAGCCTGGGAGGTCAAGGCTGTAGTGAGCTGTGATCATTCCACTGCACCTGAGTTTGCGTGACAGTGAGACCTTGATGAAAGAAAGCAAGAGAGAAAGAAAGAAAAAGAGAGAGAGGAAAGAAGGAAAGGAAGGAAGGAAGGAAGGAAGGAAGAAAAATGGAAAAGAAAAGGAGTTTTTGCTGATATCATTAAGAATCTCATGCTGGGTCTGGTGGCTGTCACCTGTAATCCCAGCACTTTAGGAGGCCTAGGTGGGCAGATCACTTGAGCCCAGGAGTTTGAGACCAGCCTAGCCAACGTGGTGAAAACCAATCTCTACCAAAAATGCAAAAATTAGCTGGGCGTGGTGGCTCATACTTGTAATCTCAGCTACTCAGGAGGCTGAGGCATGAGTATCTCTTGAGCCCGGGAGGTGGAGGTTACAGTGAGTGAAAATCATGCCACTGCACTCCAGCCTGGGTGACAAAGTGAGACCCTGTCTAAAAAAATAAATAAATAAAATAAAAAGAATCTCTAGATGCAATCATCCTGAATAATATGGGCAGGTCTTAAATTCAGTGATAGGTGTCCTTATAGAGAATGGCAGAAGGAGATTTGAGAAACACAGAAAATAAGGCCATATGAAGACAGAGGCAGAGATTAGAGTTATGCAGCCACAGCTAAGGGATGCCACCAAAGCTGGGAGAGACAAGGGAGGATTTTCCCCTAGAGTCTTCAGAGTGAGCACTGTCCTGCCAGCTCCTTTATGTCAGACTTTTGGCCTCCAAAACTATGAAAGAATAAACTCCTGTTGTTTTAAGCCACCAATCTTCTGATAATTTGTTACAGCAGCCACAGGAAACTAATACAGCAAGATTGGCTAACTCAAATAGACAGTCTTGCTTCATTGTTTCCCATATAACCCATATGTGTGTGTGTGTGTGTGTGTGTGTGTGTGTATCCATACACACATGTGGGTTACATAGGAACCCATCTGTGCTATCCATCAAGACGTATATATATATATATATTTTTTTTTTATTTATTTTTTTATTTTTTTATTTTTTGAGACAAAGTTTCCGTCACCCAGGCTGGAGTGTAGTGGTATGATCATAGTTCACTGGAGTCTGTCTTGAACTCTTGGTCTCAAGCAATCCTCTCACCTCAGCCTCCCCAATAGCTTGGACTACAGCTGCACACCCACCACATCCTGCTATTTTTCTTTTTTTTTGTAGAGATGGGGTCTCACTATGTTGCCCAGGCTGTTCTCAAATTCCTGGCCTCAAGCAATCCCCTCACCCTAGCCTCCCAAAGAGCTGGGATTATTGGCATAAGCCACCACACCTGGCCCTTATTTATGATTTTTTTAAAATATATTCAGTAAATTAAAAATGCAATTTGTAAACAACATGATCCAATTTTTATTTTGAAATGATACATGACAATTATCCATTACCCAAAGAGTGTGTGCACTACATATTTTACTGAATAAATAATTGGAAGGTTTTAAACTCATATAGCATCAATGGATAGGTCCCAGATCCTACTCCTTTATCCAGATTTGAGGAAGTCACTTCTGAGATTGAGCCAATCTTCCTCAATAATGAAGTAGAAATATTCAGTTCTTTTCCAATCAATAGACTCAGACCAGAGATCAAAAATGGAAATATCTATAGAAGCCAGGCAGAAATATTCCTTAATGCTGTTGATACCATAGAAGACGTTCAGGCATCCTGGGTACTGTGGCAAACTGGAAAGAGCATTCTTGTCTTGAGTGGAACTCCAACTCATCCCCACCTGCCTGTTGTCACAAAGAAGTTAGGCTGAATGTTATCAAATCTTCTGATTTTTAAAGAGATACTGGAAATTTTGGTCTTTATATGAAAACTCCTGTTTTTTAAATGCAAGCATCTAATTCAAATTATCTTAAAACATTTTTTAGTCCAAATAAAATCCAGAAGCTCAGTCCTTCAAGTTTCCACTTGTGATTTAGACCTTTCTAAATAAACACCATTTCATTCTTCCCAGAGATCGAAAGACATCTAGGTTTCAGAACATAGTGCCTAGGCTTCTTTGTTGGAAGAGATCTGGAAAAATCCCTCTCATTCTTTGCTGATGAACCTACAGCCTTGAATACAAGATACAATTAACTCTGTAATCAAGTTATTCTGCCATGTGAAATTTTTCACAAACTGTCCTGCTAAGTAAACACTGTGCCAGGTATATGGTGTATCTTAGTGCATGGTACATCATCACCATGATGATGAGTATGAGTTGGATCTCCTTTGGATAGTCCGACAGTAAAGATAGGGGTAGGATAATGTGGTACCCAAAAAATAGTAGAAGAGGCTTTATTTCTCAGGCCATCACAGTAGCAGATGCTTATTGACCAAACCTGCAGGGTCTGTTCAAAGGCGAAGGACCCTATTCTCTCCATCACACTCAGTATCAAGCAGAGTCATAGAAAACTTCCATCGTGACACCAAAGGCAATGGTTCTTGGTGTTCAGTCTGGTCCCCCAAAACCACTGCTCCCCATCCCCATCAAATGTCCAGTCCCGTCTGGGATACAACCTGGGAGCAGCTGGTCCACTTGGCCCCCTTCAGCCTTTGAGATCCCTCTGCTTCTTGGATAATCCAGCACCTCTAGGAGTCTAGGGCTTGAGAGGCTGGGTAAGGAAAAGTCTTTTAATTCCACTAGAGAACAAAAGCAGGCTCACTTGACTGCTTGGAAGAGTGGGGTCAAAGA
Source organism: Sapajus apella (assembly GCF_009761245.1). NCBI lineage: Eukaryota > Metazoa > Chordata > Mammalia > Primates > Cebidae > Sapajus > Sapajus apella. The sequence continues at coordinate 1,998,358 of NW_022436943.1, read as the reverse complement.
CCAAGAGGGAAAAATTCTACTTATTGTTTTCATGTTTTCTTACTATAAGAAACCTAAGAGAAATTAATCTCTGAATGGATCCAGCTACCACATTATTGTATTCAGAAGAAATGTCCCTAAATTCCAGAATTTGGAGTCTGCCCTAGAGTCAGAAATCGATGATCTCTGGCTGCTATTTGAGAAGCTAACAAGCCAAGTAGTGCCCAGGAATAATAAACCAAAGGCATAGGCAAGAGAGGCAGAGAGGCATTTGTGTTGGGAAGGTCCACAGGAACACTCTACTACACTGTGGCTCCACAAAGCTTTGTTCTCAGCCCAGGTCTAGAGGAAAGTGTCTTGAGGCCAGGATATTATAGATGGCTTCTAGGACTGGAACAATGACTTGATCCTAGTAGGGCTCAATAAGCTTGTTGCTTAATTGTCTCTAAGAAGCTGTGCAAAAGTGAGAAAGCCTCAGTCTCTCTGTTTCAGCTTCCCCAAAATGTGACTAACAGCAGCACCCCTGTCTATTGCTGAGAACTGCTGTGCAGATCAAAAGAGAAAAATATGTGTATTTTTAAATGTAGGCAATGTGCTTGTAAATTTGCATTTTGAAAAGCTAGAAATGCCCTTGAGTAAACTGCCAACTCCTTGCAGAAAAGATAAAGGAACTTTTGTTCCGCCTAGAACAAAAAGATCCTGGCTATTCTGTTAAAACTCTAACATAGCCTTGCAGTGTTATCTAAGAATTTGTTACACACTTTGTAAGCTTTGTTAACTAGAACAATTAGATAGATAACTGTGATTCTGAATTATAACATCTGTTTCAAAAGGTTTTAGAAACAATATGCATTACCATATAACTAAAGATTCAAAGTAAACAGGTCTTTTAAGGTTTATCTAGGCTATGTAATGACAATACGAATGGGCGTTTTGATAACAAAGCAGTATTAGGTCAGCACTTGCAATTCTTTGTGAGTCTGGAATTTAAAATAATAGGCAGTTTGACAGCCTCCAGATTGTCTCTGTTCTAGCTCAGGAGACTGTACAGTCTACTTTTCAAACTCCAAAGCTTAAGGTGTTGGAACAAATGCCTTCAACTGATTATCTAGACTTTTCACTCTTAGGCTCGCTTAAAAAAAATTTAGCAGTAATATGTTAATAAATTCAGTCATTTCATGTTTTGTGGGGGAAAAAACTTTAAAAAAATATTGAAATAATTATTATATAGTACTTTAAAAATGTTTTCCAGACACTTTTAAGACAATAATAAGATAAAAGAATTATAGAGATTGAGGAACTTTAAAAATGTTTTCCAGACACTTTTAAGACAATAATAAGATAAAAGAATTATAGAGATTGAGGAAACCTAAAAGAAATAGTCGCCGGTCTAATTTTACAAATAAAGAAACTGGCCCCAGAGGTCTGGGTGAACTGACCTGCTCAAACTGGTGTTAGTAAATCACAACCAAATTTGTTGCAAAAAAAAAAAAGACTTTTTGGAGTGCAGTGGCGTGATCTCAGCTTACTGCAATCTCTGCCTTCCTGGCTCAAGTGAGTCTCGTGTCTCAGCCTCCTGAGTAGCTGGGATTACAGGTGTGAGCCACTATGCCCAGCTAATCTTTGTATGGGTTTCGCCATTTGACCAGACTGGTCTTGAACTCCTGGACTCAAGTGATCTACCCACCTCAGCCTCCCAAAGTGCTGGGATTACAGGGGTGAGCTACCAAGCCTGTCCAAAAGTCTATTGATAGAGAATTCTTTTAGAAAGAGGGCTATTACAAATTGGTGTTTTTTTGGTTATTGTTTTTGAGATGGAGTCTTGCTCTGTCACCCAGGCTGGAGTGCAATGGCATGATCTCGGCTCACTGCAATCTCCGCCTCCTGGGTTCAAGGGATTCTCCTGCCTCAGCCTGCCAAGTAGCTAGCATTATAGGTGTGAGCCACAGCACCCGGCCATAAATTGGTGTATTTGTGTAAGCACACTCAAATATCAAAATCCACGGATACTGAAGTCCCTAATATGAAATTGCATGGCATTTTCATATAACCTATGCACATCCTCCTGTAATCCCAGCTACTTGAGTGGCTGAAGCAGGAGAATTGCTTGAACCTAAAAGACGGAGCTTGCAGTGAGCCGAAATTGCACCACTGCCCTCTGGTCTGGGTGACAGAGCGAGACTCCATCTCAAAAAATAAATAAATAATAAATAAATAAATAAATAAAACAAAATAAATGTAAAATATGCAGCAAGTAATAAGTCATTAGCAAAAAAGAAGTGAGAAATGTGCTTTAAAATGATATATAACATAACCACATTTATTTAAGAATGTATTCCAATATCAAATCGCAAATTTCAACAATGCAAAAACTGCAATTACTTTTGCACCAAACTGATATCTTGTAAAAATGTAATAGAATGTGTGACTAAATTTTTAGATTATTTGTAAAGTTAGAGGTATCATAAAAGGCATAACATTCTTCTGAAAGTTTTATTTTAATTGAACTCTGGTGTTCATTTTTTGGGAAAGGATAAGAATCAAGAATAAAAATCAAACTCCAATAAGAGAATAAAAAGACAAGTCACAGACTGGGAGAAAATATTTGCATATCTGATAAAGGATGGGCAAGATCTGAAAAGATCTCACTTCACCAAACAAGATATACAGACTGAAGTAAGCATATGAAAAGAAGTTCAATATCATATGTCATTAGGGAATTATAAATTAAAACAAAAATTAGTAACTACTACACACCTATTTGAATAGCTAAAATGGAAAACACTGACAACTAAAATGCTGATGAGAATGTGGAGCAACAAAACCTTCAATTCATTGCAAATGATACAGCCAGGGTGAAAGTTCAGTTTGGCAGTTTTTTGGAAAACAAAACACTCTTAATCATGCAGTAACAGTTTTGCTCCTTGGTATCACCCAAACTTATGTCTACCCCAAAACCTGCCTATGAATGTTTAGTTAATAAATAAATAACATATTTATGCCAATAACTTATAGCATATTATTATTTAGTTAATAATAAACATAGCAGCTTCATTCATAATTGCTAAAACTTGAACACGACGACAATTTCCTTCAACAGGTTAATGGGTAGACAAGCTGTAGTACATCCATACAATGGATATTATTCAGCACTAACATGTAACGAGTTATCAAGCCATGAAAAGACACAGAGGATCCTTAAGTGCATATTACTAAGTGAAAGAAGCCAATCACAAAAGGCTACATACTATATGATTCCAACTATATGACATTCTGGAACAGGCAAAACTATGGAGACAGTAAAAGGTCAGTCGTTCCTGGAGTTGTGGGGAAAAGATGGAAGAACAGGTGGACCACAGGAGCATTTCAGAGCAGTAAAACTCTTCTGTCTGATACTGTTATGGTGGGTATATGTCATTATACGTTTGTAAAAACCCATAGAATGCATCACACAAAGAATTAACCCTAATGTAAACTGTGGACTTTAGTTAATGAATAAAAATTGGCTCATCAATTATAACAAATGTACCATACTAATGCAAGATATTAATAATCAGGGAAACCGGGGGCCGAGGGAGAGGCAAGGAGATAGATATATGGGAACTCTCTACTTTTCAGTCATTTTTTTCTTTAAACCTAAAATTGCTCTAAAAGTCTGTTAATTTAAAAAATATCAAACTCTATAATTTTGTTTAAATACATGATCAAAATTTCCCTATGAATTAATGAAAGAAAAGTGCATGCATTGCCAAAAAAAAAAAAAAAAATTCCAGAAGCTAGCATGTTATTTCTTGTTTATCAGAAGAAAAAAATATGCAAAATTTAATAAATGAAAATGAGAATTAGGCCAAGGAGGGAGAAGGCCAGACGCTTGAGGCCACGAGGTTGAGGCCGCAATGAGCTAGTATCATGGCACTGCAACTCCAGCCTGGGTGGCAGAGCAAGACACTGTCTCTAAAAAAAAAATTCTTTTTCTATTCAAAACAGATTTTTAAAGATGAGAACTGACCATATTTGAAATAAATATTTCATGATATGATTTGATAATTAATTTTAACTATATTTATGTAATAATATATAGCAAATCCAAAATAAATAAAAAATTTATTCATGGCTTATTCCAGAAAAATTAGATGCTTATGAAAAACATTTAAAACAATCAGAATCGCCGGGCGCGGTGGCTCAAGCCTGTAATCCCAGCACTCTGGGAGGCGGAGGCGGGTGGATCACGAGGTCAAGAGATCGAGACCATCCTGGTCAACATGGTGAAACCCCATCTCTACTAAAAATACAAAACATTAGCTGGGCATGGTGGCGCGTGCCTGTAATCCCAGCTGCTTAGGAGGTTGAGGCAGGAGAATTGCCTGAACCCAAGAGGCGGAGGTTGCGGTGAGCCGGGATCGCGCCATTGCACTCCAGCCTGGGTTACAAGAGTGAAACTCCGTCTCAAAAAAATAAAATAAAATAATTAGAATCATTCACCTGTACTGCTTTGGCTGTTTATAGTTGCTTCCCTTTCCTTTATAAATTTTATTTTATTTTTAATTTTTGTGGGTACATACTAGATGTATATGATTATGGGTTCCTTTCTAATCAATTTTAGGAATAAGTAATTAGAGAGTTAAAAAAATAATCAATATATTGTATATATATTGTAATATATATGTGTAATATATATAATATATTAACTATTATATATAATATATATATATATTTCAATATATTGGCATTCACTCTTTCATACCAATATCCTTTCTTTTTTTTTTTTTTTTTTTGCAGTGGAGTCTTGCTCTGTTGCCCAGGGTGGAGTGCAATGGTGCAGTCTCAGCTCACTGCCACCTGTCTCCCAGGTTCAAGCCATTCTCCTGCCCTCAGCCTCAAGTAGCTGGGATTACAGGTACGTGCCACCACGCCCAGCTAGTTTCTGTATTTTTAGTAGAGATGGGGTTTCGCCCATGTTGCTCAGGCTGGTCTCAAACTCCTGACCTCAGGTGATCCACCCATCTTGGCCTCCGAAAGTGCTGGGATTACAGGCATAAGCCACCACACCCAGCCCAATATCCTCTTCTTTTCCTCACCAGGTAATGCATTCTTTAACAGCCACCTTATTTAGAGGAACCACTAGGAAAGAGCTGCTCAGATTAAAGACGAAAGATGTCAAACAACAATTATCATTACTCCTACCATCACACTCAACCACATATCTCAAAGCCAAAATGCCTATTTCTAATGCTGGTTTTACTCTCAGAAATAAGGTTTTCTAAATAAGGGTTTCTAAGCCCTACGTGGGAACCACATCATTGTAGGAGCCTTCTCTTTGATGTCCTGGGAGTTCTCATACCCAAGGCCAGCATGATTTGGGATGGTGATGGGTCTATCTTTCTTTGCAAAGTGAGAAAAGGGCTATGATAAGCACAAGCACATTATCAGCAAGGGTTTTTCTGTTTTGTTTTGTTTTGTTTGAGAAAGTATTAAAAGCAAGTTGAATATCTGACATGGAATCTCTCAAAACTATCCAGGCACCCTTACACAAAACTCATTTATCCCCCATTTTCCCTCTACTGTTCTCCTTCCATAGCTAAGGGTGAGAGGGGAGTCCAGAATCTGCATTTTTAAAAAGTGCCTCCAGGCAATGCTGATGATTAACCATCCAGTTTGGAAACCACCCAACAATGTACATTCACTGGGGCTTAATGAGGTCATTCTCCACCATTCATCACATCCCTTATAGATTAGGCTGGTCTGCCAGAAAGTACAGCATATTACAACATTTCATCAAAACTATCTAAATCACTCTCTTGGGCTAAGATATTTAGAAATCCAAACACTCTTCTCTATTACTTAAGTCATTTGGTTCCAAGTAACACATCAATTTAAGATAAATAAAAAGAGGAATTTATTTTAAAGACAATAAACATCTAAAGAAATCCAAAACCAAAACTGCTGCCTGGTCTCAGGAGGGACTGCAACCAGGCATTTCTTTACCTGTCTTGCTTCTGTTTTCTTCTTCCTGTGCTCTAGTCTTTTTTCTTGAAGACAGAGGGGCTGCTCCGTTCCTAAGGCAGATGGTAATGCCACCATCCATGAGTTGTAACATTTCTTCCACTGACGAGTTCTAGCTCAGAGAGATCTCTCCATCCTTTTTCCAAATTCCTGAAGAAGGGACATTGAATGGCCTATTTAGAATAAAAATTTACTACTTAATTCCATCCACTGAAGCCAGAGGGGCAGAGTCACATATAAATAGGGTTTCTGGGGGGTGACCTTAGCATGTTGGAAACAGGGAGGGAAGAGCAAACGAAGCAATGAAGGGAGTCATTCCAAGAAGAGCGGGAGTTCCCCAAGGTGTACTACTACTACATCCTGTAAGCTCCAAACAGCCCATGTGGACACAGTAAGGACATCTTCCAAGATAGCACTTATTAGCTACTATAAGGTATGAGGTCACCGAGCCCTTACCACCAAGCCTATTTTGCTGTGACTTGTAGTTTTCAATAATGCCATTGATAAGTTTTGTGCCCATAGGATTTTCATTACTATATATGTGATCTATTTTTTCCCCTCTCTGAAAGCCTTCAGGATATTTCTTTACCTGTGGTGCTCTAAAACTTCACGATAATATTCTAAGATGTGAGTTTACTTTTATTTATTGCCCTGGGCACTTATGTGGGGAGCCACCTTTTTAATCTTCATTTTAATTTTTTTAAATAAAAATTCCCATTTGGAAGTAATCGCAGACTTTTTACAAAGTTGTAAATATGGTATAAAGAATTCCCAGATTCCCCAAATGTAACTTGGTACATAAGCATAATTTATCAAAACTAAGGAATTAAGAATACAATAGCTTATCCTACAGATATTATTTAAATTTTGGCAACTGTCCCATTAATTTTCTTTTTCTGGTTCAGGATTGCAATGGACTGAATGCTTATGTCCCCTCAAAATTAATATGTTGAAATCTGAACACCCAAGATGATAGCATTAGGAGGTAGGGCTTTTGGGAAATAATCAGGTCATTGCACAATTTCATAGCACCTCTCCTGTATAGAGTGTGTTCCAGTTGTAACTTCACATTTCCCCTTGTGATTATTTGATTAATTTGTCTCCCCCATTAGAATATAAGCTTCATGAGGGTAGTATGTCGGGTTGCTTTGGTCACCATTATATTCCTGGTACCTAAAATAGCGTCTAGCACATATTATGTGTTCAATGAATATTTATTTATTAAACAAATGAATAAATAAATTCCTTTAAAACATTTTATGATGCTGGGAACCATTGTTTAGAGAATTGTTTTTGCCTAAAAACTCAAAGAACACTGCAATACCATCTTCCAAGTTCCCCCTGTGGTTGGGCCTGGCTTTGTAAAAAAGATTAAATAAATCTCAAACGAATGAACTACCCTATTAACAATGAAGAATGTGTTAGCCAAATCACCTATAACTCATTGTAAATGGCCACATTATTATGGAGAATGGCCTTAGGGACTTGAACAAACTTCTCATAACATACCAGAGCCTGGTCTTACCAGGAATATAAAATCACTGGGTAATTAACTGAGCCAAGACCAGGCCTGCTTCCTTGCCCCAGCACAGATGTGCACTGATTTCAAGAGAGCATAGTTTATGTTTCATGGTGAGTAAAGAAGGTTTCAAACCAAGGACTTGCCAATCACTAACAATGTTGAAACCAAACTTTTCCCTTTTTTTGAAAAGTGCAAAAATGGTGTCAAATTCAACATTTGTGTCATTTCTTAGAATTTTATGATTTGGGTTTTTATTTATTAGAAAAGCATTGCATCTATTTGTAACAGCCAAAAATTGGAAACACTTCAAATGTCCTTCAGTTGGGCAAATGGTTAGACTGTGGAATAGCTATATCATGGAATATGACTCAGCAGTAAAAAGGGACAAGTTATTGACACCCACAACACCTCCAATGGACGTCAAGGGAATTATGCTAAGTGGGAAAAAAGCCAATACCAAATACATATTGTGTGATTCCACTTATATAACATTCTCAAAATGACCAAATTATAGAGATAGAGAACAGCTTTGTGATTTCCAGAGGTTGGGAGTAAGAAGGGGGGAAATGTATGACTATAAGGTAGTAGCATAATGAATCTTTATGGTACAACAGTTCTGTATCTTGATTGTGGTGGTTGAACATGCCTACACGAGATAAAATTGTGCAGAATTATGCACAAATACACACACACAACTACATCTAAAACTGGTGAAATCAATAAGATCTGTGAATTGTACCAATGTCAACTTCCTAATTCTGATCCTGTTCTGGAGTTGGGTAAGATTTTGGCATTGGTGAAATCTGGGTGAAGTATACATGAAACCTCCACATGACAGGTTGAGCAACCCTAATCTGAAAACCTGAAATCTGAAATGCTCAAAATTTGAAACTTATTAAAACAAATGTTCAATGCAATGTATTTATAAGAGCAAAACAATTTAAGCAATATAAATGCTCATGAGTAAGGGATGGTTTAGGCCAATTATTCACATGCAGCATTAGGATAATATAAAATGAAATGAGGGCATACACATGCTAAACTGTTACAAATGGTTACCCTGGGAGTAAAGAAATACACATTAACTTTTTCTTTAGATATTTCAACATTGTTATACTACTTTTGTAATTTAAAAACTTTAAAAAATATCGTGCCCAGAAAAAGAGAGGAACAGTCATTTCTCATTATCCATAAGAGATTGGTTCCAGGACACCCTAAAATCCACAAATGCTTAAGTCCCTTATACATAATGGTGGAGTATTTGCATATAACCTACACACATCCTCCTGAATACTTAAGATCATCTTTTGGGCCAGGCGTGGTGGCTCATGCCTATAATCCCAGCACTTTGGGAGACCGAGGTGGGTGGATTACCTGAGGTCAGGAGCTTGAGACCACCCTGGCCAACATGGCAAAACCCTGTCTCTATTAAAAATACAAAAATTAGCCAGGCATAGTGGTGCACACCTGTAATCCCAGCTACTTGGGAGGCTGAGGCAGGAGAATGGCTTGAACTGGGAGACAGAGGTTGCAGTGAACCGAGATCGCACCACTGCATTCCAGCCTGGGCGACAGAACAAGTCTTCGTCTCAAAAACAAAAATCATCTTTGGGTTACTCATAATACCTAATACAATGCAAATGCCATGTAATAGTTGTTACAGTGTATTGCTTAGGGAATAATGACCAAAAAAAGATCTGTCCATGTTCAATATAGAGACAACCATCCATTTTCCCCCTACTCAAGATCTGAAATTTTTTGAGTGCTAAAATGGTGCTCAAAGAAAATACTCATTCGGTCATTTCGGAGTTCAGATTTTTTGATTAGGGATTCTCAACTGGTAATTATAATGAAATATTCCAAAATCTGAAAAAATCCAAAATCCAAAACACTTCTGGTCCCAAGCATTTTGGATAAGGAATACTCAACCTGTATGTTTGCAACTTTCTGTGAATCTAGAATGGCTTCAAAAGAAAAACTTCTTTTAAGAAGTGTAAGTTATTTCTAGTAAAACAACATTCAGCATATATGTTTGCCTTCATTTACTTCTGAAATCCCACTAAATGGAGTAAACAAATGAAAAAGTGATAAAAATGAAATTGTACACATACACACACCCCAGTATGAGACCATAGAGACTGAGATGGCTGCAAAAATATAGAAACTGGAAAACAGATGTACATGAGAGAACTATTTATAGTAGGCTTCTGTGAAACTGTAGTATTAGAGATGACCCCAGAGCAAGGAGCAGACAGCGGGGATGACTCCATCCTGGACAAGGCCACTAAGAAGACCTGTTATGTAGGCTGCACAGAGTACCACAAAGCCAAGCAGCTATGGAGAACATATGGCTCAAGGCATTCTCTGGCCTTTCTGTCTTTGAAGCAGGTGCTTAGCAATGTGACTAGATTCCAGACAGTTGGAGACCTGAGTGAGTATTCACATGCTAGGGGAGAAGCAGAGGGATGGCTGAATGTGGGGCTAGAGGAGGATCTAAAGTCTGAACTATTGGGGGCCAGGTGCAGTGGCTCGTGCCTGTAATGCCAGCACTTGGGAAGCCAAGGTGAGTGAATCACTTGAGGTCAGGAGCTCAAGACCAGCCTGGCCAACATGGTGAAACCTCATCTCTACTAAAAGTACAAAACTTAGCCAGGCATAGTGGTGCATGCCTGTAACCCCAGCTACTTGGGAGGCTGAGGCAGGAGAATCGTTTGAACCTGGGAGGTGGAGGATGCAGTGAGCTGAGATCGCACCACTGCCCTCCAGCCTGGACAACAGAGTGAGACTCTATCTCAAAAATAAATAAATAAATAAATAAATAAAGTCCACGCTATTGGAAAAAATCAAATAGCACAGGGGCTGAGGAAGAGTGGTCCCAGAGCCTCAGGTGTCTGAGCCTTGCTCTGTGGACTAGGAGGGAGTAGACAATCCTGATTCATAGGGCCAAGGTTGGATGGACACCCCCAGTCTAAATCAATGATTTTCAAACTTTGTAAAGCAGTGGAACGTTTTCTCCAAAGTAATTCTTAAATAAAAGTGTAAATGTCCAAAACAAAGTGGGGTTGCTCTGGCAGCAAATTCATCCTTAATTTCCAGGCCTCCTGAGGGGTCGCATACCTGGATGTTAAAACAAAAAAGAATTTTAAATATGCAGTAATAATTTTCTCAAGTGAGAAGTTAGGTTTGAATCCCAATATTCAAGTATGCAAATTAACTAGAATATCTCCAGTCTCGATTAGATAGAACCTCAAAAGGGAACTTTTGGATTAGCACCTCAGTCACTGTTTTAGTCCGCTCTCTTAGCAGGCCCCATGGCCCCTGTAATTTAGCTGGTTAAGATTTTCCCCTAGCCGGTGGCTAAACTTGAGCCAGGTGGACTTAAACACATGAAGCAATTCAGTTTACTCTCTAAAAATGAAAGAGAAAAGTCTGCCAGCATCTTCTGCTCATCCCCACAAAGTTCCCAAGAGCAGAATTCAGCCCGCCTCCCCTCCCACGACAAACACAGGGGAGAGGCCAGCCCAATATAACTTAAAACAGAGCGACCCTACAGCCCTCTCAGACAAATTACATCAAAACAAGTCAAAGCAAATGCAACTGTCCTTACCAGTTTTGTAAAGGAATTGCCTGGGAACCATTCCTTTTCAGACCTAATTAAAAAGTCAGTTTTGAATTACAGAACAAGATGGTATGAGATCCAGTGTTCAACAGGCAGAACAAACAAACACGCAAAGATAAAATGCACGGGTTTTTACCGAGAGCTGCTGCCAGTGCCAGCAGAAATGGCTCTCTTTCAGCCAAGTCTGGGGTGCCCTGGAAAACTTCATACCTCTCCAGGGAGACAGTTCCCAGAAACCTCCCTCCCCTTTACAAAGCACTCCTATAATAAATAAATAAACTACATTTCCCAAAGTTCTCTTTGTTCAGGCCTGGGGCTATATTTTAAACCATTCTGTAATTGTCCCCCACCAAAAAAGCAGAAATGTTTAAATGTGACAACCTTTGACATACAGAGTTGACTCAGCTCATTTCAAATTTCATCTTATCTCCAGTGTCCTTGGGCATGTTTTAAAAGATAAAAATACCAACTGTGACCAAGATCAGCAAGACATAATAGAACAAGAGTCCAATGCTTTTTAACCTCATCGAATGCATTATACTTCATTTAGACCAGTGGTCTCAAACATTAGCATGAGTCAGAATCACCTGAATTCAAGGCTTATTAAAATACAGATTGCTGAACCACACCTCCACAATCTCAGATTCGGCAGATCTGAAGGGGGTCCGAAGAATATGCATTTCTAACAACTTCCACCGGTTCTGGATTACATTTTAAGAACTGCTGATGGAAATTTCCTACATGGTCAATTACAAATCTACTGGGAAAGCAGGCACACGTTTACTGATTTCTGCAAGCTTTGAACTAGCAGTATCTTTAAGGAGAAGACCCCAGCCATCTCTAGCAGTGTGGGGAAGAGTAAAAGGCAAAGCAATTAGTTCTGGGTGATCCAAAAACTGGCACTGGCTGGTGCAGCATTTTCATTTTCCTACTGAGGAAATTTAGGCTTAGAGGGAATCAATTTGTGCAGCCTCCCAGTGAGTCCATGGTGGTACTGGGACAAAGTACCCAGTTGTCCTGACTCCCACTCCAGTGCTCTGGCCCTTGCTGGAGTAAAATGGGACACGTGGGCTTGGCAAGGAACAAGGAAGCCAACGTGATTCTGATTCATCCCAATTTCTCCACAGCTTTCTACCTTTTCATTTTCTCCGCATTGGTAAATGTATAATCCCCAAAGCAAGAATTCCTACCCTCCCTTTTGTTCATGTCTTTGTGGCCTAAGACAGGCAGTCAAAATGGGCCAGCCAATAGCCACAACAGCTTTTAATGACAATATCTGGAGGATACTTTAATGAATGTAAACCCATGTATTTACTTTTCTATGTACCTTGTCTATGTGACAGCAAGCAGTGATAGAATCTCAGGAAACACCAATCAGACCCAGGCATCAATCTGCTACTCTGTTATTAGAAGGAAATTAGCCTTTAAGAAAAATTGTCTAGGCTTACCAATCACTCTCATCAGCCACCAGGGGTCACATAAATAGAAGTTTTCACTGGCCCTTTCTAATTCACAAACCTACCCTCTTCCACCACAGGCCTTGGTAGGGCACATAATTCAACAACAAGAATCCCTTGAAGAAGAAAAGAAAACACCTATAAAACTACATCTTTTTCTAATTCCAGAGATGTGAAACCCTTTAGGAGTTTTGGCCAGGGTTCAAGACAATCCATTATCTGAAAGCACAGATGTACAGATAAACCATTATTTTGTTAAAAATACATCTAAAACACCAGTCAGCTTGGTGTTGTGTTTGTCCTTGAATTGAAGAACGATACCATTTTATCATCCTAGCCTTGAGCATGGTTATCAATGCCAGTAACTAAGAGACCTAACTTGAAGGATGGCCATGCTGTTCGCCTTCAGATGCCTTCTATTCAGTTAATAGGGACTGAATATTTGAAAGCAAATGGTTTATCCACTGTTGCGCAAGTGAAAAATCTGGCCTTTTAACAGTTGCTAAATGTGCCAGCTAGGAGCCTCTGGAGGTCAGTCTGCCAGGGCTGGGGCAGTGACCACAACCACGCTGTGCCTTTTTGCAGCTCAGCACCGCATGGTGCAGCTGTTGTATTGGCCAAAGAAAGTGCTGGCAGCCCCGGGAGAAACAGAGACTTAATTCACTTGCAGGAACTTTCCTGAAAGAGTCTTTTAAAAAACATTTAAGGCAGACCAGGTGCACTTATTGTTTTTAAATCTGATTGCTTTCTCAAGTATTCTCATTTATGGCTCTAACACTCCTTACGTGCAACATTAACCATCCTTGGTTACATTATAAATTATAATGAGAACTTTTATAAAACATATTTAATGATAATTCATGATTTTTAGGTAGATTCCTTTAGATGTATAACATCGAAATATCTATGGCATAGCACTCTCAATATGTACATAGCAGGGATTGCAATTTAGGTTGCCCGGAGTTTTGTTAAAAGTTTTGTTAAGTTGTGCAGGCTTTATCTTTAAATAAAGCTCTGTGTGTGTGTGTGTGTGTGTGTGTGTGTGTGTGAGAGAGAGAGAGAGAGAGAGAGAGAGAGAGAGATACACAGTGCTCAGATATAAACAGCAGTAAAAGAAAGCTGATTCAATTCAGTATGCCACACAGTTAAGACTTCCAGCTGTCAAGTGCTTCCACTATATACAGGAGGCGGGAAGAATGGGATCTAGAGGGAAACAAGATTGCATAGAAGTGAAACTTCATGATGTGAGGGCAGGGGGTTGGACTCAAGTCATCATCATTTAGATGAAAACTGCCAATACCCTGAATAATTCTAGAGAATACCCTGTGGTCCTTCACTAGACTCTGAAAGTACTCAGGCCACAAACACTCCCAGTCCTCACATGACAAAAGAACTCCCTATGCCAGTAAGTAAAAATGATTGCCAGAGCCATCCTCAAAGGTAAATATTTGGGATAGACAGCTGTTTGCATAATGTGATTTTAAGTGTGACAAGCACGCACTCCACCAGAAAAAATATTCATGCTATAGACACAGGTCACAGATGCCAGCAATTCTACCATTATGGAGTATTTCCATCCCAGTCAGAGACTTAGGAATCATCCTTGACTCCTCTCTCTCCTTCTCTGACCCCATTCAATCCATCATGAATGCCTTCTTCCTATCTCTTGACTCTGTCCCTTTATCTTCATTCCTTCTGACATTGCATAGTTCAGGTCCCATCGACTCCTCCCAGGATAACTGTGGTTACCTCCTGACCTGTCTCAGCCTCCAATTTGTTCTCCACACTGCAACTGCAACAAATGTGATCTTTCTAAGATGCAGATCTGATTATGACAATCCCCAGATTAAAACTATTAGCTGGGTCCTCAAGGCCCTCAGCATGAAGTCCAGGTTCCTTAACAGTGTTTACAAGCCCTTATGCTCTGGCCATTGCTGACCACTGCAGGCTCAGCTATGCTACTGCTTCCCCATCAGTGCACTCACCTTTTCTTAGTCCCTTATTCTTGCTTCCAGGCCTTTGTACACATTGCCTCCTTGGCTTGGAATACTCTCTCCCCTTTCCTACCCCTACTCCCAAAGACTGCATGGCCCTTAATTTATCCCTATTTTAGCACTTTCTTACTATGTAACTTTTACCCATCTGACTCTCTAATTCTTTCTGAATTAGGACTATGTATTTCACGAATGCCAGAACTGCTACTTATTCACTACTTTATTTCCAGGACCTAGCAAGTGCTTGTCTCATGATAGTCACTCAATAAATATTTGTTGACTAGATGAACAAGTGAATTCTAGTAAATGCCTTATCTTTTATTAACAATGTTGGTAATTCACACTTCAGTGTGATTTTTCTTGCTACAGCTCTCTAAGAATATATTTGAGAGGGTTAATGAAATAAAGGCAGAATTGGCTCTAGAAAACCAGGGGACAGTATAAAGGCAATGGTTAGCCAAGAGAGAAAGGCACTGGGAAGGAAGATAAGAACAGGTACTATTGGGATTGCTTAGATTGGGGTCCTTTATGGATAAAAAGAAAATAGCAGCTGGGCGTGGCGGCTCATGCCTGTAATCTCAGTACTTTGTGGGGCTGAGGCAGGTGGATCACTTGAGGTCAGGAGTTCAAGACCAGCCTCGTCTACCTGGTGAATCCCTGTCTGTACTAAAATACAAAAATTAACCGGGCATGGTGGTTAGTGCCTGTAATACCAGCTACTTGGGAGGCTGAGGCATGAGACTCGCTAGAACGGAGTGGGTGGAGGTTGCAGTGAGCCAAGATTGCGCCATTACACTTCAGCCTGGGCAACAGAGTAAGACTTGTCAAGAAAGAAGGAAAGAAAGGAGAGAAAAGAAAGAAAGAGAGAAAGAGGGAAAGAGAGTAAGAGAGAGAGGAAGGAAAGAAGGAAGAAAAGGAAGGGAAGAAGGGAAGGGAAGGGAAGGGAAGGGAAGGGAAGGGAAGGGAAGGGAAAGGAAGGGGAGAGAAAAGAACTTAAAAATAATAGCAACCAAGGCTTGAGTTCTGTCCCTGATTTCATCCCCAAGGTTACCACCAAGAAAAGTTGGTTCCTCTGCATGGGTTGAACAGTGAAGTACCTGCACTTGGCCTGTGGCTCCACCCACAGTTGACTCAATGACTGTGCCATATTCCCAGTCCTATTCCATGGAGAAGCTGCAAGAACTAGGCAGAGTGGACTGGACAGCCTCTGTCGCCCTGACCAATTTGACCAAACTTATCTAGTCACAGATGGTTATGACTAATTTTTTGCTTATCACAGCCTTTTGGAAAAGTATTGAAGTTTTGGCAGCCCATGCTTCATATATTTTCCTCCCCAAGTGTACTCTTTTATCTATTATCAGGACGGGGGAAGGATAAGATGTAAGATGTGTTCCCTGGCTTGTTTGTTTGTTTTACTACTTACCTCAATCAATCACCCAGTGATGTTTCTAGACAATACAAAAATATCTTCTTCCTTCTAACCCATGATAAAGGGCATTTTCTAAGCTTCAGACATGAGCCCCTGATTTTTTTTCCTCTCTATTCTTTCTTTGGTGAAACAATTCTATATATTGATGATACCTAAATCTAATACACCCACCGTGACCTCATAAGCAGACTCCAGCCCCACATATTTACTTGCCTATAGGGCATTTTCCTTTGGATAATTCATCAATAGCTTCAACCCAACAAGCCCATACTACCTTGTTATCTTACCTTCCTCCAAAAAATATTTGAGCCACAGCTGCCACATCCTGACTTGTTCCAGTATATCATTATTCTCTTAGTCACATGTCAGAAAACTCATTCCTCCAACTAGAACATAAACTGTCGCCTCATCAATAAGGGCCACCTTGACTACTCCATTTAAAATTTCATCTTTATGGCCCCAGCATTCTTGATTCCCCCTTAAAGTGCTCTGTTTGTTCCATAGCATTTATTGTTTTCTAGTATGCTACATAATTTACTTATTTACTTATTATTTATCATTCTGTCCCCAAATCCTACTAGAATGTAGCAACACTGAAGACAGAGATTTCTGTTCATGGATATCATCTCTGTGCTTATAACAGTGCCCGACATATAGTAAGTGCTCAATAAGTATTTGTTCAATTAATTCATTCACTCTACAAGTATATATGTAATATAACAAATAATGTAACTTAAAATACCTTACTCTTCTGATTGGAACTCACAGTCTGTGAAGTAGAGATTTTTGGCTGCTTTGTTCACTGTTGTGTCCCCAGAATCTAGGATGGCACCAGGTAGCATAGGTGTTCAATCAAAATCTGTTGAATAATTGAACGAATGGATAGGAACTCATTGAGTACCTTTTAGTACCAAGTATTAAGCTAGGTACTTGGGGATTCTAGATATTTTAAATAACTAAATATGATGCAGTGGGATAAAGATACATAATAGAAGTAGGAACAAAATGCCATGGGTGTCATGGGAGCTCAGGAGTGATGGTACTGAAGATCATTCTTCATGCCTGGGTCTGGAAGAAGACGTAGATGTTCATCTGCTCTCTGTGATGGGTAAAGGGCCACAAAGGGATTCAAGTATATGGTATGGAGCAATGTTTCTCAAATGTTATTTGAATGAGTCGCCTGGGGACTCTTGTTAAAATAGACTCTGATTTGGTGAGCCTGAGGTAAGCCCTAAGATTTCTTATCTTTAACAAGGTCCAAGGTGATGTTGAGGCTGCTGGTCCTCAAACCACAAACAGAGTGACAAATGTACTCAACTCGGCATCCATCTCCCTTATTTCTTTTTACTAGACTCAGATTTTGTTCATGTAACTAACATTCCCTCCTCCAGTATGCAGGGGAAGTGGTCTTAGTCCCAACTCCAGGGTTAGACTGGATTTGAGCTCGGCCAATCAGGACAAGGCATTCTTTTGGCTGATTACTGGGTGAGAATGGAATGGGAAGAAAGGAGGTATGATCTGTTTAGGGGAAAGATTTTTCTTTTTATGCTGCTGTCCTTAAACAAAGAAGCCTATGGCTTGATTGCTACAGGCAGCCATCCTCCAACATGAGAGGCGTCAGCCTCAAGATTAAGCCAACACCAAGGGTGCTGAGTGGAGAGAGGGAGAGAACTTGGGTCCTTGATGATGCCACTTAGCTGCTAATTGTGTTGATCCTGGAACCTCATCTACCTCTGCTCTTTCCGGTATGTGAAACGATAAATGTCCTTATTGTTTAAGCCAATTTGAGGTCAAGACTTCTCCTACTTGCAGCAGAAATTATCCAAATGGTTACATCTCATTTTTGTTTATTTGTTTAGAAAACAAATATTTATTGAATATTACTATGTCCCAGGCATCAGATAAACAAGACAGGCATAATTCTCTACTCTCATAAAATTTATAGCCTAGATGATAAATTAATTTGATAGAGTTTAAATTTCTGAGATGAGCATGATTTCATTTTAAATTATTTATATCCTTGGATGGGGACTACCTCTCCCTCCTTTGCTCTGCCCCTGAAATAGGTCTTATTAATCATTGCTGCCCTGGTACAACTGCCTTCATCTTAAAACAGAGCTTTGCCTCCTTACACTTGAAAACTGCAACAGTGCCCTAACACCCCTTTCAGATCCATTCTACAAACTAGTACCCTATTAATCTTCCTAAAGCAACAAATTCATGAGAGAAAAATCTTCAGAGACCCTCTATTGCTTAAAGCAGTGATTTTCAAGCTTGTTTTATGAAAGCAAGAAACTGTTTCTTCAGAAGCCAAAAAGGTTCTTATACAAAGTCACAGTGTATGAAATAGACAAACTAGTGCTGTGCTGTAGAAGTGAGGGACACCCAGAATCTTGTCCCCTCCCCAACCACACCCCTACCTCACATCCCAACACACCCCCTGCCTGAGTAGTGGTAGAGTTCAACCGGTGCCTTCATTTCACATAGTTTCACAAGCAGTAGCCTTGCCATAGAGTAAAATAAAAAACTTCCACTTACCATTCTATTACCTACCTCTATTATCTGCCCACATTCTTGATTTGTTCAAGTCCAGCCTCGCCACTACCCTTCAAATATACACATTCAAGCCTTTGCCTAGGCTATTTTCTTGCATCAGAAATGTGTGGGCCGGGCCCACTGGCTCACACCTGTAATCCCAGCACTTTGGGAGGCAGAGGCTGGTGGATAACTTGAGGTCAGGAGTTTGAGACCAGCCTGGGCAACATGGTGAAACACCATCTCTACAAAAAAATACAAAAATTAGCTGTGTGTGGTGGCTTATGCCTGTAATCCCAGCTACTCAGGAGGCTGAGGTGGGAGGATCGCTTGAGTCCAGTAGGTGGAGACTGCAGTGACCTCTGATAGTGTCACTGCTCTTCAGCCTGGGAGTCAGAGACCCTATCTCAAAAAAAGAAAAAGAAAAAAAGAAAAGAGAAGAAAGAAAAAAAAAGAAACATTGTGTGTCCACCTCTGTGTCTGTGCAAAACGGATCCACCTCCACTAGAAACCTGAAAACAACATGGAACACACACTCCAAGCATCCACAGGGCAGGCATGACCAATTGATCCCAATTCATCAATCTGGATTTCCTCTGAGTTTGATAGCTCCACAGTTCGTTTCCATGCATCACATCAGTCAGCCACTATCAATCCTATTATTTAGTACTCAAAATAAATGTCTTTTTATCCTCTGCAGTAAAAACAGTCCTCATTCCAACATTTTATTGACTCACAGTGGCACTGAATTGTAAAATAGTTTGATGTGTGTGATTCCTGAGTTCGATTATAAATGACTGGAAGCTGAGGCCTACATTTTCTCTTCTTTCCCCTGGATTCCTGGCTCAGTTCTAGCCATTTAGCAGGTATTAAATAAATGCATACATAATGAATAAATGTTAAGACAAATATTAATTTGTATCTTCTAAAGCATGCTGATATGATCACCACACCATAAAACACGAGACAGCCCTATAGCTTGAAGAACTACTAGGAATCAAGAAACCAAAGCTCTTCCCCGACAGGAGCACTACTAATTAGCCATGTGTTCTTTTGTCTTCTGGACCTTGGTTTTCCTCATCTGTAAGAAGGGACATGATTATATTATTTCTGAGGGTCATTATTAGGATGTTCTTCAGGTTTGCTGAGAGAAGAAGGAGCTGTACTCTGAGTTCCTGGACTTCTCAGCCATGGCCTTATGCTGGACCTCATGGAGAACTGGCACAACAGCTCCTGCCATGGAGCATGACTACCCTTCTCTGTGTGAAAGCATTGTCAGTTTATCCCCATCCAACAGACTCTGCCGGTCGGGCAGAGTTTCATAACAAAATCTGTTGAGGCTTTTAACCTCCTGCATACCCAGCTTCCACATTAGTGTCTTTGGCTGCGACACCAATCCCTGGTCTAATCAGCTGGGACCAAAACAACAGGGTCAGTTTCACTCAGGGAATAGTTGAGCCACTTTCTGTAGGGAATAACTGATTTGGGGTCATAATTCTCAGAAAAGCGGGTTGCAGGTGTGGTATAACCTACAGCTCCATAAACCCTTTTCTCTCCCTTTCTAAAACGTTTTATGTGATTTAACCAAATACTGAAAATCATCATAAAAAGCATTAAATGTGCAGCATAAATGAAAGATTACATTATTCACTTAGTAGTAACTTAATCTTTCTGCACAGTAGAAATGCATACAGGAAGAAGACCTAGAGAAGAGGCTAACTACACAAATGGCTGAAAACCAACTCCCCTAAAGGCTTTATGGGATCCAAAGATCTTAAACATAATGTAATGTTAGTCCAGTATTTAAAAAGAAAGAAATACTTTTAAGAGGACACAGAGAGTAAAAGTGTTTTATAACCTTCTGACATGCAGTTAATTCAAACACAGCCTGCCTGGTACGTGCTCAGCCACAGCCAGTAACAAGATCTCCAGCCTGTGGACCAGTCCCAAGTCCCCTCTCCTAAGATGCAGAACAAGTGTGCTTTTCAGAATGGGTTGGAGTGTGCTAGCCCACACATCTCGCTTAAGCAGATAAATCAGGGGCTGATCCTTGAGTCCAAGGCCTTTGGCAACGGATACATTTTTATAAATAGAAGTAAACAAAATATGGCATTATGTTTTCAATTATCATTTCAAAAGCAGATTTGAGAATGTCAGGATCATAATTGTAACACCTGGAAGATAGCATAGAGGATGCCATAGGATCACCCAGGCAGCACCTCATGGGGAAAGGAGCATATATTTTGCTCTCATACAGCCCTAGGATTGAATTCCTATTTTGCCTTGCCCCAGTTTGCAAAAAAAAGTTTTTGCAAAGTGCTTAATATTAACGATAGTTATCATTCATCCAGCACAGTCAGCCCTCCCTATCCATGAGTTCCACATATCTGGATTCAACCAACCTCAGACTGAAAATATCTAGGAAAAAATTGTATCTATACTGAACATGTACAGACTTTTTTCTTGTTGTTATACCCTAAACAAAATATTATATTAATAACAATGATTTATACAGCATTTATACTGTATTGGGTATTATAAGTAATCTAGAGATGATTTAAAGTATGAGAAGATATGCATAGGTTAATGCAAATATTATACCATTTTATATCAGGGACTTGAGCATCTTTGGATTTTAGTATCCATGGGGAGTCCTGGAACCAATTCCCCTTGGATGCTGGGGGATAACTGTACTGTATTCTGTGCCGAGGGCATGATATGCATAATCATATTTATTCTTCACAAGAACCCTGGGAGGTAGAAATTATTGAGTCTCTGAGATAGTAACCTTCCCATAGCCAGTTAACACACAGGAGGGAAGCCAAGATTCAAAGCCAGGTCTGAAGTTCTACTGCCTTTCCTATTCATCCTCTCTGAGAGTTCATTTCCTCATTTACAGAGTAGCTATAACAATACCTCCCTTAGAAAACTGTAGGAATATTTACATTTTGTTGTTTTGTAAACTTGACTGGAACATAGTAGTTGCTTAATAACTGTTGGCTAGTAATGTAAATTTACACATGAAATACTGAAGTCAAAAAGAGACCTGCTGGCCACAAACTGGTTTCCTTGATTTCCAGTCTGCTTTTTATTTATTTATTTATGAGGCAGAGCCTTCCTCTGTCACCCAGGCTGGAGTGCAGTGGCACAATCTCAGCTCACTGCAACCTCCACCTCTCAGGTTCAAGTGATTCTTCTGCCTCAGCCTCCCAAGTAGCTAAGATTACAGGTGCCCGCCACCACACCCAGCTAATTTTTGTTTTTTTAGTAGAGACAGGGATTCACCATGTTGGCCAGGCTGGTGTCAAACTCCTGACTTCAAGTAATTCACTCACCTTGGCCTCCTAAATTGCTGGGATTACAGGCATGAGCCAGCATGGCTGGCCTCCAGTCTGCTTTTTAAAAACATTTTTAAAGAAGTCTAATTTAGCATTACCACAAGCACAAAATGTAGAAGGAGAATATGCAATCACCCTAAACTCCATCGCACTGGGGAGTTTTCCCTCCCTAGCTTTAGTGAGGTATAAGTAACAAAAATTGTATATATTTACAGTATGTAATATGATATTTTGATATATGTATACATTACACATAGTTTTTTGTATATTTTCTCCTGCTGTTTTCCCATGTGCTTTTTTTAAAAAATTGCTATAGTTTTATATTCTTTTTTTTTTTTTTTTTTTCTGAAACAGGGTCTTGCTCTATCGCCCGGGCTGGATTGCAGTGGCACAATCCTGGCTCACTGCAACCTCCCCCCACTGGGTTCAAGTGATTCTCCTGCCTCAGCCTTCAGAGTAGCTGGGATTACAGGTGCGTACCATGACACCAGCTAATTTTTGTATTTTTAGTAGAGAGAAGGTTTCAGCATGTTGGCCAGGCTAGTCTTGAAGTCCTGGCTTTAAAAGATCCGCCTGCCTTGGCTCCTAAATTGCCAGGATTACAGGTGTGAGCCACTGCACCCAGCCTATAGTTTTATATTCTATTTTTTCACTTAGCATTGTCATAAATATGAATATCATAAATAATATGAAGACTATGCTACATCCTATTTATACTTATCATCTTTCTTTTGAGATGAAGTTTTGCTCTGTCGCCCAGGCTAGAATGCAATGGTACAATCTCAGCTCACTACAACCTCCTTCTCCTGAGTTCAAGTGATTGTCCTGCCTCAACCTCCCAAGTAGCTGGGATTACAGGCACCCGCCACCACATCAGGCTAATTTTTGTATTTTTAATAGAGATGGAGTTTCCTCATGTTGGCCAGGCTGGTCTCAAACTCCTGACATCAGGTGATCCACCCACCTCAGCCTCCCAAAGTGCTGGGATTATAGGCATGAGCCACCACACCCAGCCTGTCTGTACTTACCATCTTTAATCACAAAATAAGTGAACCATTCTAGAATATTTTTTTTCTTCTTCAGATGAGTTTGGACTCTGTGAGAGAAATCTAGAATAGAATCCTCAGCTCTACCACTTATCACCATGTGACTTTAGGAAAGTTCCTAACTCTAAGCCTCTGTTTACATATTTGTAAAATGGGGCTAATGATTCCTACATCAGAGGATTATTGTGAGGACTACGTGAGGTAACACTGGTAAAGCCCTTATGCTTTTACTGATCACAAATTAGCTTTTATTAACTATAGCTATTCTTAACTAGAGGCTTCTCTTTCCCCATCCAAACAAGATTACTTCACATTTTCTGTTAATCAATGGCTTTAGAGAAATATGCTTAGAGATTACATTGGTTTAAGAGAGGGAGAGGTGAAAGGGGAAGAAAAATAGAAGAAATCCTGGGAGCTGGAAGGCTCTGCTAGACGCTCCAACTGCATGCCATGCCTGCCTTAGCTCTTTCTTGCAACTCTCACAACTGCAGGAGCAGCAGGGGTTCCCAGGCTGAAATTCCATTCCCAGGTAGCTCACAGAGCAGATCTGGTCACTGCTGGGATGTGCGGGCTGTGCCCACCTGCTCCCTCAGGCAGCCTCATTCTACACTGGCTCCCTCGGGATGACCGAAGCTGCTGTGGCCTGGGATAGAGGCAGATGGGGAGGTCAGGGCAGCTTTCTGTGTTCTGTGAGAGCTTCTCGGTTGTCTGAAATCCTCAGCCTTCAAAGCAGAGCTGATCCCTACATAGAAATGTGAAACTGGTGTGAGTCAAATAAATCATTAATAGGCGAGCTGGGAAAGAATGGGCAGTAAAGAAGACAAAGAGTCCATCCTAACCCCTCTCAGAATGCCTGACTTCACATGTGCCCTCTATTTCCTTACTCCATTGCCTGCAACACACAAGATGCTTTTTGCTGCCGAGGAAGGCTTCAGAAGCATTCCACAGAAGTGAGCACTCCCTGGTTCTGGAAACTCTATTCTCTTGGATTCCATGGTGCCATCCTCTCTCCCATGCTTTCTTCTGCTTTTCTACATGTTCCATCTCTTTCTCCTTTGTCTGCCATTTCTCCTCTACTTGACCTCTAAATGTCAGAGTTGCTTAGGGGACGGCTCTAAGCTCTGTCCTCTTTATGAACTTTCCCTCTCCCTAGATGACCTCATCCATTTCCAAGATTTGAAATATCACCTAATCCTAAATTTTTACCTTCAGCTCAGACTTTTCTGAGCTCTGGACCTATTTGTCCAATACCACGGATACACACATCTCCACTTGAATGTCTCTAAGTAACTTAACATGTCCAAAACTCTTGATCTTAACACTCCAATACATATTCTCCCAAACTGTCCCTTCATGCAGTGTTACTCTCTTAGTAAATCTCAGTGATTCCCATCTGCTCAGTGGTTCAAGCATACCTGAGACCTAGAAGTCATCTTTGATTCATCGTCTTCCCTCACATTCCATCCAATTAATCACAAATCTTTCTCAATTTCTCCTCTACAATTTTTCTTGCATCTTCTCACTGCCACCGTCCTAGCCCAAGCCTTCTCTTCTGATAGCCAGCTAGCTAATCACCCTGAGCCCTCCATACGAAAACCAGGAATCATTTAAAAACATAGTAAATGGGGTCATGTCACTATCCTACACAAAAACACTGCAATGGCTTCCCATTGCACTTATTAATAGTCAATGTGTCAGGCACTTTGCAGAGATTATCGTGCATTACTCACATGCCTTATCTTAGTCTTCACAGCCTTGTGATTACCATCCTATTTTACAGATAAGGAAACTGAGGTTTGGAGAAATTAAGTAATTTGCCCAAACTGACAGTTAGAACAGTGTAGAGTTAAGATTTGAACTCAGTCAGTCTGACTCCAAAACCCAACTCTCTCAGTCACCGCTATCCCGCCTTTCACTTAAGGTGAAATCCGAATTCCCTAACATAACCTAAAAGACTGTGGCCTCCACCCTCTCTCTTGCACCATCCCCTTCTGCATCTCCGTTGTTCAGTGTGTTCTAGCCATGTGGATCTTCTTTCAGTGACTCTAATACCCTAAGGGGCCATTAAAATTATGTTTACAACAATTTCATTATAGCTCAGGGAAATGGCTAGGATATGATATTGAATGCACTGAATGAAAATGCATAATTGCTTATATTATATTTTCCTGAATAGGAGGCAACTTTGACTATCATGCAGTCCCAAGTTATCCTGATTAAAATATTAAAACAATTGGGTTTTTTATGGGCATGTGATGGAAAATTGGAGTAAACTTTTAGCAATGGGGATGATTTTTTTTCTGATAAATCCCAGAAGAAAATGCTATTTTTAGTAGTCAAATCCCAGAAGAAAATGCTACTTTTTAGGAATATGTTTAACTGAAAAAGCTTATATTTCCATTTAAATTTAGGCAGTTCTTCTTCTTCTTTTTTTTTTTTTAAGTGGGGTCTTGCTCTGTCACTCAGGCTGGATATGGTGGCACAATCGCAACCCAACTGCTGGGTTCAAGTGATCCTCTACCTCAGCCTTCCAAAACACTGCATTACAGATGTGAGCCACTGTGCCTGGCCTTAGGCAATTATTTTTGAGAGAAGGTATGAAAACTAATACTGCATTATAAAGTCCTCATCAAATATCTTATACTCAAGCAAAGACCCCAAATCATAGTTTGTAGATTTGTTGCAGCTTTCATTCAAAATACTTTTTTTTAATCATCTGTCACACAGGAAAACCCTAGTATCTTCCTACTGGCCTAAAGAAATAGTAAAAGAGTTCTCAAGTAACAAGGTAACAACAACAACAACAAAAAGAAACACAATGGGACAGTGATTATACTTTTAAATATTCGGGAGTTTAGAGCCCTGGATATTCTACATGCAGACCACCAGGCTCATGCTTATCTTTATTTTTCTTGTATGTTAAAAACACTTATTTGTCAAAAAATTATTTTTAAAAATGGGAGGAGTGGAGTAAAACAAGGCTAAATTTCAGCTAATGCTGTACCACAATCACAGGTCAGACATAAAAAACCAAAACAACAACAACAAAACTTGGTCCTAGCAATTTCAGAAGATTAACTTCAGTGTCAGAGTCCAGAGCTACCAGGGCAGAGTAAAAGGCTGCTCGCCACTGTATAGTCATTTTAAAGGGAAAGGAGATGCTGCAGGTGGGCAGGGAAAAGGATTCAACTCCTAGGGAAACAAGATAAGAGGGGTTCCACTGCACAGGAAAAAGAGAGTGTCAGCATAATCCTCACCTAATGCTGCTCAGAGGCTGAGACTATAAGCAAGAGAGTAGAAGGCTGCAGAGACTAGAGTCAAGAGGAAAGAAAAGTCAACCTAGAAGAATTAAGTTATGAAAGAAAACAGTTGGTCACAAATTCCTTTTGTGTACTGAAACATGAAGGAATGGAAACATCCTGGCAAAGGGAACCCTGGAGAGCAAGTTCTCATATATGACTGCAGCCCAAGGGTTCAGTCTGCAATTATCGCACCTCCAGTTTTTAAAAGGCTGTGTACCAGGCTCGGTCCACATACTGCTCCCATTCATACTGGGCCATGTCATACAGAGAATTCCGTGTAGCTGCTGAAACCTGAGATAACTCACTTTCTGACCCATAACCATAGACCTCTCCAACTATGGGGAGCATGGCGGTAGCGTGATGCAGTGGACTCCTGTCCTTTCTACAATAGGAGGAAGTGGTGGCCGCAGAAGCAGCCATAGCAGCTGAAGTGGCAGCAGTGTCAGAGTTTGGCAATGGGTGTCTGTCCTCGGGATCAACAGAAGTAGAGTTGAGGTGGCTGGTCACAGTTGTGCTTTGGACTTGAGGCAGATGGGACGTGGCCTGCTCTGCCTGTCATATGCAGAAGCTGCTGCCACTGCTGCTACTGCCTCTTAAGAGCAGATCCAGTATCGCTTATAGTAGTCAAATGCTCCACATGCATCATTGTAATACCTGGATTCCCAGTAGCCCATGGTGGAAGGCCTGCAAACTGCTCCATACTGTTCATTATACTGCTCAGTAAAGTCTGCGACACGACTACTGGGCACTCTTTGGACCAGTGCCCTTCATTCTTACACTAATAGCAGCCACTCTGGTCTCCCATCCCAGGGGCAGTCCGAAGCCGGCTTGTGGACAACAGCACATGCATTATTTTGCCTTGAAACACTGTGTTGTCAAGGCCCATGATGGTCTCCACTGCATCCTCTGACCGCTCCAGGTGTACAAAGGCATAATCTTTCACGATGTCACATTCGATGACTGGACCAAACTCCTCAAACTTGGCTCGAAGTTCTTGGTTGGTACAAGTGGGACTGATATTGCCCACGTGTAACTTGGTTGAAGCTTTGCTCTTCTTGTTGCTGGCTTCCACATTGATGTTCACCCTATGAAGTTTGTAATGGTGCAGGTTGCCTATGGCATCCTCAGCCTCCATCTTGTCTGTACGAAGCCATAGTTCATAATGATGTCATACTCCAGCACCTTGCCATACTGCTTGAAAAGAGAGCGGATCTCCTGCTCTGTGGCCTCCCAGGGCAGGTTTCGGATGAACAGCTTCACCACCCCGGCAAGGCCTACAGGTGGCGGCGACGGAGGCAGCTCCCGCATCAGAGAGAACCCTACAAAGTAGTTTGTCTTGATAAAAGAAAAACTTCAGCCAAGTTAAATTTAAAAGAGTTTGAGCAATTAACGATTCACAAATCCAGAGCCAGAGTAGGCTCACACAAGCAGTATGACAAGGTGCTGGAGTATGACATCATTACGAACTGGAAGGAGCCAGACACTCCAGCACAGCGGCATGGTGGAAGGAGATTTATGGACAGAAAAAGGAAAGTGTGCAGAAAACGGAAGTGAGGTACGGAAACAGCCAGATTGGTTACAGCTCAGCGTTTGCCTTATTTGAACACCATTGGAAAAGTTGGCTACATGTGATTGGTCAAAACTCAGTGATTGACACATGTGTAGGCTACGGTCCGTTTACAACTCCACTTGTTACAGTTCATGACGTACAGAGAAACCTTTCGGTCAAAATTAAAATATGTAAGGAGGCAGCTTTAGGCTAAACTTGATTTAACAGTTTTAATAAATCCTGGTCCAAAGGTTAACATTTCCATAGAAGCTACAGTTTTCAGTTTCAAGAATAGGTAAAAAGAGGGCAGCACCATGATCCATAAAATCTAGAGTGAGGCTCAGAGTTGGGGCCGTTTCTTGGTGACATTGCGATGGTTGAGCTAGTCTACAACAAATCTATGAGAGCGGCACTTGGAAGTGTTGGCTGCCTTCACGGCATAGGAGGAGCGTGGTTGAGCTCCTGCGTGTAGTCAGGTGGGACACGCTTGCTCAGTAGTAGTTCCCATGGTCTGTGGCCACCAGTGTTTCCAGATCCACTGTCTTCCGGGAATGCAACCACAACACAGGAGGGCAGTCAGAAACTTGGACCCTGGGGCTGCACTCATCAGACAGCCAAGTCGTTTTGGCCACTGATGCAAAGATGAAATATTTAACTATCTTCTTACAATATATAACAGTAATTTAGTTTAAAATGCGTATACAAAATTGCGTGTATTAAAAAATGTTATTTTTAAAAATTGCTTTTTCCCACTCACACATTTCATGAAAACATTTTATTCAAGCTTTTTATAGACATGTTTCATGTCAGTGTCTTCCATCACCTCTAAAGAGATGTTCTCTACCAATTTTCATGACCACTTCACTTCCATTCAAACTATTTGCAACATAGCACTTTTTTCTTAAAAGCAAAAAATGTATTACAGGCTGGGTATGGTGGCTCACACCTATAATCCCAGCATTTCGGGAGGCTAAGGAAGGAGAATCCCTTGAGACCAGGCTGAGAAACATAGGGATAACCCCATCTCTACCAAAAAAAAAAAAAATTAGCCAGGCATGGTGGCATGTACCTGTAGTCCCAGCTACTCTAGAGGCTGAGGTGAGATGACTGCTTGAACCCAGGATTTGGAGGCTACAGTGAGCCATGATTGTGCCACTGCACTCCAGCCCAGGTGACAGAGCAAGATCCTGTCTCAAAAGCTAACAAACAAAATTTGTTACAGAAAACTTCAAACACAAGTAGAAGTGTATAGAAATCTCAACAACTATCAACTTATTGCCAATGCTTTGTTCATAGTCCTACATGCCCTCCTATCTGAATTGTTTTTAAGCATCCCAGACATCTTATCATCTCACCCAAAAATATTTCAACATGTATCCCTGAGAGAAAACCCTTTTTATAAAATATAACTTCAATAGCAGTATAGTACCTAAAAATAATAATTTCTGCACATCTAAACATTTAGTAAGTGTTCAGATTTCCCCAATTGTGCCATAAAGTTGTTTAAATCAGGATCCAGACTAGGTCAATACCTTACATTTAGTTGATATGCTTTTAAATTACATATCTTTTAATCTATCAGTGTCCTTCTTCCCTCTGCTCTTTATCCCTTGCATACAATTCATTTGTTTATCAGCCCTTTAGAGTTTCCCACATCTGGAATTTTGCTGAGTACATTCCTGTGATGTCTCATAAATGTTCCTCTGCTCCCCTTTAACTCCTGGGAACTAGTAGGTAGCTCTAGAGATTTTATCACATTCACATTCTATCTGTTTTTTGGCAAGAATATTTCTTAGCACTTTCATCAAGAGGCTAATTGGTTGGTTGTTTTTCTTTTTTTGTTATTATAATCATTAATCATCACTACCTAGATTCCCCCATTTCAGAAAGGGCACAAAACGGTGATACTCTGATTCTATCATTTCTTCTTAATTTGTTAGCTAGAATACTTCCACTAGGAAAAGTGTTTCCTCATCAACTTTTGATTACCCTAAGGCGTAATCTTCAGGAAAGGCAAGATAAATGTGTGGTTCCTTCTCTTTATAAGTTTTCAGAATAATGAGTTCGCTTTCTAACATCTATCAAGAGTAACCTAATGTCTGTGAATTACTTGGTTTTCTTTTTGGGTGGGCATAGTGGGTCATGCTTGTAATCCCAACATTTTGGGACGCCAAGGTGGGAGGATCACTTGAGCCTGGGAGTTTGAGGCTGCAGTGAGCTATGCTTACACCATTGCACTCCAACCTGGGCAATAGACCAAGACCTTTTGTTCAAACAAAAACAAGGCTGGACGGAGTGGCTCACATCTGCAATCCCAGCACTTTGTGAGGTTGAAGTGGGCAGATCACTTGAGTCAAGAGTTTGAGACCAGCGTGGTCAACATGGTGAAACTCTGTCTCTACTAAAAATATAAAAATTAGCTGGGCATGGTGGCATGCACCTGTAATCCCAGCTATTCTATGACTGAGGCAGGAGAATTGCTTGAACCCAGGAGATAGATGCTGCAGTGAGCCAAGATCATGCCACTAGACTCCAGCCTGGGCAACAGAGTAAGATTCTGTCTCAGACAAAAACAAAAACTTAGCTTTGTTTTATCTTATTTGTGATATGCTACTTTTTATTTTATATAGGCTCCTGGCCCTGGAATTTTTATTATAAGATACAACCAACCAGTTATAAACTATTAGGATAGTTGACCTTTTTTTCAGTGGATAATTATATTTTATTGATAGATGTTGAATTTTTGAAATAGAATTCACATACCATGCAACTTCCAAATTTAAAGTGTATGATCCAATTTTTTTTGTATATTCACAGATATATGTAAGCATCACCACAATCAGTTTTAAAACATTTTCATCACTTGGAAAAGAAATCTCCATACCCTTTAACTACCACCTCCTTATCTACCCATCCCTTCCCCAAAGTAACCAATGGGCCTGGGGGACCCATCTACTTTCTGTTCTATAGAGTTCCCTGTTCTGGATTTCATACAAATGGAATCATATACTATGTGGTCCTTTGTGACTGGCTTCTTTCACTTGGCATGACATTTTCAAGGGTTACCCATGTTGTAGCATGTATCAATGCTTCATTTCTTTCTACAGCCAAATAATATTCCACTGTATAAATATATAACATCTTGTTTATCCATTTCAGTTGATGAACATTTGGGTTGTTTCCAGCTTTTGGCTATTGTGAATAAAGTTGCTATAAACATTCATGTACATGTTTCTACGTGAACATATGTTTTCATTTTGCTTAGGCATATACCTGGAGTAGAAAATGGTAATACTATATTTAATCATTTGAGGAACTGCCAGATTTTTTTCAAAGCAGCTGCACCATTTTGCATTTCTACTAGCAGTGTATGAGAATTCTGATTTCTCCACATCCTCACCACCATTTGTGGTTATCTGACTTTTTGTTTCCAGCCAACCTAGTAATTATGAAGTAGTATCTTACTGTGGTTTTGATTTGTACTTCTGTAATAATGCTAAGCATCTTTTCATGTGTTTATTGGTTTCTTGTATAGCTTTTTTGGAGAAATGTCTATTCAGATCCTTTGCCCATTTTTAATTGAATTATTTGTCTTTTTTATTGAGTTGTAGGATAATTTTTCTAATTTGCCACATAGATATGTATTAATATAACCACTTACACTTTTTTAAATAATTTTTTTAAAAACTTACTTTATAAATATAACCAACACTTAAAATTGTGTAGTAGTAACCTCAGGAATGAATTATTGACTCCATATTAAGTTTCTCAGCAGATGACCTCAATAAATGTGAAGAACTAGCATTGGTTGAAGGTTTTTTCAAACTAATATGTCTTCCCTAAACAATATGTTGTTATTCAAAACAAAATAATTGAGAAGGAGCCTTCTACAGTATGATCAGCTTTGTAAAGGCTTGAACATATGGTGACTGTTTTCTGAGGAACATTTTTAGGAAAATCTGTCTTTTATTGGATATATGTGGTATATTACATAATTTACAACTGTGTTTTAAAATAAAGCCCATGTAGCCCGCATTATTGGATGACATTAGTCCCTGTGCATTACTGCTGGGTTGTAAGAGATTGCAGTGTTAAATGACATCACACAGGAAGTGTTTAACACAGTCTACGACCTGCCTGTGAGAATATCCTTCTTCAACTTAGACTCCAGAGGAAAGGAGTCTTTTCACTGAAAGGTGTTAAACATGTCCCTCCCATGGTTACAGTGCTCAAGAGAAAACTGACCGGGCAGAGAGATTACAGCCCCAAGGAGAGCCTAGGGGAATAGCCCACTGGAGGGAGCTTAGTGGTCGGCCATTGCACTTAGCAAGGGAAACAGAGCTGACACATCACAGGGCTTCTGGTGAGGTCCATACATAGCAAGGCAGCAGGTAGCCAGCAATTTTGTGGACTGCTGGAAGAAACACATGCTGGAAAAATGTTACCACTAGTTCTTCATGAGGAATAACTAGGGTCTGGAGTCAGATGTCACTGTTCATTTTTTGTAGTTTGTTGCATATAATCTTGTAAGCAAACTCTAGTTCTTTTCACAATGGGGAGGTTGGTCATTCTCAACAATTTATTGTCTTCCTAAAGTTCTACATTTAAAAAGCTTTTTAGGTATAGATATATTAGGTAGACCACAACTAATTATTAAGTCAAGATTCTGCTTTTGCATTGATTAATAATCTATCAGCAGCCTCCTTTACAAAATTGCTAATGCAGCCACAAGGATGTGTTACTCATAAAAAAAAAATTCTTTTTATTTATTTATTTATTTTGAGAGAGAAGGTCTTGCTCTGTTGCCCAGGCTGTAGTGCAGTGGCACGATCTTGGCTCACTGCAACCTCTGCCCCCAGGTTCAAAAGATTCTTGTGCCTCAGCCTCCCAAGTAGCTGGGATTACAGGCACATGCCACTATGCCTGGCTAATTTTTATATTTTTAGTAGAGACAGGGTTTCACCATGTTGGCCAGGCTGGTCTAGAACTCCTGGCCTCAAGTAATCTGCCTGCCTCAGCCTCCCAAAGTGCTGGAATTACAATCACGAGCCACCATGCCCAGCTCAGAAAATATTCTTAATGAAAATATACCAAAACAGTGGCTTGAGTATATTTCAAATAGGGGTCTTATAATAAGAGTATTTATCCCACTTTTTTCTAATTGTACATAATGGGCATTTAAAAAAAATGAAAACTAATAAAAAGTAAAAAATTCATTCCTAAATGATTCAGATTTGTTACAGTTCCTATAGTAGTGCTTTCCACCCTTGAAATATTGACCAAAATAGATTACTCCCAGTTCAAAACATTAGGTTATAGAAAAACATAAAGAATTTGCCTACACAACATTATATACATTGAGGTTTTATAAAACTAAGCCCTTCCCCGCCCCCCCATCAGAGTTTAAGACCAACTGAGAGATAGACACCAGAAGCAGACAGTTGAAGATCAAAAACCTTATCTTGGGCTAGGCACTGTGGCTCATACCTGTAATCCCAGAACTTTGGGAGGCTGAGGCAGGCGGATAATGTGAGGTCAGGAGTTCAAGACCAGCCTGACCAACATGGCAAAACCTTGTCTCTACTAAAAATACAAAACTTAGCCTCACATGGTGGCACACACCTGTAATCCCAGCTACTCGGGAGGCTGAGGCAGGAGAATTGCTTGATCCCAGGAGGCGGAGGTTGCAGTGGGCTGAGATGGTGCCACTGCACTCCAGCCTGGGTGACAGACAAAGTGAGACTCCATCTCAATACAAAAAAACAACATCAAAAAACTATCTTGATCACTGGTAAAGCTAGGTTGGAGATCATGTTTTAGATCTGTGACTTACATTTTGCCCCAAATTAAACTTATCTGCCTGGTCACAGGAAGAGTTGGAAACCCACAGGCTTTCTTCACAGGGATGCAATGTGCCCCACTAACAACACTATGCACAGAACAGACCAAAGAACATACTCTCTGCAGGCAGCCAAGCTAACAGGAAAGTGGAGCCCATGAGGCTGAGCCACGCGTGACCAGTTCTTATGCCCAAACACCAGAAGTTGGGGAAGTGGTAAAGAGAGACCAGGAGGGCTAGGCATGATGGCTCACACCTGAAATCTCACCACTTTGGGAGGCCGAGACGGGTGGATCATGAGGTCAGGAGTTCAAGACCAGCCTGGCCAAGATGGTGAAACCCCGTCTCTACTAAAAATACAAAAATTAGCCAGGTGTGATGGTGGGTGCCTATAATCCCAGCTACTCAGGAGGCTGAGGCAGGAGAATCATTTGAACCTGGGAGGCAGAGGTTGCAGTGAGCTGAGACCGCACCACTGCACACCAGCCTGGTGACAGGGCGAGACTCTGTCTCAAAAAAAAAAAAAAAATATATATATATATATATATATATATATAGAGAGAGAGAGAGAGAGAGAGAAGGAATATTACTTTAAGAAAAGAAGTCTTCCATACAGAGTTATGAGACCAAGGGCCATGTGATCCTAAGCAGTAGTTTTGACTAGTTGTGAGTTTTGTTTTGTTTTTTTTTTTTGAGACAGAGTCTCACTCTATCCCCTAAGCTGGAGTGCAGTAGCATAGTCTCAGCTGACTGCAGCTTCCACCTCCCAAGTTCAAGCAATTCTTGTGCCTCAGCCTCCCAAATAGCTGAGATTACAGGCATGAGCTACCACGCCCAGCCTGTTTTGACTATTTTTGAAACTAAATGGATAAAAAAACTTGGAGGTCACATAAATGGCAAAAAAAAAAAAAAAAAAATCATTAAGCAGAGAAGACTGTTGTATTTTGAAAAACAAATAAGAGCCTTCTTTTTAAAAAGTGCAATAATATTTTCACTTGA
Source organism: Sapajus apella (assembly GCF_009761245.1). Classification (NCBI taxonomy): domain Eukaryota; kingdom Metazoa; phylum Chordata; class Mammalia; order Primates; family Cebidae; genus Sapajus; species Sapajus apella. Next base: position 1,963,747 of record NW_022436943.1, on the reverse strand, counting down.
TGTATGATTCAAATTCTACAAATAAAAAATAACTTGCAAATTAAAACAAAAATTAGAAATCCATTTTTATGTCTAACAGAATTCTCTCTCCTTTCCTAAACACTACCTAGCCAGAAACAGAGAAATAAAATCTCTAAAAGAGGGTAGAGAAGCTGTTGTTTGTTTTTTAAACGTTAATCCAGTGTGTAAAGCTGGTAAGGAAAGCCCATCCTCTTAGCTGGAGTTGCATAATCTTCAAAGAAGAGTCCCTAGAGAGTCATAACCAGAAATGTTGATTCAACACACATACTTGCTGTGCAAGACTCCTGGCCTTCATCCAGATTCCTTGGGACAAGGTGTCCACATGTGCCTGAATGCCGCCAAGGAGATGCCAGGTAAGAAGATTTTCACATAGGTATTTCAGTGTACAAACCTCTTGCATCACATTTGCCCACTCAGGCATTAAACTAAATCCCTTTCCACACTACAATGTGACTGAACCTGAGGAAAATAATCTTCCACCAGGCACAAATGAATATTTCTGCTTAGGAGCAATCAGAAGTCCAGGAGTGAGAACAGAGTTCTCCAAGGCAGTTGCCTCTGGCAGCCGCAGGCTGAGATACTGGGGGTCTCTCTTCACTGAGAGACTTTGAGACCCTTAAGCTTCTTTCAGCCTCTATTTCCTTATCTCAAAAATACAGAGGCTAGATTTATCTGGTGGGAACTGCTTTGAGATTCTATAATTCTTCAGTTTCTTTCTATCCAAACATTCTTATGGTAATCCAATAAATTAAGGTGAAATTTATTTATTCAGTTGAAACCAATTAAAAAAAAAAACTAACCCCAGACTTTATCACTATACAATATGTCCATGTAACAAATCTACACTTGTACTCCCTAAGTCTGTAAAAATAAAAAATATGTTCTTTCAAATTAAAAAACAAAACAAAACCCTAGCCAGGCACAGTGGCTCACACCTGTAACCTCAACACTTAGGTAGGCTGAGGCAGGCAGATCCCTAGAGCTCAGGAGTTTGAGACCAGCCTAGGCAACATGATGATACCTCGTCTCTACAAAAAATACAAAAATTAGCCAGGTGTTGTGGCACATGCCTTTATAGTCCCTGTATAGTCCCAGCTACTCCAGAGGCTAAGGTGGGAGGATCGCTTGAGCCTAGGAGGTTGAGGCTGCAATGAGTCCTGATTGTGCCATTGCCCTCCAGCTTGGGCAACAGAGCAAGACCCTATCTAAAACAGACAAACAAACAAACAAAACCATGAAAAACCTATAAGTTAGGCTTGTGTGCAAGCACATGCCTACACACACACACACACACACACACACACACACACACTCCACTCTTAAAATAAAGAGCTTGAAATTATTTCAGTTGTTTGTTCACACAGGCCCAAATTGCTCAACACTGGGTTTCATATTGCCCCTATTGACATGTTAATTGTACCGGATTGTTTTCATCCTCTCAACTGTCCTTGTCTCTCTTTAAGCAGAATGGATTTCTAAACATGGGTCCTCAAAACAGGGTAGTGGAGCCAGCCCCATGTGCTTGGGGGCATGTGAGAGCTAAATATGCTGATACCCTTAATATGCGCCTGAAAGATGGATATGACACAAGGACAATGAACAGTGGTTGACTGAAGGAAAAATTCCTAAAAAAATTGAAGACAAATACATCTTTCATTAAACAGAATCAAATTTTATGTGTTGTAGGACAAGTCTCTATTTAGGACTACATTTTTAAAATGTAAATGTAAAAAGAACCCTAGATTTAGGTCCAAATTCATTTCTGTCACTTACTGTACAGCTTGGGCAAGATCCGTAAGCACTCTCTCTAAGCTTCTCTTTCTCCTCTAAAAGTGCAGATTAGACACCCATCTCAAAGGAAAGGGTGGTTGTGATGGTTAATACTAAGTGTCAACTGGATTGGATTGAAGGGTACAAAGTATTGATCCCCGGTGTGTTTGTGAGGGTGTTGCCAAAGGAGATAAACATTTGAGTCAGTGGGCTGGGAAAGGCAGACCCACCCTTAATCTGAGTGGGCACCATCTAATCAGCTGCCAGCAAGACTAGAATATAAAAAGAGAGATGGGCCTAATTCCTCGGCCTACATCTTTCTCCCGTGCTGGATACTTCCTGCCCTCGAACGCTGGACTCCAAGTTCTTCAGTTTTAGAACTCAGACTGGCTCTCCTTGCTCCCCAGCTTGCAGACAGCCTATTGTGGGACCTTGTGGTTATGCGAGTTAATACTTAATAAACTCTTATGTGCGTGTATGTATATATATATATATATATATATAGAGAGAGAGAGAGAGAGAGAGAGAATTCTGTCCTCTAGAGAACCCTAATACAGTGGTTTTAAAGATTGAATAAGAAACTGTAAAGGTGCCTGGTATAGTACTTAATACACTCAAAGGTTTTTATTTGGATACTAAAATAATTATTTTATCATTTGAGAGATCTTTTTGAAATGCAAATAATAATTAATGCTGATTGATTGATGTGTGTGTGTCTGTTTATCTGTGTGTGATTTTTAAAATGAAGTCTTATAAAAATTTTCCCCAGATAGCATGTATTCATCATTCTGTTACACAGGGTACTCACCACTCAGAGACAATATCCATCCTCCGCCTCTCTACACACATCCAGCTCTTATCCAAGAGCAGTTCCTCCCTTCCTTTTTGTGGCAACATGGTTATCTCATATTTCCTTTTCTATTGACTGATATCATTTTACCCATTTATTTTAGGATAGCTTTTTCAGAAACATAATGTCTTACATAAATCTATGATCTAACAGCCATCTAATTGACCAGGGCTCTCAGCAAATGGCAGATGTACCAGCATAGCCTTTTCAAAGAAAGGCAGAAGAAAATTCCTCCTGTTTCAAAGACCTATAAAACAGTAGGAGATTCACCAATTTCTGCTGGAAAAGCTACAAGGAGCCTTTATTCACTGTCTCAAATGCATTTTTTTTCGTGCTGTGCCACAAGCCTGCAAAAGCTAAAGACAGCAAGTGTCCTCAAAAGAAAGGGAGTGTTAACACCCCCTGTTTAAAAAAATACAGAAACTTGCCAGGCACGGTGGCTCACGCCTTAATCTCAGCACTGTGGGAGACCAAGGTGGGTGCATCACTTGAGGTCAGGAGTTTGAGACCAGCTTGGCCAACACAGTGAAACCCCATCTCTACTAAAAATACAAAAATTAGCCAGGTATGGTAGTGGACACCTGTAATCCCAGCTACTCAAGAGGCTGAAACAGGAGAATTACTTGAACCCAGGAGGCGGAGGTTGCAGTGAGCTGAGATCGTGCCACTGCACTCCAGCCTGGGTAAATTCAGCTTCCAGCGTGGTGCTGGACATGCAGCGAAGGATGAAGAAAGCTTAAGAAGGAAAATGGAACAAGCACTGTATCTACAGTCTTCACAACTGAGACTTAGTTTCTCTTCCTGCAATATAAATATAATTGCCCTCCTTGTCTCCACTGGTTATTGAAAGGACCACATGACCATGAGTGGCAGCAATTCATTACTTAAGTTATTATTATTACTGTTATCCATCATGCATCCAACAAATACTAAGATCACTGTTCTAGGCTCTGGGGATATAGCATTAAATCATCAGACTGAGATGCCTGCCCCTCGTGCAGCTTCCTAAGTAATTGTAAGATATTTTTAGTTTGGAATTAGTTCTTAGTAGGAAATAAAGAGAGCAATGCAATTTTTAAAAAATAAAAATAAACAGGGTGGAGGTGGGAGTGGTTCTAGGTTAGTCAGTCCTTTCTAATGGGGATTTGGGAGCTGAGCCCTGAGCAATGGGAAAGAGCCAGTCATGAACAGATTTGGAGGAGGAGCGTTCTGTTCTGAGAAGGTCATCTGCAATTCTTCATGCAGGTTCTGTGTTGGGCATGATGTTGATGTGTCAGTGGACTAGAAAGACAGCCCGTGTTCTTGGAGCACAGTGAGCAAGAGAGGGGGCAGAGGATGAAGTCAAAAAACAGATGGAAATAAGTGCATTTAAGTCATGGCAAGGATTATTCCAGAAATCTCCCTGAAATGCACATGTTCCTGTTTAATTGCCTTGACACAAAATAGGCATTTAATAAATATTTAGATTCATTGATTTCCTATAGACATGATGTCTTAGATAAATCTGTGATCTAACAGCCATCTAATTGACAAGGGCTCTAAGCAAATGGTGGATGTCCCAGCATAGCCTTTTTAAAGAGGACAGGAATGTAGGTTGCATTCCAGGGAGCAGAATCCAGAGGGGGACTTCTCATATGTAATGGATTGAATGTTGGTGATCCCCCAAAAATTACGTCTTTAAATTCTAACCCACAATTTGATGATGGTATTTGGAGGTTAGCTTTTGGTCATGAGGGTGCACCCCTTAGGAATGAGATTAGTACACTTTTAAAAGAAACCCCAGAGAGCTCGTTTGCCCTGTTTGCCATGTGAGGACATGGCAAGGGCCAGGAAAAGGGCCCTCATCAGACACTGGATCCACCAGCCTCTTAATCTCGAAAGCCCAGCCTTCAGAACCATGAGAAAATAAATACCTGTTGTTCATAAGCTATCCAGTCTATGGTATTCTGTTATAGCAACTCAAACAAGCTAAGACATTATCCATCTTAGAAGAAACCTCTCCTATTCCACTGTAAATTGCAGATGCCACCAACACCCTGCCAAACACTAAGAACTGAGCTTAAGGTTAGTGTTATATCTTCTGGGTCCCAAGACTTCAAAACCATCTCTGGGGAGTGTGGGAGGGAAAAAACCAACAACTCAAGACCCATTCTGCACTCTTTCTAGCAATGTAACCTTGAGCAAGTGAATTACCTAATAGCAATAAAGTTAAATATTTATGTAGTACTTTCTATGGAGCAGACATTGTTCTAAAGACCTTACATGTATTACCTCATTTAATCTTCAGGAGGGGATAATAATAGGGCCTACCTCCTGGGCTGGGATGTGAGTTGCAAATCAATATACAGTCCCTCCCCCTTTTGCTGTGAAGACTAAAGTGTCCGCCTTCAAAAGCATTAGAAGAGATAATGTATATGAAGTGCTTGCTCCATAGTGGGTGCCCGACATACTGTAGCTATAATAATAGTGATGTTATCACGTCTCCCTTAGTGCAGCCAAGCCCTAGTTTGACCCCTGGAGGGTCAAAGCCCTGCTGAGTGACTTGCAAAAGCCAGGCATTTGGGGTATATCTTGCTGCTAACTTATCCTAGAGACTGATTAGGAGACTGGAGCATAACAGATGCTTAACAAATATTCTTTCCTCTCTGCTGAGATCCAGAGCTACATGAAAAGGTATCTTTCCTATCTTAGAGAAGACAACTTGGTATTAAGTGTAGACAAGAAGGTCAGGTGTGGTGGCTCATCCCTGTAATCCCAGCACTTTGGGAGGCCTAGGCAAGAGGACTGCTTGAGCCTGGGAGTTTGAGATCAGCCTGAGCAACATAGCAAGACCCCGAATCTACAAAAAATAAAAAATTAGTTGTGGTGGTGGCATGAACCTGTGGTCTCAGCTACTCAGAAGGCTGAGGCAGGAGGCCGGGCGCGGTGGCTCAAGCCTGTAATCCCAGCACTTTGGGAGGCCGAGGCGGGTGGATCACGAGGTCAAGAGATCGAGACCATCCTGGTCAACATGGTGAAACCCCGTATCTACTAAAAATACAAAAATTAGCTGGGCATGGTGGCATGTGCCTGTAATCCCAGCTACTCAGGAGGCTGAGGCAGGAGAATTGCCTGAACGCAGGAGGCGGAGGTTGCGGTGAGGCGAGATCGCGCCATTGCACTCCAGCCTGGGTAACAAGAGGGAAACTCCGTCTCCAAAAAAAAAAAAAAAACAAAAAAAAAAAAAAAAAAAGAAGGCTGAGGCAGGAGGATCACTTGAGCCTAGGAAGTCAAGGCTGCAGTGAGTCATGATCATGCCACTATATTCTAGCCTAGGCAACAGAGCAAGACCCTGTCTCAGAAAGACAATCTAAACCTTTGTTTAAGGTGGAACTCTCCAATGTTCAAATTCATGCCTCAGCAGAGAAGTTGACAGTCAGAACATGAGGAGGGTTCCTGGCACCTCTGTCAGCCATGTCAGGACTGGCTTGAGATTAACAGGCAATAGCAGTGTCATGGCCAAGCAGAAGAAAGGGTTAGGGGAACTGGCTCAGGGAGATGGCCTCAAAACAGTAAGAATAAGTCCTGGTAATGAGGCAAGGAAGTAGAGAGCATTTGTAAGCCAAGATTTCACAAGCAAGAGTTGCCTGTGTATCAGTTTATGAACTCTACATGCTCCCATACATATGGTACCATATTCAACAGGCCCCAGGGGATAAGAGTTGAAGGGCCCCTCATATGCCTTCCTTACCACAACCTGCCACAAGATCTCACTTTGGAAGAAGGACCTTTTGAGGCTAGTTTCTGTCTCCAAAGACCTCTGTGAAATGCCAGGGTCTGACTTGAGAGAGGTAACATATCTATCCATTAGCACTTACCCGTAGATGGTTGTGTTGTCTTAGTAGATAAGCCAGCTATCGTGTTAGGAAACTAAGAGTAGAGTTCAAAGATAGGACACAGAGCAGAAAAATGGTTGTCAGTTCTAAAACAGCCAACAACTAACAATAAATCTGAGGTTTTAAAAAAAAAATCAGAACAATGGTTGCCTGGGGGGGATTGACTGGGAAGGTACATGAAGGAACTCTCAGGGGAGGGGGAAATTCTATGTTGTGATAGGGAGTAAGTTACATCAGTGATGTCTCCATTTGTCAGACTTGGACAGCTGAGAGCCCAAGAGCTGAATATTTCAATGTATGTAAATTTTACCTTAAATAACTCTAAGAAAAATAATAATGCAATGGGAGATTGGAGGTGTAGATAATGTAGAGATCTCGTGATGGGTACATGAGAGTTCATTATACTATTAGATTACTGTGTATATGTTTAGAATTTTCCATTAAAAATGTTAAGAAAAGCCTTTGTCAGGAGCAGCGGAAGGTAGGACTAGGGACCAGGAAGGAGGTTTGTGGGATGAGGGCCCACGCAGTCAAAGGGCTGCATGGAGAATATACAAAAGTGTCGGGGGGAGAGAGGAAGGAGCCTTTTGTCCCCTGCACATTTTTTGTCAAGTTTCATCCCACATGTTACATATTCTTTTGTCTTATGAATCTGATCTTTTCCCATTTCATTTTCTAACTTCATAAAAGAAAGCTAATACTTTCATGTGTTTGCACAGGCCACTGTATTAATAGTTACAAGCTTCCTAAGAGGAGGGGAACTAGAAGGTTACAACACGGTTTAAATGTGTCCCAGGCCAGCCCTGCTCATACCAAATGAGAGAACTTCAGAGGAGAGGGACCCACAAACCCAAACTAAAATTGCTTAAGAAACTTCCACATGTAGATAGTTGTATTCCCAGAAATGATTCTCATCACACAAAAAAATTGGGGGCTGGGGTAGGTTAGTGAATAGCCTTCATGTGTAGATAGATTTCTCCACCAGGGGATAGAGTTGACAGAACGAGGCCTGCAAACTCATGGAAATTAGCAGTAATGAGACATAAACAGTCAAACCTCAAAATAACATCGCTGGCCTTTAAAATCAACACAGCTCTCCTGTCAGCCTGCACCTGGCCCGTCCGGCTGGGTCTGGGAGCCAGTGGGGTTTTAGGCCCCTTTTAACAGCTGCCAAGAGCACATTACTCATGGCCGGGATGTTGGCCTTTTATGTTGCCACAAGCGGCCCAGCCGTTGTTTGGGCCTGGCGGAGTCCATTGTAGGTTTTTCTCAGGGCTGGGGCTTTGTTCTTTGATTTTTCCAGAAGCTCCAGTTTGTCCAAATGATACCCATGTGCAGTGAGCAAGCCCCCCATGCTCCTGTGCTGGCCTGCAGCCATGCTCACTGCCTGGCAGCATCCTGCAGCCCCTGGAGAAGCAGGGCAAGAGGCTGAAGTTAGAACAGCAGAGGGTTACAACCTCACCCTGAGAAACTGTTTAACCTGCCTTGTCAGGGTCCAGGTTCTTAACAGAGTGCAAAGAGCTCGGAGGTGACAGATGAACACAAAAACTGCTTATTACGGGCATACCTGTGAAACTACAAAAAAAAAAAAAAAGCCTATTTGTAATTTGTAATACCCATGTTTGAAATACACCCTTGAAATAAGTTGGTTAGTTGGTTGGATGAGTGGTTGGATGGGGTGTCAAGTTAAAAGAGTGCTTAGATCTATTTAGTTGATAAGATCTTTTCCAGGCTGGGCTTGGTGGCTCATGCCTGTAATCTCAGCACTTTGGGAGGCCATGGCAGGCAGATGACGAGGTCAGGAGTTCAAGACCAGCCTGGCCAACATGGTGAAACCCAACTCTACTAAAAATACAAAAATTAGTGGGGCGTGGTGGTGGGTGTCTGTAGTTCCGGCTACTTGGGAGGCTGAAGTAGGAGAATCGCTTTAACTGGGGTGGCGGAGGTTGCAGTGAGCCAAGACCTCACCACTGCACTCCAACCTGGGTAACAGACTGAGACTCCATCTCAAAAAAAAAAAAATCTTTTCTGGGTTTCTAAGCTGCAGATCAGCCTGGTGCAATTGGATTTGGGGTAAAATCCTGGGGGAGGTCATGAGTATCTGGTAATGATATGCTCACCATATTTTAGTGTAATTATTTGTCTACTGTCTTTTTCCCCTTCTAGACTTTAAGTTCTTCAAGGGAAGGAGTTGTGTCTATCTTATTCACTGTTCTATTGTCAGGGTCTGGCCCAGAGAAAGCCTTCAAAGAAACTCCACTGCATGCATGAATATGTTGAATCTTGAGAGCTTGTCTGGAGGTTCTAGCAGGGGAGCGCAGCTACTCTATACCCTTGGCCGAAGACTGGTCCTCCTCTATCGGAGATGGTTGTCCACTTTGACTGAGTGCACAGCTTCGGGAGGGACACACATGCAGCAGTGAGGGAGGAAGGGGATACCCACCTAGCCAGATCAGTCAAATCAACCCTGGTGATCAGTGAGGTGACAGATGTCACAGCCAGATCACCTTCACACATGAATATGTTGAATCTTTAATGTTCAGGTTGTTACAGCCTATGATAGCCTGGAGGTATTTCATACTATATTAGGTCCCTTGTGGCAAGCTTTGTTAGCTGGATATCCGTAGCCATTTCTTTTTCTTTCTTTTCTTTACTTTGAAACAGAGTCTCACTCTATTGCCCAGGTTGGAGTGCAGGAGCATGATCTTGGCTCACTGCAACCCCTGCCTCCCAAGTTCAAGCAATTTCTCTTGCCTTGGCCTCTCAAGCAGCTGGGACTACTGGTGTGCACCACCAAGCCTGGTTAATTTTTTGTATTTTTAGTAGAGATGGAGTTTTGCCATGTTGGCCAGGCTGGTCTCAAACACCTAGCCTCAAGTGATCCACCTGCCTCGGCCTCCCAAAGTGCTGGGATCACAAGCATAAGCCAGCATGCCCGGCCTATCCACAGCCATTTCTAATCTCCTTTCTCCTTCTCACTACAGAGGTTGGAAAGTGCCCCTGCAGCTAGGGATAGCCAGTTCTGGCCAATAAGGCGTAAGAGGGAAACTGCTGGTATATTTCTGGGAGAGATATTTTGTTTTCTGATTTAAAAAAAAAAAAAACTCAGATAAAATCACTTTCTGTCATCGCCCTTTCTTCCTTCTTTTTGTTATGAATGTGGACAGTAAAGCTAGACACTGTTACAGTCATCTTACAACCAGTAGTAACAAGCATGAAGAGGAAAAAGCAACACCTAAGGATCGTGGAGGAGAAACAAAAAGAATCTGGGTTCTTGGGTTTCATGAAGTCACTAAACCATCTTTAGAACCACCTACCTCCAGCCTTCTTGTTAAGTGAGATAACAGGAATATCTGTAATGTTTAAGTCACAATTAGTCTCATTCTATTCTCTATTACGTGCATTCAAATATTTCATAACTGGGACTTTTCTTACTTCCACATTAGATACATGGATAGCGACGGTGTTTTATTCAACTTGTTATTGCTGGTACATAGTAAGAGCTCAAATATTATTAAGCTAATGAACAAACAAAACAGGAAACAAATAAAAAGGGATTCAGAAGTTTATTTATTGCTCTACTATTATATACATGACACTGCTGATTGTGAAGTAAGGGCTGTTCTTAGACTTTATTATTTGCTTGAATATTTAGAACTATAGTATTTATAAGGCATTGGTTACAAACTATTGTAATTCTTGGTTCTTGTCCTTTGATTTATATAAATTATGGTTTGTCAGAGTGCAGGCTGTTTATTTTCTTAATGCACACATATTCATTCTTGAAGCCTAAAGAAAAGTAACTTCCCCAATTTCCTCTATTATGTTTATTAGTAAAACCCTTTCTATGAAATATGGAAACTATTTTTCTTCTTTGAAATTAGTTAAAATTGATTCCACTGAGGATTGTCAAACCCTGGCTGTTTACTGACGTCATTTCATATAGAGCACTAGGGAATATGCCATCCACGGGATTTCAAAATGTTTGATGTTTGAAACTTTTAAATTAAAAAGAAATGTGGAGCCTTGATCAAATGGAAAGATTTTAAAAATATCTAATGCAAATTGTAATGAAGCGAAATGTATACTCGCTTACGGTCAATGACCCATGTTATAAGAAGCTCTGAAATAACAAAATGAACAGTAATAATGCAAATATTATGTTAATAAGTCTGGGGATTGAGTTTGTGGGAATTATAATGAAGTTTCTCTTTTCCTTTCATGCTGTTCTTCATCAGAGCTCCAGTGAAACAAGAGTAATACAATTTCCATCAACAGGTGGCAACACTTGTATTGTTTGTTTTTTGGAGTAGGCCTTGATTGCATTTCAGAACAAATGCATTAAAAGTTGGCAAAGATGAATATGATATTTTTTAAATCACCCAAATCCAGAAATAACATCCTCATGCAAACATAAAATGAAAACTGTGACAGAAGAAATCATGAAAACAACAAACCTAACCCCTAGCACTACTTGTGAACATGGCCTGAGAAACCCCAGGGGCATTTCCTTAAGCACAGATAGATGGAGTCTCCCTAGGCTAGAACAGCCCAGAAGCCCACAGTAGAAGAGCGAATCGTCACACAACCAGAAATATAAATAAGATGGAATACTCTTTAGCCATTAAAAGTGTTGAAGTCTAGGGTACCCCCTAAGTCATGGAAATGTGCATATGGAATAAAGTGAAGTGAAAAAGCAGAACCTAAAAAGCTGTGTGTACATACAGATTTCAGTTTTGCAAAAACGTGTGTGTGTGTGTGGTGTTGACAATGATGGGAGAGAATCTGGAATCATGTCAACGATTTTATGTTGAGTCAGCCAGTTCTTTTTATTTTTTTTCTCCCTAAGGAATTTGTTTAGATTCAAGATATTAAAGAAAAGAAAAGAAAAACCATAGCACTAAAACAAGCCATTGTATCCTGAAAGAGTTGTCAGGCCTTCTTGGGCTCATGGAGGTTTGGAGGCTCAGAGAGTCCATTTGAAGAAAGCAGAGAAGCATGAAGACAAATATTTCATTTTTCCCCTTGAAAACTTTGCTGTTCTCCATCCTTGGCAGGCCTCTGCCTTTTTGTTTCTTCAGATTGCAGTTTAGACAGCAGGGAGAACCTTGTCTTTTTTTCGTTTCTTTGTTTTTAAATTGCATTTTAGGTTTTGGGGTACATGTGAAGAATATGCAAGATTGTTGCATAGGTACACACATGGCAGTGTGATTTGCTGCCTTCCTCCCCTTCACCTATATCTGGCATTTCTCCCCTTGCTATCTCTCCCCAACTCCCCACCCCACTGTTCCTCCCCCATTTCCCCCCAACAGACCCAGTGTGTAGTGCTCCCCTCCCTGTGTCCATGTGCTCTCATTGTTCAACACCTGCCTATGAGTGAGAACATGCGATGTTTGATTTTCTGCTCTTGTGTCAGTTTGCTGAGAATGATGGTTTCCAGGTTCATCCATGTCCCTTCAAAGGACACAAACTCATCATTTTTGATGGCTGCATAATATTCCATGGTGTATATGTACCACATTTTCCCTGTCCAGTCTATCATGGGCATTTGGGTTGGTTCCAGGTCTTTGCTATTGTAAACAGTGCTGCAATGAACATTGTGTGCACGTGTCCTTATAGTAGAACGATTTATAATCCTTTGGATATATACCCAGTAATGGGATTGCTGGGTCAAATGGAATTTCTATTTCTAGGTCCTTGAGGAATCGCCACACTGTCTTCCACAATGGTTGAACTAATTTACACTCCCACCAACAATGCAAAAGTGTTCCTATTTCTCCACATCCTCTCCAGCATCTGTTGTCTCCAGATTTTTTAATGATCGCCATTCTAACTGGCGTGAGATGGTATCTCAATGTAGCTTTGATTTACATTTCTCTGATGACCAGCGATGATGAGCATTTTTTCATCTGTTTGTTGGCCTCATGTATGTCTTCTTTTGTAAAGTGTCTGTTCATATCCTTTGCCCACTTTTGAATGGGCTTGTTAGTTTTTTTCTTGTAGATCTGTTTTAGTTCTTTGTAAATTCTGGATATCAGCCCTTTGTCAGATGGGTAGACTGCAAAAATTTTTTCCCATTCTGTTGGTTGCCGATTCACTCTAATCACTGTTTCTTTTGCTGTGCAGAAGCTGAGGAGTTTGATTAGGTCCCATTTGTCTATTTTGGCTTTTGTTGCCAATGCGTTTGGTGTTTTGGTCATGAAGTCCTTGCCTACGCCTATGTCCTGAATGGTTTTGCCTAGATTTTCTTCTAGGGTTTTTATGGTGTTAGGTCTTATGTTTAAGTCTTTAATCCATCTGGAGTTAATTTTAGTGTAAGGCATCACGAAGGGGTCCAGTTTCTGCTTTCTGCACATGGCTAGCCAGTTTTCCCAACACCATTTATTAAACAGGGAATCCTTTCCCCATTGCTTGTTTTTGTCAGGTTTGTCAAAGATCGGATGGTTGTAGATATGTTGTGTTGCCTCAGAGGCCTTTGTTCTGTTCCATTGGTCTATATCTCTGTTTTGGTACCAGTACCATGCTGTTTTGATTACTGTAGCCTTGTAGTATAGTTTGAAGTCCGGTAGTGTGATGCCTCCCGCTTTGTTCTTTTTGCTTAGAATTGACTTGGCTATGCGGGCTCTCTTTTGGTTCCATATGAAGTTTAAGGTGGTTTTTTCCAGTTCTGTGGAGAAGGTCATTGGTAGCTTGATGGGAATAGTGTTGAAATTGTAAATTACTTTGGGCAGCATGGCCATTTTCACGATATTGATTCTTCCTAACCATGAACATGGAATGTTTCTCCATCTGCTTGTGTCCTCTCTTATTTCGTTGAGCAGTGGCTTGTAGTTCTCCTTGAAGAGGTCCTTTACCTTCCTTGTTAGTTGTATTCCTAGGTATTTTATTCTCTTTGTGGCAGTTGTGAATGGCAGTCATTCTTGATTTGGCTCTCTTTAAGTCTGTTATTGGTGTATAGGAATGCTTGTGATTTTTCCACATTGATTTTGTATCCTGAGACTTTGCTGAAGTTGCTTATCAGTTTCAGGAGACTTTGGGCTGAGACGATAGGGTCTTCTAGATATACAATCATGTCATCTGCAAATAGAGACAATTTGACTTCCTCCTTTCCTATTTGAATACACTTTATTTCTTTTTCTTGCCTGATTGCTCTGGCTAGAACTTCCATTACTAAATTGAACAGGAGTGGTGAGAGAGGGCATCCTTGTCTAGTGCCAGATTTCAAAGGGAATGCTTCCAGTTTTTGCCCATTCAGTATGATTATGGCTGTTGGTTTGTCATAAATAGCTTTTATTATTTTGATATACGTTCCGTCAATACCTTGTTTATTGAGGATTTTTAACATAAAGGGCTGTTGAATTTTGTCAAAGGCCTTCTCTGCATCAATTGAGAGAATCATGTGGTTTTTGTCTTTGGTTCCATTTATGTAGTGAATTATAAACTTGTGTATGTTGAACCAGCTTTGCATCCCTGAGATGAAGCCTACTTGATCATGGTGGATAAGCTTTTTGATGTGCTGTTGCAATCGGCTTGCCAGTATTTTATTGAAGATTTTTGCATCTATGTTCATCATGGATATTGGCCTGAAGTTTTCTTTTCTTGTTGAGTCTCTGCCAGGTTTTGGTATCAGGATGATGTTTGTCTCATAAAATGATTTGGGTAGCATTCCCTCTTTTTGGATTATTTGGAATAGTTTCAGAAGGAATGGTACCAGCTCCTCTTTGTATGTCTGGTAGAATTCGGCTGTCAACCCATCTGGACCTGGGCTTTTTTTGGGTGGTAGGCTCTTAATTGCTGCCTCAATGTCAGACCTTATTATTGGTCTATTCAGGGTTTCAGCTTCTTCCTGGTTTAGGCTTGGGAGGAGGCAAGTGTCAGGAATTTATCCATTTCTTCCAGGTTTACTAATTTATGTGCATAGAGTTGTTTGTAATAATCTCTGATGATGGTTTGAATTTCTGTGGAATCTGTGGTGATATCCCCTTTATCATTTTTTATTGCATCAATTTGGTTATTCTCTCTTTTCTTTTTTATTAATCTGGCTAGTGGTCTGTCTATTTTGTTGACCTTTTCGAAAAACCAGCTCCTGGATTTATTTATTTTTTGAAGGGTTTTTTGTGTCTCTATCTCCTTCAGTTCTGCTCTGATCTTAGTTATTTCTTGTCTTCTGCTAGGTTTTGAGTTTTTTTTATCTTGCTCCTCTAGCTCTTTCAATTTCGATGCTAGGGTTTCAATTTTAGATCTCTCCTTGCTTCTCATAAGGGCACTTATTGCTATATATTTTCTTCTAGAGACTGCTTTAAATGTGTCCCAGAGATTCTGGTATGTTGTGTCTTCGTTCTCATTGGTTTCGAAGAACATCTTTACTTCTGCTTTGATTTCATTGTTTATCCAGCCAACATTCAAGAGCCAGTTGTTCAATTTCCATGAAGCTATGCGGTTCTGTGTTAGTTTCTGCATTCTGAGTTCTAAGTCGATTGCACTGTGGTCTGAGAAACTGTTTGTTATGATTTCCATTCTTTTGCATTTGCTGAGGATTGATTTATTTCCAATTATGTGCTCAATTTTAGAGTAGGTGTGATGCGGTGCTGAGAAGAATGTATATTCTGTGGATTTGGGGTGGAGAGTTCTGTAAAAGTCTATTAGGTTTGCTTCTTCCAGGTCTGAGTTCAGGTCCTGGATATCCTTGTTAATTTTCTGTCTGGGTGATCTGTCTAATATTGACAATGGGTGTTAAAGTCTCCCACTATTTTTGTGTGGGAGTCTAAGTCTCTTTGTAAGTCATTAAGAACTTGCCTTATGTATCTGGGTGCTCCTGTATTGGGTGCGTATATATTTAGGATCGTTAGCTCTTCTTGTTGCATTGATCCTTTTACCATTATGTAATGTCCTTCTTTGTCTCTTTTGATCTTTGTTGCTTTAAAGTCTAATTTATCAGAGATGAGAATTGCACCTCCTGCTTTTTTTTGCTCTCCATTTGCTTGGTAAATCTTCCTCCATTCCTTTATTTTGAGCCTTTGTGTATCCTTGCATGTGAGATGGGTTTCCTGGATACAGCACACCGATGAGTTTTGGCTTTTTATCCAATTTGCCAGTCTGTGTCTTTTGATTGGGGCATTTAGTCCATTTACATTTAGGGATAATATTGCTATGTGTGAATTTGATACTGCCATTTTGATGCTAGCTGGCTGTTTTTTTCGTTAGTTGATGCAGATTCTTGATTGTGTCGATGTTCTTTACCATTTGGTATGTTTTTGGAGTGGCTGGTACTGGTTGTTCCTTTATATGTGTAGAGCCTCTTTCAGGAGCTCTCGTAAAGCAGGTCTGGTGGTGATGAAATCTCTGAGTGCTTGCTTGTTCGCGAAGGATTTTATTTTTCCTTCACTTATGAAGCTTAGTTTGGCTGGATAGGAGATTCTTAAAGATTTCTTTTCTTTAAGGATGTTGAATATTGGCCCCTGCTCTCTTCTGGCTTGTAGAGTTTCTGCTGAGAGATCTGCTGTGAGTCTGATGGGCTTCCTTTCGTGGGTAACCCGACCTTTCTCTCTGGTTGCCCTTAGCATTTTCTCCTTCATTTCAACCCTGGTGAATCTGACAATTATGTGCCTTGGGGTTGCTCTTCTGGAGGAATATCTTTGTGGCGTTCTCTGTATTTCCTGGACTTGAATATTGGCCTGCCTTGCTAGGTTGGTGAAGTTTTCCTGGATAATATCCTGAAGAGTACTTTCCAGCTTGGATTCATTCTCTTTGTCACATTCAGGTACACCTATCAAACGTAGATTAGGTCTTTTCACATAGTCCCACATTTCTTGGAGACTTTGTTCATTCCTTTTTACCCTTTTTTCTCTATTCTTGCCTTCTCGTTTTATTTCATTGAGTTGATCTTTGACCTCTGATATCCTTTCTTCTGCTTGGTCAATTTGGCGTTGAAGCTTGTACATGTTTCACTTAGTTCTCATGTTGTGTTTTTCAGCTCCATCGATTCACTTATATTCCTCTCTATGTTGTCCATTCTCGTTAGCATTTCGTCAAATCTTTTTTCAACATTCTTAGTTTCTTTGCATTGGGTTAGAACATGTTCTTTTAGCTCACTGTAGTTTCTTATTACCCACCTTCTGAAGTCTGATTCTGTCATTTCCTCACACTCCTTCTCCATCCAGCCTTGTTCCCTTGCTGGTGAGGAGTTGTGATCCCTTTTAGGAGGAGAGGTGTTCTGATTTCGGGTGTTTTCATCCTTTTTGCGCTGGTTTCTTCCCATCTTTGTGGGTTTATCCACCTGTTGTCTTTGTAGTTACTGACTGTCAGATTGGGTCTCTGAGTGAACTTCCAGTTTGTGGATGCTGGAGTTACTTCTTTTTCTTAGCTTTCCTTCTAACAGTCTGGCCCCTCTGCTGTAGGACTGCTGAGGTCCACTCCAGGCCCTGCTTGCCTGGGGATCACCTGCAGCAGCTGCAGAACAGTAAGGGTTGCTACCAGTTTCCTCTTTTGCTATCTTTGTCCCAGAAGGATGCCCGCTAAATGTCAGTCTGTTCTCTCCTTTACGAGGTGACTCTTTGAATATACAGGGGTCAGGGAGCTGCTTAACGAGACAGTCTGTCCTTTGTTGGAGCTCAAG
The DNA here is from genome assembly GCF_009761245.1 of Sapajus apella. NCBI lineage: Eukaryota > Metazoa > Chordata > Mammalia > Primates > Cebidae > Sapajus > Sapajus apella. The sequence goes on along the minus strand of NW_022436943.1, from coordinate 1,946,616 downwards.
TCCTGAGCTGTGAGCTCCGTTGTTCATTCAGAGTTGCTGGGCAGGTATGTTTAGGTCTGCTGCAGCAGAACTCATAAACTCCCTTTTTTTTTCCCCCAGGTGCTCTGTCCCAGGGAGTTAGGGCCTTTTATGAGTTCCGTTGTGCTGCTGCCTTTTTTTTTTCTTTCAGGGCTGCCCTGCCTAGCGAGGAGGCAGCCTAGTCACTGTCTGCTGGCAGAGGCTTTGCTGAGCTGCTGTGGGCTCTGCCCAGCTGCCGTGTGATCTTCCCTGCAGTCCTGTTTATATGGGTGTAGTTAGAACTGCCTTGGCAATGGTGGCCGGCCTCTGTTATGGCAGACTCTCTCTGTAATGGCAGGTTGCCTCGGCAACGGCGGGTTGCCTCAGCAACAGCAGGCTGCCTCAGCGATGGTCAGGCTGCCTCAGTGATGGTCAGACTGCCTCTGTAGTGGTGGAGTGTCTCAGTTATGGCAGACGCCCCTCCCCCTTAGATCCGGACTGTCCCGGGTTCAGCTGTGCTTGCTGTGAAACTCTCAACCCAGAGCGTTTTCAATTATTGTTTTTTTTTTGGGGGGGGAGGGGCGCGCCGGTGCAACCAGCCAATTCTGATCACCTGGCCCCCTGACTCTGAGTCTTTTGTTGTTATTGTTGTTGAACAGTCGATCTCTCCCAGTGTTCCAGTTGCCTGTTGAGAACGCGCCAGGATCTCCCGTGCCACGACTCACTGAGCGGGGTGAAACAGCTGGCGCTGAGATTCCTGGTGGTTTTTTTGCCTAGAAATCTCCTGGCCTGGATCGCTATTTCAGATGAATGGGCGACTCTGCCCTCTCAGGGCTCTAATTGCCAGGTAAGAGGGCACCCGGACCAGTGTCTTTTGCACGGAGAACCGCCGCGCCAGGGCGCAGGCAAAGCAGCCACGCAGGCCGAGACAGTTGTGCTGGCTGAAACAGCCGTTCTAGCAATCCGTGGGGTTCCTCCGCCTGGGAATCTCCTGGTCTGTGGGCAATAAAAATCCGTCTGGAAATGCAGCTTCCACTCACCCTCTGCACTTTCACTGGGAGCTGCAATCCTGAGCTGTTCCTAGTCGGCCATCTTCCTCTTCATCCACCTTGTCTGTTTAATAAGTTTGTGAACAAAGGCTGATTGCTTCCCTTGTCAATAAATAAACATTATCTGCTTCTGTTTCTCTGCTAAATTGAGTTTTTGCTTATCCTTACTGGTTATATAAAGGCTTTATGTACACAGGAAAAAGAAATGACAAGGTTGTATAAGCAGGCAGCCTCAAGTAGAGTTGTGAAGTCAGTACAGTTTATATCTATGGGATCCTTGCTTCTTCTTTATGCATACTTTCCCTTTTCAAAGGCCCAGATGGCTCATGAAGCCACTATTTTCATCTTGCATCATCAACCTTGTAAGGAACCAATGGATTTCTTCTCAGGATTCTTTAAATCAAAACAATAGAGGCACTAGCCCAAGGAATGATCACAACAGACGGAATTTTGGGCATGGAAGTGGGTTTACATTTGGGAATGACAATCTTAAGTCATACCACGTGGGCAGCAGTCCTTGTAAAAAGCCAGAACTGAGGAACCAACCTGAGGCACAGTTTAATTTACTGGCTCGCGATCAAACAACTAAAAGGAAGTAAACTCAGTATTAGAAGATAGGTCTGTGGAAAGCAGAAGGCGCAATGAAAGGCTGTGAGTCTTCAGAGGAATGAGGACGAACCTCTTTTTCTCTTCACATAGGGGAGTGGAGCTTGGACACTGTGCCCATAAAATGCCTCAGGATTGTTGCTGGTGTAAGGCATAGTATGGTACCAATAAGAAGGAAGAGGACAGTTTCCTCTGATTTTGAAATGATGAGGGGCAAAGGAGAAAAGGACTGCAGAGGAGAGATGAAAATAAACTACTCACACCAATGATTCAAAGCTAGGTTTCCCCTGAAATGTCGTCCTGTAATGAGAATGATGTTAACATCCAAAACTTTCTCTAGACTAGCCACAAGAAGGTTAGATTGACCAGGCAGAGTGAGGCTTTGGGGCCCATCTGCTCCCAAAGTCACTCATCAGACTCAATGCACAGGGCTTCCATGCACAGGGCTGCCATTGCTCTCCTGAAAACCCATAAGAAATTTTTTATCCTTCTGTTGGCTCAATAACTCTGATTTTCCTGCCTGGCTTATTGATAGTGGTTGCTTACCTTTCAAGTAAAAACTACAAAATAAGGCATCCAGACTTGTGGCATCACAAGGCAGGAAAAGACAATTACTGGAAATCTAAAGAGAGATCCGTGACTATTCTGCAACAAGTTCCTCAGTTCTCCCAAGATCGGGGAGCAGATTGGGAGCAGAACTGGAGAGAAACTGTTTTCTGTGCTGTATTCCTCACTCACTTGTTTACCTGAGGGACTCAGGTTTTGAGGTAATCGGGATGCCAAATCTTTAGCACTTTATGGTATAGAAGACACCCCCAGAGGTTTCAATGTCAAGAATAAAAACTCATTCAAACCGCTCTAATTTTAAAGATTTTTTCAGCCCCCTTTTCCATCTGACATTTGTATTGTTGTTGGCCCAAACACCACTTTTTGATTGCCCTTGCTGCTTGCTGTGAATGCAATCTCTAAAGCACTCTGTTTAATCTTTGAATCAGCTTGGGAAGATGGAATTACCATCCCTGGAAAACTGCAGTTTAGTTTCAAGGAACCCGCTGCAGCTGCAACAATAAGATGGAAATGTGGTTTGGAGGAGGCAAGGATTAAAGGTATGGGATTAAGAAAGCCTTGTTTGCCCTAGTGAATTGAATGATCACATAAATCACAGGCTAAACTTGGCTCCGCTCAGCTCATATTAAAGTACGTAGCATCAGAGCCTCCCCATAATCAGGATTTGTCATCTTGAGTATCAGGATGGAAGATGCAGATGCCAAAGAGGGGCCGGGGGAGAAGAGAGGATGAGAAGGAAGTGAATAATTTTGGAGACAGTGACTACTTTTCTGATAGGAACCAGAATGTCTGCACTATTTCAAGAACCACATATAAGGACAAGAGCTGTTGGAAATTTGCCTTCCAACTTCAAAATGTGCCTGACCATTAGAACGCTGATAAGGTTTGGGGGAGAGCAGCTGGAATTCTGCAGGCTGCTTGGGTTTCTTTTCTTGATATTTATTCCTAGATCACATTTGCAGCTGCTTTTATCTGCTCTTTAGAAGTTCTTGTATTTGGGGAATCATTCATTGTGAAATAAAAACCTATTCATTGACCTGGAAATGTAATTTATTAGTCAGCTACAGAACAGTTGTCTATTAATGCAAACATATGGAATACAGAACTTTCCATTCTACCCAAGATGCCACTTATGGAGACTCAAGTTTATCATACCCCATGATGCCCCCATATTAGTGCCCTGGTCTAAGACACTGAAAATAATACTGTCTTCAAGAGAAAGTAAAACAATACACATACACACACACACACACCTATAATGCAGTAATATGGATGTGGAAATGGGAAGAGCTTTTTGAATAAGAACCAAAGTCCTAAAAGAATAACCAGCAAAGAAAAGACAACATGCAAATACAGTTGTAAAATTAAGGCCATTGAGAAATAAGGCATAGCTGAGAAATAAGGCATAGCCAGATCCTCTTAAAATGGGGCCAAAGCACATTGGGATTTGGGGCAACAAAAGAGGAAGTTTAGGCAGGGTAGAGGTGAAACCATAAGGAAACTGACTCCAGGATAGCTATGGCATGGTATGTTAGGACACAGCGAGCTTAGGTGCCCTATGGTACCAGCTGGTCCAAAACCAGCAGGCAAGGCAACATACTGAGAGGTTCCAGGCAGCAGTGGTGAGTGGTTGTGTGGGTGTCAGTCAGAACTGCAGGGACATGAGGCCAGAATGCAGGCTAGCCTGTGTAGGGCCACAGCCAAGCAAAGTGAAGTTCATAGTGTGTCCCAGCTCTATGCAGAGCTAGGAGTTCTAGGCAGGGTAGCCAAGTGGATATCAAGCTGGAATCAAGATATCTGGATGGGTGCAGTTCTGACAGAATGAGGGTGATGATACTTCCACTTTAGGGCTGCATTAGGCCTGTTGCTTAATCTCTGAATATGAGATCATGCTGGCCGTCCAGATTTATTTCAAATCACACTGGAGGGCAGGGCTGAGAATATCTGTCTTGGTGAGAATTGGACCATGTGTTGGCCCTATAGTGTTAATTATCTGCTCAACTGTCCTTCCTTTGGGAATAATGTCTCTGTAATTCAGTGTGGTTTGGGCATTGTGCCCCCAGTACACAAGGGTGGGAATGTGTCTCAGGTCTGGCCAATCAGATTCCTTTATTCTCCAACCCACAGTGATTTATCCAGAGATCAGTATATGGCACAAGCTGAGCTAACTCTCCTGCGGAAGGTCTCCTCCTACTACTAGCATTTATTGAGTGCTTACCATGTGCTGGGAACTGTTTAAATACTTCAGATGCACTATCTCATTTAATTGTCATACAACTTGATAAGGTAATACTATTATTATCACCCCTATACAGATAAAGAAATTGAAGCAAAGATAGAATAACTTGTCTAAGACCATACAACTAGGTGGTGGAGATAGACTGTGTACCCAGGCAGTCTGGTCCCAGAACTTATGCTAGTAACATGCAAGGAAAGACACACTTTCCTGCTCTAGGGTTATAAACTTAAGGATAACATAAGCTGGAACTATATAAGTGGCCACCTTCCCAGGCCACAGAGTGGGAGCTGTCTGCAGTAGAGGAGAATCAGGTCATATGTATGAAAAGAAGAAGAGAGACCCTCATCACCTGGTTTGAGTACCTGGATCTAGGTGTGCCTGATCTCATATTCAGAGATTAAGCTATTCAACTCATGGACTTCTCAGTTATGTGGACCACTAACCTCCCTTTATTGCTTAAACTAGCTAGACTTGAGTTTTTGTCACTTGCAAACAGGAGTCCTGACTAATAAGTCTTGTCTGCAGGGTACTTCAGTATGCAGCAGGGAGCCTGAGAAGATGAGAGCAGAAGAAATGAGTCAGAATGTGTTAAACCCAGGTTGGCATCCTACGACACGCATGCCATTATTGTGGCATTTCACAGCTCCGGTTGTCTTTACCTTACTAATCATATGCCCTGCTTCAGTTGATGTTCTATGAACCAGCTGTTCCTGCACAGACACAGTCCACTGGCCCCCGGAGAGCAGTGCAGGGCTATCGCCTCACCAGGAGAAAATGTTTGCTCTGCCTTATCAATGGATTTATATAGCACACTGCAAATAATCTGTAGAATGCTGGTTAAACACAAAAAGGCCACACCCAAGAAACTGCGAGAAAAGAATGAGATTGCAAAGGCTGTGCTTTGAAATATACCTACATATCTCCTTTAAAATTAAGGTTGGGAAATTTGGTGATTGGATGGTTAGTTAGTCCCTCAGGAATAGCTAGACATATTCAATTGTTATTCTGCCTTTGACTAGCTTAAAGTGTCCTTTCCAGATTCCTGCACTGCAGAGCAGTGGGCCTTTGTGTGGCTTGGCCTTGAGGTTAATACAAGCGAAGCTCTTAGAGCTGTATCTGGCATGTAATAAGTGCTCATTGACCAAGCACCATTCTTTCCTTCTCTTCTTGGTTTTCCAAATATTCTACAACACTGTTATTACCTTTCCAATTAAAAAAATTATAATAAGTTGCTGATTCTCCCAAAAGGAAGCACAGATTCTTTACTTTGAAATAATTCCTGCAAAACTGGCTTCTTGGACCAGAAAGTAATTTCTAAATCTGATAACAGGTTCTGTGGTGAAAATGAATGAGGAGGGCTTTAACAACTGTATGGACTACTGAAAGAAGTTCCAGTTGATATTCTCACACATGGACAAGGGTTGAGCTGGAAAAGATTTTTAATTCAAAGGTCAAAACTTGAGAAACAGGCCAGGCATGGTGGCTCATGGTTGTAATCCTAGCACTTTGGGATACCAAGGCAGGTGGATCACCTGAGGTCAGGAGTTGGAGACCCGCCTGGCCAACATGCTGAAACCCTGTCTCTACTAAAAATACAAAAATTAGCCAGGCTTCGTGGTGGAAGCCTGTAATCCCAGCTACTTGGGAGGCTCAGGCAGGAGAATTGCTTAAACCCAGGAGGCAGAGGTTGCAGTGAGCCGAGACCATGCCATTGCACTCTAGCCTCGGCAATAAGAGCAAAACTCCATCTCAAAAAAACAAAGCAAAACAAAACAAAAACACCCTGAGAAACTAAGGCAAATGAATGCCAAGAGTTACACAGCTGATGAGTAACAGTGCTGTGATTCAAAGATCAGGTTGGGAGGCTGGATGTGCTGTCTCACACCTGTAATCCAGCACTTTGGGAGGGCGAGGAGGGGGATTGCTTGAGCTCAGGAGTTCTAGACCAGCCCAGGGAAAGTGGCGAAATCCCATCTCTGCAAAAAATTAGCTGAGTGTGATGGCGCACAGCTATAGTCCTGGCACACAGCTGTAGTCCCAGCTACTCAGGAGGCTAAGATGGCAGGATCACTTGAGACCAGGAGGCTGAGGTTGCTGTGAGCCAAGATCACACTACTGTACTCCAGCCTGGGCGACAGAGCCAGAACCTGTCATAAATAAACAAATAAAGGAATAAAAATCAGGTTAGTACAATTAAATTGTGCTAGCCTCTTGGTCTCCCTTGACAATGAAAATAATTATATCCCTATTTTTCAGTGTGTTATAATCTTATTTTTTAAATCTGAATTAATTATCATGATTTTCTCTGTCTTCCTACAAACTCGCTTGAAAAGCAGAAAGTGCTTGGTCAACAAGAACCTTCAGAACTTTGTAGCTAAAGAAACTTTAGAAATCAAATAGGTGTAAAGAAGACTGGATTAAACACATGTCTTAACCGTAGGCCTTCTCAGAGCCTTGGTTGTACTAATCTACACTTTGATTCTCCAATATATAACCTTTCTCAAACTTACTTGACAATGGAATCTTTTTTCCTCAAAATTATTAAGATCTTGAGGTATCCTGAACACCATATAGGAAATGGTGTAGTAAATCTCTAGAGTCCCTGCCTGGGCTCACAATTTGTTCTGTAAATCTTAATTATGTTCCTGTAAGCTGAGGCCTAGAGTGACAAATCCTTCATCTCAACTCCCTCACTACCCTGGGGAGGAGGGGGAAGCAGTTGTGGGGGTAATGGGGGGCCTACTGGGAACTCCAGGTTCCTGTTCTCTCTCAGGCCCTCAGCATGTAGGGAGGGAGAAGCCAGAAACTGCAGCTGCCGCCCCAGGCCCCCAAAACTCCATTCCCTGCACTGTAGCTTTGAATTCCTCCCGTGTGTAATTATAAAGTATGTGTTCAGTTATTTACTTTCCCTGTTCCATGCAGAGTGTGTTACTGAATAATACAGTTCACAAGTAAATCCAGCTTTTCTGCTGCAAGGTCTGAATTAAAAAGATTATAACCCCTCTATCATTCCAGTTTTAAAAGAAACCACTACTTATGTAGCTTAAAAAAAAAATAGAAACAATGATTCTCTGTCCTCTCAGAAATGCAAGCAAAATTGTAGAATTAAGGCATTTACATGGATTTTGTTGTTTCTAACAGCCTTAAATTGCCTCATTTAGAAAGGTTAAAAAATAAAATGCCCATGTTTCTTGGATTTCCAGCAACTGAATCTGGCAGCCGGTTCACTGTTGTCTTTTAGAATTTGAAGCAAGAAAAATTACAACCAAAGTGGTGTCGATTTGCTCTATTTATCTTGGGAATTAAGTTCAAAGCTTAATTGTCAAAGACAGTGACCTCTATACTCATGAAAATCTCCAGGGAATTACAAAAGCAGACTACTTGAGTGGAATGTGAATGTCATTCTGAGAACAGGCCTGCACAGCGCCTGAAGGAAAATGCTTAGCCCACGAAGGATGGAGCTGACCCTACAAGCTTCTGTGCTTCATTTCTCAACGCTCAGATCAAGTTCCTAACCCATGGCTTCTGTCTGACCCATGTTTATGCCACTGAGCTTGTTCCAGAATTGCCTGTGGATCTGCCCTGCCACAAAGAGACAAGGTATCCTTGAAATCAGCTGAGCTCATGTCCAACCATTGACCCCACTCCGCTCCTGAAGACCTCTAAGGAGATGGTGCAGTGGCCAGGCGATGAGCTGAAGTAGTCCTGCTTGTATAGGAAGGCCCCCGGGCAGCATTTTGTCTGGAAACCTCCCCTTAATCTGGCAGAATTTGGAACAAATGTTTGGCTAAAACCATATACTATCAAATTAATAGAACAATTGTAGGATAGAGAACAATAAGTTAGAAAACAAAAATGCAAGCATACAGCTCATAAAGTCTACTTTATGGAAATAAGCACAATGCTGAAAAAGTACACATTGTACTCCATGGAATAACTACTCCTACGCCCACCCGGCCTGCTCCAGCCTGATCTCTCATGCACATACTTAACAAAGGGAAGAGGAGAAGAAAATTGTTCGAGCAAATGATGTCCAAGTCTCTGCTGTGGTCAGTGGTAAACCCAGATACCCAGCAGATAACATCACGGTTGTAATGAGGTAACAGTGAACAGCCAAGAGAGGCACTGGCTTTTGGTAACAGCCATTTTTATTAAGTACAAAAAACTTTGCTTCCTGGCCCCGCCCTAAATCATTGCCTTGTAAGAGAGGAGCCCTGTCAGAACAAAAACAGTCATGCTGAACTAGATGACACTCTCTGGAATACACAACCATCTCCTTTCCTGGATATGTCAGTGCAAGGTAAGACCTGGGAACTGTGGTTAAATGTACTTTCTTTTACTCTAAAAAATAGAGCTCCTTAATTGATTTCAACTTGACTAATGAATGGTCCCTCCCACTCCAGGAATGTTGTTCCTTTTGACCAAAGCACTGTTATGGGAGGGATTTTAATGAAATGTTGAGGTAAGTAGAGACTTACAGTTAGCGAACCAGATATTTCAAAGAAATTCTGGTAGTCAGATATCAAAGCCAGATCAACAAAATGCCTGGATCTCCAATTGATCTAAATGGGCCTCCAGGATAGTTCGCTCGGCAAATGGAAGAGATAATTTGGAAATCATGCAGAATTTATCGTCTCAGATCGGGAGCAAGTGAGAAGGCAATGAAAGGGAGAAAAAAATAAGAGAGAAAATACTATCAGTAGGAAAACAGTCTTTGTGATTTGGCATCTGAGAAAAACAAGGTAGCTGGGAGCAGTGCTTGCTATTTTCTAAGATTTATCTGTTCTTAGTTATTCCTAAGCAACATTTTGGATCAATAGTTCTCAAACAGCCAATTTAAGGACCCAGGAAGGCTAGTCACTGAAGGAGGTCTTTAAATATCAATAGCTGGATTCTCAGATCTAGCTCTAGAGCAAGTCAAGTATATGACCAGGGAAACAGTATCCCCCAGGTTTATTAGATAGATTGATACTGGACTTCCAAAAACATTTGAATAGGAAGAGATAAGCAATAGGAAGTCATTGCAGGTGTTTAATGAATCAGAGGAAGGCGATTTAAAAGGTTTTTAAGGAAATTATCTGGCAGTAGAAGAACAGTGGCCTGGAACAGTTCTTTCCAAATTTAGTCTATAGGCAAACCACCAAGGGAACTATCTTGTTAAAATTCAGATTCTTATTTAGGAGGTCTGCTGCATTTCTAACCAGCCCCAGGTGAGGCCAGTGCTCCTGGTCCTCCAGCCATACCTTGAAAAGTTAGACCCTGGGAGGACAGCTGGGGCTGGATAGAATTCTGGTACTCAGATGCTCTTGATACGGCTGAATATGTTGATATGGCTGAATGCTCTGCTGGGATCAAGTCATCGCTTTTTCCCAGAGCCAAACTCCAGCTTCAATCTAAACTGTTACCTGGTCATAAGAGAAAGAGTCTTTGCCTGAAATCAGGAGCCCCAGCTCTGTGCTGTGGAAGTTAGGTAGTTTGAGAAAATTAGTTACCCCCTGAGCTTCTGTGGCCACATAGGTAAAATGAGAGACCTGGATTATAACATCTCTAAACTACATTCTATGATCCTAAATCCTCTAACTCCAACACATAGAACAGGGTCAGACCAAGTTAGGTGGCCTTTTCTAATGCTGCAAGTTGTTAGGTACTGTATTCTAAAGAGTCAGCATGAGTATTTTACATTCTTTGGTATGTTTGTTGTAAAACATACATGTCCTTCCTATATATCAGTTGTGTACATTACTATTTAGACATGTATTAACACCCTAAAGAAGGGAAATACATTTGTATGTGGGCGGTTGATAAAAGAAAATGCTATTGTATACAGACTGAAAAACATTATACTTTATTTTTAAAATATTGTGAGGACTGGTATAAACAAGCCATAGCTTACAGATGTGTGTAAATATGCACAAATTGTGCACATTTACTATTTGGAGGGGGAAAATAGATTTTAAAAATTGTTTGGACTTTGTGTTCTTTTTCTTTTTTAGCAGAGTGGGGAGTCAAAAGAATTGAATTACAGGGTAGAATATAAAATATCCCCTTTAAGGAAATAAATGTGTAATAGAAACTATCTAGCCAGTTCTCTCAGGCATGGGAAGCCCCTGGGGCTCATGTAAATTGTGTATAAGTATGTCCTCAGTGCCACTCCAGATGTTTCTGCAGGAAAAGAATCCCTCTCCCTATATATTGGCATCAATACCCTGCATGTAACCTCCATACTCAAACTTGCCCCAAGCTAAGCAGCATCCTGAAGAGTGACTCCAGGTGAGGCTGGGGAGCCCTAGGCCCTTCCTGCCACCCTCTCTCTATACCTGGAAGATCATGTTACTAAATACACTTCTAGGCTTGGAAGGGAGAATAGAGCCTGTAAGTATTAACACAGGACAAGGCTCATAAGCAAAGTTAACCCACCAAGCAGAGAGGTCAGGCCAGGACAATTTTAAATGGTAATTAAGTCTCTCCACACTTATCTTTTAGAGATTGTCCTTGGGCTCTGGCTGAGCAGGGCCTTCCCTGCTGTGTGTGGGGTCTGCTTGCAGTTTTGGCTCTGCCCCTCTGGGGAACCTGAGCTGCTCATTTTTTTCTGCAGGCTCTGACTATGAGGTTATATTAATAAAAAGGCCATTCCTGGCTTTAGCAGTTGCCGACCAAGTCGGCTTTATAAGGCAGCAGAGCCAGGAAGAATACAGGGCTTCAATACAGGGACTTTTCCACTAGTATGTACTGTTTTGTCTCATTTCCTATTCCATCTTCCAAGGAAAAAATGAAGTACTGCTGCAGAAGACTCAGTCACTAGGCCTACCTGACACCTAGTAGGTACGTATCTGACAAAGGGAATACTGCCATATGGTACAAGTGGCCTTTCGCAACAATCCCCAGCCAGGCTCCCAAAACCTCCTTTTTCCAAGTCCAACCCACCTTCTTTGTTCACACCTCCCCACCTTAAGCAGAAAGTTGCATATCAGCAGCCACAAGTGAGAGTGAACAAAAAGGAGCAAGTAGTAGTAATATGCTCAGGGGTTCCAAAGTAGAATCCTGCCAATGTATATAGTGCTTAAAACTCATAAAAGCAGCAAAGGGGTCAGTGAGAACTATCTAGAATCAATGACAGTGATTATGGTGCAACACATATAAGATTACATCTATAGGCCAGGTGCGGTGGCTCACACCTGTAATCTCACACTTTGGGAGGCCAAGGTGGGTGGATCACCTAAGGTCAGGGGTTCGAGACCAGCCTGGTCAACATGGTGAAACCCCATCTCTACTAAAAACACGAAAATCAGCCAGGTGTAGTGGCACATGCCCGCAATCCCAGCTACTCAGAAGGCTGAGGCAGGAGAATCGGCTTGAACCCAGGAGGCAGAGGTTTCAGGGAGCTGAGATTGCATCACTGTACTCCAACCTGGGCAGCAGAGTGAGACTCCATGTCAAAAAAGAAAAAAAAAAAAAGATGACATATATAAAGTACAAAGCACAAGGTCTAGACATTCTATGGCTGAGACTATTGGTTGTCTCCCTATATCCATTCTCCTTTTCTTTCGTAATAGAAGTCTGAATTTAACCTGGGCACATAGCTACCCAGAATAAAGACTGCATTTTTCCAGCGTCCCTTGCAACTAGATATGCCTGGTGACTAGGTTCTGGTTTCTATGGCGTCTCCTTAGAAGTGGGGCTTATCCTCCTTCATGCCGTCCTTCTTGCTATGGGCCAGAATGCAGCTATCTTGGACCATAAAGTAAGAGTCGTGTCTTGAAGTTGGTGAAACCACATGATAGAAGAAGCCTAAGTACCTGAATATTGAGAAGTTATCCACCATATTGATGCTAGCCTATCTATATTTGTGTGGGAAAAGTCAACTTCTCTGTTGTTTAAACCCATGTTATTTTTGATTTTCTGATACACACAGCTCAATTGTATTCTAATACAATTTCCTTCCTTAAAGCCTCATAGCATGCCCAAATTAATTGCATCATTATTCCATTAGAGAATAGCACCCAAAATAATAACTTAGAAGCCTAAAACAACCTATTAATTATAGATTCACTTCATGTATTTCTATAGTTGCAATAAAAACAAGATTATAACAAAATATAATGCATGGTACTGTATTCCTACTTTTCAGTAAAAAATGAAAATGTAGACATTTTCTCTTGACAAAAGTCTTACTGTCAAAGCAGATGAGTAACTTTTTCTCTAACATTTGTTGCAACAGCTTAATTGGTATACTCTTGAAACCAGATAAGAGGTATTGAGTCAAATTTCATCCCCTTGGTCTCCTCTCCAACTTCTTACATGGATAGGAGGAATAGTTTTGTGCACATAAGGTCAGTTCATGTTAATGGTTAAGAAAAAAGTCATAACTACTAAGAGCATTAATGTGCATCCATGTTCTTTAACCCCCAGAATATTCTTAATTTGCAGATTCAGAAACTGAGGGTTCAACAAGCAACATGACTTGCCCAACATAATAGAGCTATTAACTGGGGATGTTGGATCCAGGTTTTCTGATGCATACTATATCACAGTTGCCTATTTGCGTGTACGTCTTCCTACTAGACCATAGCTCCAAATTCATTATTGCATTCCCAGTACTTATCATGAGGCCTACCATAACAAACATCCTCAATAAGTGCATGTTAAATGAATTAACAAGTCTAAAAAAGTACTCCGCTATTGCCCCCTTGCTCTGCAAGGGTTCTACAAATATATTAAGGCCATGCCCTTAATATATTCCAGGTCACTCCCAGGCCATATGGCTTGTCAAGAGAATGTGGTTAAGGATGAGACAGACGGGGAGCAGGACTAATGAACACACCCATATGACACACTTGTTCTCCACACTCTCCTGGGCCTGGGCGGGCCCACCACGTAGGGCATTTGGATGTGTGCCTCACGGCTTGGGAGACAACTTGCATTTTGTGTACTTTTCCAGAAAAAGAAAAAGGCAACTGTGGTCTAACACGTTAGAAACGCTGCTGCCTAGTGTCCTGACATCATAGCATCCACCCAATTTGATTTCTGGAGGCAAGCCTGCTTGCCAAGCATGGGCCAGGGAGGGTATAGGGAGAAAGGACATGGGAAGAGGGGTTTGGTGACTGAAAAATGAAGCATGTGGCTTAGACAGGCAGTGTGAGCAGACACTGTGATATAGTACGTGGGGAGAGTGGAGGGGGGTTTCTCATACTGGTATGTCTCCAGATCCATTGAAGTTGTCTGTGTTTTGGGCTCAGAGGCAAGGATAACAGAGCTAATCACTTCTTGTAGGCCTGGATTCTTTGAAACTTTGACCTGAGCTGGTCCTGCTCCAAATTCTCCCAAAAAAACTACAAGGATGGGGCCAATCTAGCCATCTGCCACTTCCCTTACTCCGCCTCCAGCAAGGGTGCCAGAAGAAGAATGATTTGTTTTTTCTCTGTGGCTACTTATAGTCAGGAAGTGAGAATCAGCTTGAGTGAGCTATGGTCAGCAATCACAAGGAATCTACAGTGGAATTATCACCTGGCATGAAGTGAAATAACACTATTATAAAATGTTGTCTTCCAGTTGGAAAGCCAGAAGTTAAGCCTGTGCTGGCATACACTTTCTAATAAATGGGCTGGCTTAAACACTGATTTTTTCTCCTTGACTTATAAAAATGGCTACAAATTTAAGAGAGAATTCAATAAATGTTTTAAAGATTGCCATTAAGTACAAATACTTTAACGATTTCACAAAACCAAGGGAATCCAACCTTAAAATTCTGCCTTCCTTGTCCTCACTCCCACCCCCAAGTCAGGATCAAAGTTCAAATTTTCACACAATTGCCTCGTACCTGGTACATAGTAGACACTCAAAAATATTTATTGAAAAGGAATTGTATATGCCTTATGAGTTGGTACTTCACAGGATTTTTAGAGTTGGCTTGACTTGGATTAGATTCAGGAATAGTGTAGTAATCCTTCAGGGGAATATTTATAGGCAAACAGCTACAAGGATATACTACATTTTCCTTTGTTAAAACTTGTATCTGCATTCAAATATAGGCCTTGGTGTTTCCTAAGGGCTGGCTGCTTCAAATGTTACTATATCAAACCATCTGCACTGGGAAGCAAAATTCTGTTAAGAAATAGGATCACTGGGCCAGTCGCAGTGATTCACACCTGTAATCCCAGCACTTTGTGAGGCCAAGGCTGGTGAATCACAAGGTCAGGAGTTTGAGACCAGCCTGGCCAACATGGTGAAACCCCATCTCTACTAAAAATACAAAAATTAGCTGGGCATGGTGGTGGGTGCCTGTAGTCCCCGCTACTTGGGAGGCTGAGGCAGAATTGCTTGAACCTGGGAGGTGGAGGTTGCAGTGAGCCAAGATTGTGCCACTGCACTCCAGCCTGGGCGACAGAGTGAGATTCTGTCTCAAAAAAACAAATAAATAAATAAAAGAAAGGAAGAAGAAAGAAAGAGAGAGAGAGAGAAAGAAGAAAGAACTATGATCACTGGTAGTAAAGAGATGACTACATTTCTGACCACTATTCATTTTATATTTTGAGCATCCCCATAAGAAAAGATCATTTGAAAATGGCAACTCTTTGTCAAAGTGGAGATGATGGATACTTTTGTGCAATTTATGACTATGGTCAATATGAAAATTCATTTTTGTTTGTATGTGTTTTCAGTGGCTTCCATGCACTGACTTGCTAAAATGAAAGCTTAAAAAAAAACACAGAAAAACTTGAAAATAGATGATGACAAGAAGCTTCTAGATAGACAGGGTTTGGGGGAGGCAAAGCACCTTCTACTGTTCACTGCCCCAAACTAGAAAATCCCAGAGGGAAGCAAATGGTCCGGTGGAGATGGTTCTTTGGCTGGCTGAGGACAGAAGTTCAAGTGAAAGTCCTAGAGAGAAAGTACAAAAGTGAACAATCATAAGGGAAGTTGACTTGGGATAAGAAGACTAGAAAGTGCCAGTGTCATTAAGATTTTTAGCTGGGGGAGAAGAGAGACTCTTTTATACTTCCTAGAAAAAGGCAAAGGGACTTGATTCTATCTTAAGGTGACAAATCAGGACTTCAATGCTGGATGCACCTAAAGGTGGAGAGCTAGGCAATTTGGGGCAGCAGGAAGCAGGGTGGGAGCTAGTGTGCACCAAGTGAATGAAGGGAACATATGAGTCAGTTCCAGCTGTCCTCAGACCATCCTGCCCAACATCAGGGTAATCCAGGGGCACAGAGACTCTGAGCCCTGGCCCACCCCATGGTCTCTCAGATTGTGACACTCCCTCATCCCTAGTGCCACTCACTCTGACTTAACACAGAGAGGGTAGGCGAGGTGTAGGTAATGTGTGCCAAGACGTGTGTGGATGTTTGTGCAGTAGACACACAGAATCTCTAAAATGTGATGAAAATAAGAGAATGACATTGGCATGGACAAGGCAGGCAGGCAAGTGCTCCAAATGGTTAGAAACTGTAAAATAAGGTGTGACATTTCCTGAAATAGTAGTCAGATCTAGTTTTAGATAAAAATACTAATTAACAACAAACATCGGCCCACACTTTCTCTCCATTGCTCCCCCCACCATCTTATGCCGATTCCTTGCGGGGAGGGGTCGAGCCTTGTTCCTCTAGGTATCCTCATCACGTTTCCAAGTACTTGGAGGTGCCTTTAGAAAGTCTGATGAATGAGAAGTAAGTGACTGAATGAATTAATGAATAAGCTGCCTAAAGCAGATGCGTTTATGCGTGCACTCTCTCTAGTGGAGGAAGAGGGAAGAGATAGGGATGGAGCAGTAGAGAGAGCATGCACGGGAAAGATAAATGGCACCCGCCCGTGATGGACCCCAATGTCTATTCGATCTAGGTCAGTGGTTCTCAAACTTTGTCATGCATCAGAAACACCCGGAGGGCTTGCTCAAACACAGATTGCCCGGCCCCACTCCTAGTTTCTGACTTAGGTGAGGCTAGAGAGTTTGCATTTCTAACAAGTTCCAGATGATGCGGCTGCTGTTGGACCACACTTTGAGAACCGCTGCTCTAGAGGATAACTCGGACCTATCCCAGCGTTCCAGGGAAACGAAATCTGCAGCGGGAATAGGAACGTCCAAGGCCGGCCTTTTAAAAAGAAGTCCGAAGATGGGAGGGTACAGCTCCTCAGCTCCAACCAACTCGCTGCCGCGTAGGAACGTAGGTCATCGGAAATCAAGATTTCCTTTGAATTTTCCCGATGTTTAAGCGTTGGCAAGTGCGTTGAAAAACACACACAACATGAAAGCCTAATAAAAATAGAGATTTGCAGACCATGCCCTAGTCTTTTCCGAGGATGTTCTTTTTTGTTATCCGTCTTCTAACCAGGTTGAGCACGACAGCCGGGCTAGTCTAGCCCTGAACAGTTGGAGCCTTCACAGAGGGGCCCAGTGCGCAGAGCCCCCCTCCCCGGAGGCGCCTGGGGCCTGCCCTCCACTGCGCTGTCGTCTGTAAACCTGGTCTTCCTTGTCACAGACACTGACGCGCTCCGTTCGAAAAGTACCATGAATTCGAAGCAGCCTTGGACGCGGGATCATGGGTGTGGGCCGGGCTCTCTCAGACGAGGCAAACTACAGGAGATCCCCTTCCCTGGAGTCACTGGAAGGTGAAAGCACGCCGTGTGGCCGCGCGTGCGAGGAGCCCGCGACGACTCCCGCCCCCCGGCGTGCGGTGCGGGCCTGGAGACCTCGGAGCCCCAGCCGTATCCAGCACGAGCGGCAGCCGGTCTGCCCCTCCGCCGCCTCCTGTTCCGGGACCATCCTCAAGCTCCAGGGTTGCGGAGGCATAGTGCGACCAGCGAGGGGCTGACGGGTGGCTTGGGTGGCCTTGGCTCTGGGCTCAGCCGCTGCGGCAGCCGAGGGCCTCACCTGTGAAATCCAAATCCCGGCTGGACCGCGGCTCAAGGAACTGTCCGCCCCCAGGCTAGCCCACCCCGGCCACGGCCACGCAACTTGCCCTGCGACCCAGTGCTCGGCCTCCCCACAGAGCTCCCCTTCCCGGTGACTCAGTGCCTCGCAGGCTGGTGGCTGGAAGGGCACCCGCCGGGGCCTCCTGCGGAATGAAGCAGAGCGAGGGGCGCAGGCCAGGAGAGCGCCCTTGGGCCCCAAACGCCTTTCTCACCCTCTCCACGAGGTAAGAGTCGACAGGCAAGGCCTGGCCACGGGTGCCTGCGGCTGGCTGGCCTGGCCTGACTCGGGGTGGCGGGACGCCTGGATCAAGGAACGACCCTCAGCTCTCGAAGACGCGGGAAGGCCCCCGCGTGATCCGTGGGAGTGGGGCAGCCTGTCCACACGCGGTCCCCTGGGAAACCCCTCTGCATCTCCCTTGGGGACAAGGTCCCCGGCCTTGGAATCTGCGCCGCCCTGCACTGGGCCGCCTGCTAACTCCCTGTGCTGAGGTCAGAACGGGTGTCTTTCACCTCCTCTGGGGGTGTCAGGGCAGCCCGTAGTGGAGTCGTGGGTCTGAAAAATTCGTATCAGGACCCCACCAGGAGAAAAGTCTCTGGAGGCGGGGTGCACCGTGTGGGGCTCCCACAATGGCCCCGACGGTGGGGCTGGAGTGGCTTATTGGCCCTGATAATAGGCCCAGGCCCTCTTCCCAGGACCCCTGCCGCGCACGCGACTCTGGCTCTGCAGCAAAGGGGCTCGGGCGAACCCGAGTGGCCCCGGGGTGGCCGCCACCTCAGCCCGCGCCACGCAGAGTTCGGAGCGTGCCTCCAGGGGGCGCTGCGGCCCTTCCCGCCGGCTGCTCACTACAGCCCGCGGCTGCGCTTTCCCAACTCCGTCAGCCCTGCCGAGAGCGCCCGCGCTGACGCGCTGTTTTAAAAGATACAACTCAGTCTTTTGCCCCTGCCTCCGCACCCTCAACTCGGCCCAGAACACGCAATTATCCTCTGGGCTCCCCGGGCGTCCTTGCTA
Organism: Sapajus apella; assembly: GCF_009761245.1. Classification (NCBI taxonomy): domain Eukaryota; kingdom Metazoa; phylum Chordata; class Mammalia; order Primates; family Cebidae; genus Sapajus; species Sapajus apella. The sequence goes on along the minus strand of NW_022436943.1, from coordinate 1,928,240 downwards.
TTCTGGGGCCAGGGTGCAGGCACCCTGAGCAGAGCTGAGCTCCCAATTCCTCCAGGTTGTGGCGAAAAACGGCAAACAGTGCGGGAAGTTCAAATGTGAAAGGTCCCAGCCCCGCACAGGCTGAGGAGAAGGGAGGCGAGTCCCAAGAAGGAATGGCTGGGATTCCTGGAAAAATATAAGGTTTCCATAATGTGTTCTTTAAAGATTAAAAATTTCTAGGATCCGAAAACGAGTGGGAGAGGCTGAGAGTCAACTCCAGGGAAGTCTGTGTCTGACACCTGCTCGCTGCTTAGCTGGCAGAGCCTCCTGGGTGGGCCGGGGGCGGGGGGCAGGGGGGCAGGGGGCCGGGGCCTGCGCCGCGCGCCCGCTCCTCCTCCACCTCCTCCGCGTTTCCTCTCGCTGGCCTTCATCCCGGCCTCCCCGGGCGTAAACTTGCAGCGGTCGGGGTTCAGGCAGCCACTGCTCGCGCGCCCCTCGTCGTTTAGCCGTTTCCCTGGAAGCGTCCTTGGTGTCGAAAGCCCAGAGCCTCGAGGACAGCAGATGACCGGGTCAGCGGAAATTTCAGAGCGAGCCAGCAGCTCAGGTCCCCGGCGCCGCGGCGGGAGTGGAACGGCTCCGTGGAGACACAGCCCCCGGGGCGCAGCTGGGCCACTGCAGGCTCCGGGACTTGCCTGTTCACACATCCGAACCCCACTACTCGCCCGTGGGCCCGGTGGCCTATCTTCTGCGCCGGGGACTGCTGGGGGCGGGCGGGGAACCTGGCGGGTGTCCTGCTCTTGGGTGGGCCCCGCAGTGCCTGCGCCCTAGGCGCCGGCCGGGACGAGGGGCTGGCTGGGTCTGAGCCCGGAGAAACGCAAGGGCCTGCCCGGGGTGGGCGCGGAGGTGGCCTAGGAGGGCCTGCGGAGCGTGCTGAGCCGCTCTAAGCCTCCCGGCCGCTTGCCACGCCCGGCGCGCACCTGCCCTTCGAGGCGGCAGAGCCAGCAGGCGGCCGAGGCACGGCCGGGCCACGCGGCATCCCCTAAAGCTGGAGCTCACCGTCTCTTCCTTACCTTTTAAGCGACCGCAGTCGTGCCCAGACAGCCGGCTTGGCCCAGACTCCATTTTGGAACTTCGCAGGCTGGGGGACGAAGTAAACACATTTATGGAAAAACCGCGGGGTTAGGAAGTTTGCGGAAAGAGGGCGCAGCTCGTCGGTGGTTGGAAATTCTGTCTATCCCTCGGGAAAACCAAACGGTTCCGCAACCAACGTACACACACTTAAGGGCGGGAAAGGTGTGAAGCCCGCTGCTGGGGAGCTGCCTCCCTTTTGATGAAAAGGAAATGTGAAGAGCAGAAACGCTCTTCGTGTTACCACCCCTGAGACTTGGGGAGTGTGAAAGAAGAGAACGCTCCCTCCAACTCTCCCAAATTGAGAAAAGCTGCGGGAGGAATGAAGCAGTTGGAGAGAGGGGACCGCAGGTATCCCGCAGCTGAGGCTCAGGACTGAGCTCTAGAATGAAAGCACCCCTATGGGACCCACCAGGGAAAACATTAAAAAAAAAAAAAAAATCTAAATGCTTAGGCATTCTGCTGCTTCCGTTCTGTGTGTCAAATCTACTTTGAAGCAGTTAAGTACTGTAGGATATTAAACACTCGGCTCTCCGTTTCAAGCTCACTTTTTAATCTTTGCGAACTTAAAATGGGAAAGACAGAAAAAAAGATCTGCGACCCCTGTTTATGCTTTACCAAAGGAACGAAAAATTCTCTCCACCTCGGCATAAATAAAATAGGAAGATTTTTATCTTAATAAAATATATCTGGGAGCTTCTGCCTGATTCCCCAATTACTGCTTAGCCTTTTGACTGTTTTTAGCCTCTGCTTATATTTGTCTACTTCCCCGCACGATGGAGATTTTTAAAAATTGTCCTTTGGGGAGTCTCATCCCAAACCATCTTTCGACGGAACACTTTTGAATTGTACAGCCTCTTGGTTGAAGATCTAGTTCCTCAAAGTGCGGGCTTGCCGTGGGGGTAACGCAAATCCACTCTGGCGACTCGTCTGGGACGAAGGGCGTTTTTGCTTAGTTTTATCACACAGATTTCATCTGAAAAGAAGCTGCTTAAAATGGCTGTGTATCATTTCCTTCCTGTCACTCGGTCACCCCCATTCCAGAGTGGTTGAGGTGCCTTCTGCAGGTTCACTCACACAAGACCAAACCTTTAGAAGAACTTGAAAAATGTATCACTGTACGTTGAATTCGATTAACTTTCCTGGCGACTGAACAGTGAACTCAATTTTTGCTGGGAATGAAGATGTGAATGTTTTGAAAAACTAGAATCGCATTTTTCTAAATTTTAAAAATGATTGTTCTTCACCCATTCCAGATGGATTCTTTATTGTTTGCCAATGGGTTGCAGATGCCCACTCCTTTAACCAAGTTAGCTTACTGCATATGAAATGAACATTTGCTGCTTAAAGCTTAAATATTGGAAGAAATTTCTCCTGGGGCATTCCACACGTCTTTGCAATAATTACTAAATTAGTCAATTGTCACCTCTATAAACAAATTTCGTTTAGAAAACAGCAGGCGAAAGCAGACTACACATGTAGTCATAATTGACCAAAAGTATGTACAAAGCTGTTTAAAACCGGGGAAAGAGTGATTTGTGTTGGAGAATACAGTCTAGAACTGATTGATTTCACTCTACGAAGAAGGTAGTTGTATTGAATATGTTAAGATGTGCAAATTAAGCCGGCGAGCGCACCAAATAAAACAACTAAATGTCCTTTGGGTTTCTCTGCAGGGTCTTTGAGAGGCAGAGAAGCAGTAGTTGAGTTTCTAACAGTATGAGGAAAAGTATGAGAAGGAAGGGGGTGGGCTTTGTGTTTTGTGTGAGTTTTGAACTGAGTCACCTACAACTGCGTCTCTGTAACAGGGAAATCTCAAGCAAACCTGTGCCTTTAAGACTCAGTTGCTATCCAAACACAAGTAAACAGAGTGGACCATTAGCAGACGCCGGGCGCGAAGGCGGAGCTAGGGCGCTTAGGGCCCCGCGCGGCGGCGGGACGCCGGCCCGAAGGGGAGGCGGGGCCGCTACTAAAGCCCACGACTCCCAGCCCGGGGCAGCCTGGGGAGGGACGCGGGCGGGGACGGAGCTCGGCGCGCTTGCTGCTGGAGGGTGATGGCCCTGCAAGGCTGCGGTCTCCAACCTCATTCGAAGTCGGCAGCGAGAGGCTCGCCGAGGCGCGGGGTTCTGGGCGAGCGCTGAGCGCCCGCTCCAAGCACCCCGGGCCTTTACATAGTCGGCGTTCACAGACGAAGACGTGGATCCGCTCTCGCTTTCGCTGCTCGCGGTCCTCCAGATCATGTCCGCGACTCCCGCCGCTCCGCGCGGGAAAAGAAGTTTGCCAGACGTGGACTCGGTGATCTTTCCAAGCTGTGCGCCTCGCTGCCTGGACCAGGTCTGAGCCGGGCTGCCCAAGCAGACCTTTCTCCCGGAGGTGAGTGTCCGCTCTGGGAAGGGGCTGTAGCCGCCCTTTGGAAGGAAGGGTTTGGGGGTGCAAGAGGCGTTCAGATTCTCGATCTGGTGTGCCCCAAGTTCAGATGTGAAAATAGATCATAGGGATGCAATCCCAGGGCACTGCATTTCTCTCTTCCTTGGTCCCTGGCACGCGACTCCCAGCTAACACCCAATCACACACACTTCTACGTACTGTTTCTTAGTTTTGTTTTGGAATATTTAAGCAGTCAGCAAGACTTCTTATATAAGCTGGTCGACGTACACTGAGATCAAGCCCCACAACCCCATGGTGTTTCTGGCTCTGCCCTAGCAAGCCCGGGTCGACCTGTCCCAGGGCAGCCGCGGCAGCGCAGCGTGGACAGGCCCGGACACACAGTGCCTGCCCAGCCAGAGACGCTGAAGGAGCGTTTCCAGAGTGAAATAGTTCAGTCCTCGGTAATTCGTCAACCTTTTGCTGGTTTTTAAATTTTCCTTCCACTTTCCAGTCCTGACAGACGGGGGCCAAAAGCAAACTCACCAGGGGCCTAAACGCTCGGATTCCCGGGAAACGGCAAGTGAGAAAGGAGTTGCAGTTGTCCGAAGAAGGAGCGAGGAAAAGGTGTTTGTCGAGGGAGCCCTGGATCTGTCTTCCTACCTGTTAGCAGAGAACAAAAGGGGGCTGGCATTTCCCGAAGCTAAAGGGCGCAGACAGCCACTTTCTCTGCTAAACAAACCAGTCCTGAGCACAGAACAAGAAAATTACACTGGGGGAGCAAGGGGAGCAGAGAGAAACAGAACCCAGATTATGCGGAAGGCATCTTAATTTAATTAACTCCTTGGGAAGGCAGAGGCGCTTTGAAGGGGCAGGAACTTCGCAGCCATTTCTCGATTCACCTGATACAGTCTGGCCTTAAACAATTTTTTTTCTTTTTAATATCTCCTTAGATCTACTTAGTCTATAGCTCTCTGATTTATGTAAAATTCGGTTGTGGTTTGAGCTGAAATTCAGCGAGCCTATCCAACCATCAATCATTTATTTCAGATACAGATGCACAGGTTTAGCAGATGAACCCTGACTGTATATTCTTTTTAGATAATTCAATGTAATAATACCATTACCAAAGAGCAAAACTCCTTATCAAGTTACTTCTTACCTTTTTTTCCCAATGTTTTGAAAGCTTCACTGAACTGTGTACACATCTCCCTTGTTGACAGCCAGTCAACTAAATTTTACAAAGTTTCTCCACATGCCTGGAAATTCCTGTAAAGAAGACTGATGAAAGAAAAGTAGCCTCAGCTCCACCAAAATATTCATGCCTCTTCATTGGTTTAAGTTATTTCCTTCCAAAATTAAAAGTAACCAGTGGTCTGAAACGGGATGGTGGAGAAATGACAGCAATGATCGCTGTTATTTCCTGAAAGGGAGTGTGGGAACTACAGGGCTCAGCTCTAGACAAAACGAAAGTACTTTAGGATCTCTGCATTCACTTAAAATACTTCTTTTGACATACATTTCCAGCAACTCAATGGGAGTGTGGAAATTTAAACTTCCGAATTATTTGTGGCAAGAGCCACTGGTGGATATTTAAGTTGGTTCTGTTTAAAAAAGGATTTTAAAGGGACCAATGGTCTGCCCTTCCTCTGTGAAGAAACTATCTGCCCTGCAAATTAAAACGTCCTATGAAATAGCACTTTTTTTTTTTTTTTTGCCGAGATGAACCTGAATTATACTAGTCGTTAATTTCTGTGTTATAAACCATTCAGAAAAAAAGGAAAAGAAGATGGCACTGAACTTTGTGGCAGTGTAACCTTTATGGCAGTGTTCACTGTGCATTTGGAATAGAAGTCACAGGTCACAACAGTACTTTAGCTGACACCACTCCCCCCAACATCTCCCCACCCCCCCAACACATCATCCTGTGGTGGGAGTAGTGCTTTGCCTCCTGTATTTATTTCTAAGAAATCTAGTCTGGGAATACACCCAAATAATAATTTCGGTTTCCTCTCTATGAGAGAGAGGCTACTTTTCAACACTAAGGGAAAAATAATATTTTGAATCTCTGGAAAATCCTCATTACGCAAAGAGAAGGAAATAAAGGTGTAATTTATTATTTTTAATTAAAAAGGAAATAATCAGATAGATTATCAAGAATGTTAGTAGAATCCTTTTTTCCTGCCTTTCTGAGAGAGGACTCGAGAGTTGCCGCGGAGCAAAAATGAATCGTGATTTGTGGTGGGAAAGCTGATTACTAATGGGGGTTTGCAGTTGTGGTTGAATGGTCTGAGACCCTCTGACTGTTACACACCTCTCATTAACTCCTAGCTTAAACTCCCAGACCGCATACCACCCAGCCGAAGCGATTCGTTAATAAATCTCTGTCTCCAAGCCCTTCCAAACAGAGGAAGGTGTGGGCCCCGCGGAGGCAGCCAGATCGTGCCTTGCCAGAGCACTCTGTCATTAGTGTAGCCCCCTAAGTCGGCTCACAGATGGAACCGCGGGCATTATTTCACAAGGCGCTGCAGAGGACAAATCAAGCGCCAGAAGGGTTTAGGTGGGAAGGGAAGGCTGGAATCTTCTGCCTTCCCGCTGGGTTCAAACGCCAGGCCTGGCAGTTGTTAGCCCAGAGTGGCTGGGTTGCCCCTCTCCAGGACAAGTGCTTAGCTCTGACTCCTACACCTGGGGGGCCGCCCTCAGAGGGAAGGCCCTGGTCCCACGAGCTGGCAGAATCCCTTTCTAAAAAGGGGCTGGCAGTGGGAGAAGGTGGGCCCACCGTGAAGGCAGGAGAGGTGCTCCCGGAGAACGTGGGTCTGAAATCGGACCTGTGTTGCCTTTGGGAGCACGGGGATAGGGGAGCGCCATGCTTAGGCCCAGGCCGCAGACCTCAGACAGGGCATCCTGGTGGTGGGAGCGCATCCACACTCACCTCCAGGTCGACAGATTAGGTTTCTGCAGGCCGGCAGGACCACCCTGTGCCTGGCCTACTGAGGGCTCCCCTGCAGCGTCTTTCTTCACCCTCCGCAGAGCGTCCTCTCTCCTCTCTCGGTCCTCTCGTCTGTCTCTCCTCGGTACCAGACTGAGAAGCAGTTCAAGAGCAGCCTGGGAAAAGGGATTTCGGCCTCAGGGACGTTCTCCGCTGCCACCCCACGCCTTGAGAGCCTAAATCATCTGGAAGGGATCTTGGTGGGGGGTTGGGAGGAGAGCCCCTGGATAGGAGGAGGGGGCGATTCTAGGCCGAATCCAGGCCATGAGGTGTCACTTTTCTTTCCTGTGGCCTGTCACCGCTGATAAATGGGACTGAGGGCAAAGGAAGGGAAAAGAAAACCTCTGAGGTCAGTGTGGGGCGAGACGGGCCCTGGAGGATGGAGCGCGCTGGCTGCGCTCTCCCACGCCAGGTGCCGTCCGGGGTAAACGCGGGAAAGGCGGTTGCAGGGCGCTGCGGCAGCAGCGCAGCGCAGGGGATACAGGATCCACCAGTCAACCTATCGTTCCCCGGAGCTCAGAGCGGCAGCAGCGACAGAGGTTCGCCCTGGCCTGCCAGTATTGGCGTTGCAGTTGTCTGAGCTTCGCCTGACCGGCTTCGGGAGGGTAGGGTGGGCTGGGCTGGGTGCTGCCTCAGTGTCCGCCTTTCGTTTTCCTGGTACTGAGGAGTCTTCCGCTCTGTGCCTCCCCAGAGTCCGAATCTGACCTTCTTTCCTCTGGGCGCCCAGAAGGGTTGCTCACCCGCAGAGCACTTCTTGCCCCGGCCCAGGGCTGATCTGCACGTGGATTTGAGCAGGTGCTACACGGTCCCCTCACTGCTTCTTTCGGGGGTCTTGGAGTCTGGTAGGGAGTGAGACTTAGGTGTGGTAACCTACGCGGGTGCCAAAGGGCAGAAGGAGCAGCTTTGAATTATACTCACGATCTTTTCCTCTCTTCCCTGTCGTTTTTAGAGATTTGTCTACGTGCTGTTGTCTCACTGGGTTTTTGCCGGAGCCCCAAGCCCTCCCGCCTCTGAGTCCTGGAAGAAAGGAGTAGTCCCTTCAGCTCCCCAGCATCCCGGAAAATGGGGAGCAAGGCCCTGCCAGCGCCCATCCCACTCCACCCGTCGCTGCAGCTCACCAATTACTCCTTCCTGCAGGCCGTGAACACCTTCCCGGCTGCGGTGGACCACCTGCAGGGCCTGTACGGTCTCAGCGCGGTGCAGACCATGCACATGAACCACTGGACGCTGGGGTATCCCAATGTGCACGAGATCACCCGCTCCACCATCACGGAGATGGCGGCGGCGCAGGGGCTTGTGGATGCGCGCTTCCCCTTCCCGGCCCTGCCTTTTACCACCCACCTATTTCACCCGAAACAGGGGGCCATTGCCCACGTCCTCCCAGCCCTGCACAAGGACCGGCCCCGTTTTGACTTTGCCAACTTGGCAGTGGCTGCCACGCAAGAGGATCCTCCTAAGATGGGAGACCTGACCAAGCTGAGTCCGGGGCTGGGTAGCCCCATCTCAGGCCTCAGTAAATTGACTCCGGACAGAAAGCCCTCTCGAGGGAGGTTGCCCTCCAAAACGAAAAAAGAGTTTATCTGCAAGTTTTGCGGCAGACACTTTACCAAATCCTACAATTTGCTCATCCATGAGAGGACCCACACGGACGAGAGGCCGTACACGTGTGACATCTGCCACAAGGCATTCCGGAGGCAAGATCACCTGCGGGATCACAGGTGAGGCGGGCAAGGAAGATGGCAGGGAGAGAGAAAGCGAATTTGTCCTGGACACACTGAGTCCTGATAGACATTCCAAGTATCGTCATAATCCCCTGTGATCTAGAATACGCCCTCAAACACGCTCCCCAGCCCGGTTCAGCTAACTCCCAATATCTACCCTTTTCCCCAGCACCCTGCGCCGGCTGTGTTCTTGTTTGGGATGAGGGAGGGCCTTTCCTCAGTCTTGGGGAGGAACATTCCGGTGGGGCCTTAGTCTTGGGAGGGTTATCCTCTCTCCTCCTGGTGCTGTGGGGAGTGGTGCAGGAAGAACCGAGGGACCCTGGGGTACCGGTTCAGGCTGCCTTCCGGCCAACTTTGTGGGGTTTACTCCCTCCCCTCACCACTCCCCTGCCTCAAGCCCCCCCACCAGGTGCGCCCCTGAGCCTGCAAGGGGAACCCTTCTTTTAAGCTGTATTTGTGGGTTGTGGGGGGGTCTTGAGGTCACCGAATTTATAAACAGCTCCCACATCCCTTCCACGACCTTAAACTCTGCATTAATACAAGGCAATTGAAGACACAATAATGTTAGTGTTGTCATTGGGTAAAACTTCTCAGGAATGGGGGAGATCTTTTTAGGGGATCTCTTCTGGACTCTACCTGCTGTTCTTCGGAGATGAAACTTCCGTACCCACCCTCCAAGGCTGTTAAGGGATTCACTAAAATTAGCACCTCTAAACTCAGCCTTACGATTTGGCCAGTTTAAATCCCAGAGAAAACCATGGAGGCCAAGAAAGTCTCATTCGGAGGGATTTCGAACTCCAGAATATGCCAGAGAGGGCGATCAAGTGTAGATAAAGCCCTGCGGGCTGGTGAATATTTTGAAGAGAATCTGTTAGTTGAGGTTAACCATAAACTGAATTACATAGGGAAAAAAAATCTTAAAACATAAATGAAAATCTTGTTTCTTTTGTTCTTCCATGACTTTTGGGTAATTGTTAAAAGTAACTTCACCATCGGGGTAAAGTTATTTCAATGAAACCTTATATTAATTTGCAGGTATATCCATTCCAAAGAAAAACCCTTCAAATGTCAGGAGTGTGGGAAAGGATTTTGTCAGTCCAGAACTCTAGCAGTTCACAAAACTTTACACATGCAGGTAAGTTTGCCTTCTTGTTTTAAAAGAGTGGCTGGTTCATTTTATCATTATTGCTTTACAAAAGGTGTTCAATGACAGAATCTGTTTCTCAAAAGGCTCTATTTAGATTGGTTCTCTAGGTGGGGTAAAGCAGCCCTCTTAATTTTTTTAATAGGTAAAATTAATCTTAACATAAAGCATTTTTAAAATTTTTTTAAAGAACAGGCCACTTTGATTATCATAAATCCTAATTTTAGAAATTTTTTTTCATCCAATCTGCCCTGTATTTAAAGCTTTTGTGTTTAGGAGGAAATAAAAGTAATTTTGATAATGGAGGCATGGTGAAATCCCATACTCTCTCTTTCCCAGGAGCCTCATAATTTGTAGCTTTCAGGACATCGAGGAATAGTTTAGTTTTCCAGCAAAGAGGAGCCTTATTACCCAGGAGAATGTAATTCCTTAAGAGAGGATTAGAGTTTTTCCTTCCCACTTTTCCTGCCTCTGACATGGTGATGAAATGTGAAGAGCTGGAAATCACAAAGCCCACCGAGGTGGCCGCGGGTCTGCCTCCGAAGTTATCAATGTAATCGGCCTCTGTTTATGCCTGCACGTGTGTTTTCATGATTGGAGGATTAGGAGCACAGATTTGTTCCTGCAAGTCCCCTCTTTTGTTGTCTTGCGAGTGTTATGTTAACGCTTGTGATACCGATAAGACAGAAGCTATTGAAAAGGGTGCAGTGGTAGTGTGAAGGATTAATCCTTTGCTTGCTTCACATCTGAACAGGAATCTCCACACAAATGTCCCACATGTGGAAGAACCTTTAATCAGAGAAGTAATCTGAAAACTCACCTTCTCACCCATACAGACATCAAGCCCTACAGCTGCGAGCAGTGCGGCAAAGTGTTCAGGCGAAACTGTGATCTGCGGCGGCACAGCCTGACTCACACCCCGCGGCAGGACTTCTAGAGAAGCCCAGGATCTGTCCCGTGCCGCCGCTGCTCCCCTCCCCAGACACCTCTCCACGTCTCCTACCAGGGGGGTCGCACCCCTAGCCCTTCACTGACCCCAGCTCTTCCCTTGCTGCAGCCGCACCTGCAGCTCCAGGGAGATAACTCTTCTTCTGGGGGACTGAGAACTGTAGAAAGCCACACACTACATCCTTTCACAAAGAGTATATGCTAGTTTCTTGTAGATATTCACAGCTCATTTTAGAGCTCTGTACATAATGTTGTGGGCCTTTGTTTTGTTGTTTTGTTTGTTTTTGTATCTTGTCGGATGCACCTAGATATGGAAAATGGAAGCCAAATTTTATCTTTAAAGACTGTATTTCCAAAATAAAAGTTTTTCTTGTTTGTTTCAACACTCCTGCAAAGGTGTCTTGCTATTTCAATTCTGTTTTTCCTCTAGATTCTGGAAGAGTGGGCTGCCTCTGTAGAATTCAATACTAAAAGCCATTCTTTATCCCTAGGTTTAAAAAATAGGATTTCTTGGAATTCTTATTCTGCAACTTCAGCCCTTCCCTTTTTGTATGGTGGCATTTTAGAATTAGAGAATTGGGCTGTTTCTTTGTTTTTCAAAGATATTAAAACATTGATGCCCCTGAGATTTAATCCCCTTTTGTTTATTTTGATTCCTTGTGTATCATTCCTTCAGATAAATGCAATATCTTAATATAACATGCAACTTTCATGGTTGTCCCACTTGAAAGCACAGCATGGGAAGAAGAAGGAAGCATAGAAGAGGTGAGAGCTTCTTGCCACTTCATTTTTGAAAAGCCCTTGGCCTATTGTTACAGTTTATGATGGGCAAATTCTCTTACCATTAGACTTTGAACACTATTGATTTATCACTACAGACAGAGACTTTACCCTACCTTTAGGAGAGAAGTCTAAAATCCTACAGAAGTGTACAGGAAGATACAACCTTCAAGAAGATGGGAGATAAGTGGAGAAAAGAGAAACCACTTAGCTATGTTCACAAAATATTTCTTTCCAAGGGTGGGGATCCTTTCTTCTAGAAGGTTAGGATTTCTCTGCAAAGCAAACTGAGGTTACCAGCAAAGTTTCCATCACTGGATGGTCTTTGTCCCTGGGAAAATGCCAGAAGTGCTGGTTACTCCATGTATAGAGCTCATGGCAAATATGTAATCGCCTTCTGAGGCATTTCAACCTTTCCTAAATGGTTCCCGGGAAACATGACTCTAGTACAGTGACAAGCCTGAAGTATGATGTAGGATTTAGTTGGAGGGCTTTGGAAGGAGATAAAGAGTAGTACTATACAGAGACTGGAAGGAAAGTGATTTAGCTTAAAGGGGGAATGGCAGAGGAACCTGTGGCCCAGTAGGCTCTCACAAACTGTTTCTTATGGAACAACAGGGTAAACAAGGCATTATCAAAATTCTTTTAAATTTGTATATTTGTGTAGAGATGGCATGTTTCACTTTCAGGGTGATTCCAAGCAACACATCCTATGTTTGTACTTTAGAATCTCCCAGAAAAATAGAGACTTGAGGACTAGACTCAAAATTGCTCAACAGTACTTTGTTTAACACAACTTACTAAGAGGTTTCAAACAGTGTTCCTGACTAATTGCTTGCTCTGTTTTCAGGGTAGCTGGCTAGAAGCCATATTTATCTCTCACCAGAAATTAATTCTCTGCAACAAAATGTCCACTCACCAGCCTGTGTGCCTAATGCTCACACAAACGCATTCCCCAGCACGGGATGAGCTCAAAGTCTTCCTGAGGAGTAGGGGCAGGGATGGTGTATGGAGTGCATGTGCTTGTGTTATTTAGAGGAATGAAACAGCTGTTTGCTTTCTTTTGTTTGTACAGAGTTAACTCGGTGACCTCCCTGCCCCTCCTCTCTCAAGATCCTGCCCGCCTTGGTACAGAAGATTTGAATACTTTAGGGCAGAGTTAACATTGAGTGTCCCTAGAGCCCCCGTAATCTTGCAGGCTTTTTCTACATAATCAATCTCACAGCCCCACCCACCCCTACTGACTACAAGTGTCACAGTTCCATCACACAGGGTTCAGTCCAATTATCAAAGAATGACCCTTGCTCGCTATCAAGCTGCAGGCATATCCTTGAAGTTCCTATTACAGGAATACATAGATAGGTATAACCAGAAAACTGTTTCTCTCCATTTGTTTTATTTGAAGAAATGGGAATCAGAAGGGAAAGAAGAAGAAGAGAGGAGGAAGTGGAGAAAGCAGTTCCCCATTTGATACACATACTATTTTAAACATTTAGGTTAATTTATTTATAATTAATTTATTTACTCATTAATTTAATAAATGTTTACTTTATGCTTTTCACGTGTCAAGCCCTGTGCTAGGTTCCACTGATTTTCATGATCAGTTTCTGCCTTTCTATATCTAGTGACACATTTTTGGAATCTTGGCTACTTAGATAATTTAAAAACCCATGATAGGGCTAATTTAGCAGCTCCCCTCAATCTAGACTCTTAAATCCAGCATTCATCTAGTCTCATAAAGGATCTAGCTTCTGTCAGGGTAGACTCTTTCTACACACTCTTCATAATCTTAGGTGAACTTTTATTTTTTTATTTTTATTTTTAAGATGGAGTCTCATTGTTCAGGCTGGAGTGCAGTGGCGCAATCTTGGTTCACTGAAACCTCCACCCCCTTGGTTCTAAATAATTCTCCTGCTTCTCAGCCTCCCAAGTAGCTGGGACTAAAGGTGCCTGCCACCATGCCCGGCTAATTTTTGTATTTTTTATAGAGATGGAGTTCCACCATATTGGCCAAGCTGGTCTCAAATGCCTGACCTCAAGTGATCCACCTGCCTTGGCCTCCCAAAGTGCTGGGATTACAAGGGTGAGTCACAGCACCTGGCAAGGTGAACCTTTAAGTGGTGAGTTCCTCTCAAAATTCTGGGTTTTATTTTCTTCATCTTTATACTGTCCAAGCGTACAGAAAATGAACAAATTTATGAGACATCAGAGGGAAAATATCCTGTATCTTAGGAAATTGATATGCTGGTTTTTTTGGTTCAGAGAAGAGTCATTATTTGAGTTTTAGATTAGCCCGTGTTTTTCTTACACTCTCTAACATAGTCAGCTCATGAATCAATGCTCCTAGCAAGAGACCAGGAGTTGGAAATATCATGCGTCATAACCACAGCACTGAAGAGCTTCATGAACAAGTTAGGTATTTACTCTTGAGCTGTGACTGTAATCTCATTGTGTAGTCTACGCAGTAAGGCTTTAAAAATAATTTCTACAAATGAATTACATTGTAATCAATTGTTATTATAAAATTATGAATGTGTGTTAGGTGCTCTTACTGATGCTAACCTTGAAATGTAGGTCATTGTAGTACTAGTGCTTTATAATTGTAGCAATTAAAATTGCTATTTTGCACAGCCACACCCTTTTTTACATGAGGAAGCATTTTTAAAATTTGACTGTAGAACAACTAAATACTTAAAAAGTCAACAAATCAAAAATCTCAAATTATAAATAGGCCCAACTACCACTAGTGATAAAACCACAGGTGGTTACTGGGAGTTTCATCTGTTCATCTGTTGATGTTAGCACAGGCATCTGGACCTCTTCACTTAAATAATGTTCAATCAGATACTTTTACCCCAACTTTGATTCTGGAGGGGCAGCCTCTCCTTGAAAGGCACTTGGGAAACATTAGTTCTTGAAGATTGTCAACATGACAAAATAGATGCATTTGCACTAAACACTGTGTAGAATCAACAGCAAATTTTGATTCAAGAAACGTATTAACATAATGGGTTGCCTTTCTTATTATCAAAGTAATTTTAATATTATTATAATAAAGAAAGATTTAAACAATTGAGGAACCCATATTATGCACTGCAAACAGGAATGACTTTTGTATTTTAGGGGTTTGTGTTTGCCTTTATTAGTATGTTATATTGAGACTGTTTCTCAATTTTTCCTTCTATAGTGTAACTTGTCACTGATAACCACCTCTGCTGACAGCAATGAGCAATAAAGGGCGTGGAGATTCAGAATGATTCAGCTTCGATGACCTGAGATATTTCAAGTTCATTCCTGTTTCTTTTTTTCATTGCTTGTTGTTTTTCCCCCCAACACAAGCTACCTTATTATTTATGCTATGTAACTTTTTTCTCTTGAAACTATCCCAGGCACAAACTGATAGTGAAAAACTGTAAATGACCTTATAGCCCATAAGAGGAAAATCTTTAAGTAAATTATCATGCTGTATCTGTTAGAATGTTCTCTACTGCATAGAACAGAAAATCCACCTAAAAGGGGTTTAAGTAATAGGGAATTTATTTTCTTACATGACAAGAAGTCTCAAAGTAGGGTTCAGGGATGCATAATTAATTGGAGTGTCACGATCAACTAAGGTCCAATTCTTCCTACTTCTCTGTTCTTCCATCTTTAGTGCGTATGCTGGGCTTCCTTTATGGCCACAAAATGGCTGACGGCGCCAAGCACTAGCTCCGCTGCCTCCTCCTTACACACATTCCGTAGGCAGAGAAAGGGATTATGTCTTCCTTCTAACACTTTTAAGCAACTAAGAATCTCTTTCACAAATCTAACATATAGATTTGCCCTTATATCTTATTGGTCAGAAGTATATCACTTGCCCCTTCCTCAGCCAATCACTGATAAGGGTAATAGAATTGTACCATGATTGGCTTAAACTAAATAAAAAGTCACCTTTTTTGAGTGGAAATGGAGTCAACCTTCGAGCCTGAAGCCCTTGACCACCTGAACAAACCTGAGTTCTCTTAGCAGGAAAGAAAGGAGAACTGGCTATTGTTAATATTAGGCAGATGTTTAAAATGAAGTTTCCATTAAATACCTTGTGTTAGGATATGTTGATGTTAGACAAGGGATGCTTAAAGGCATAAACAGTGTTATCTCAACTATATAAAACAAACAACACCTTTCAAAACTCAGCAGAAATAAAGACTAGCAGAAAATATACCAAAATGTTAACAGCAGCTTCTTGAGTGACAAACTAAGGGTACATTTTTCTTCTCCTTTTTAAATTTTTCAACTCCTCCACAATGAGCACATTTTACTTTTATAAAGGAAAAGGGTAATAATATTTTTAATGCCTAAAATAAAGCCTTAATTTGCAATTTTTCATCTTAATTTACTATCTGTGACCAATCTTTGCTTGTCTCCTTTCATACACACTCATATAATCCCCATGCCACTTCTAAACCATTCTTCTAATTTAGTTACATCTTTACTTTCTAGTTTACCTTTCTTTCTTGATTTTCATTCAGAGCTCCTTTTCCTATCTTTTCTCTTCTCTAGGTTTCTTTATCCTGGTTCCAGATTTTCACCCTCTTAAGAGCTTTGATAATTCTCAAGGCGTGAACGTTAGAATTACCCAAGGTACTTATTTCTGTGCCTTCCCTAAGTGGGTGAATTGGAATTTCTGGTGATAAAGACTAAGTACTCTATTTTAAACAAACTCTTCAGGTAGTTCTTATGTGTATTAGAGACAGAACTTCTGCGTTAGCCTTTGACACCCTCATTCCCTTTATCTTATCCATCAGCCATTTACTATGTGCCTACTATAATAAACATAAAACAGATCTCAACCCTCTTTTCTTTACTTATTTACTCACTGTCCTTGAAGTTGTCAAATTCTCCTCTGCTTTGATGCTTACTGCCCTTCTGTGGTCTTTCCCATGTACTTTTCTTTTCTATTGTTGCTGTCCCAAATTTCAATTTTTTCTTTTAATATTAACAGATATGTTTAGCTTTGATATTTTATTTATTTGTTCTTCTCTGTTCTCCTGATCTGCTCCCTAATTTAAAGAAGCAGCAGAAGAAAGAGACTATAATAATTGGTTGAAATGGGAAAATGACAGAATAAAAATAATTTTTTTTCAATTTACTAATGAAAATAGTGTCACCAAATGACTTACTTCAGCTTTTGTGTAAAGAGCATTCATTTGCTGCAGTAATACTTTATGTGTTGAGTGTGCTGGTTTTAGCATCAGAGCTAAACTAAATTGTTTTTAGATTATTTATGTTATAATCACACTAAAATTAGAGCTGAAAGAGGCCATTTTTTGATAGAAAGAGCCATAAACGTGAAGTCAGAGATGGATTTAATTGTTTTTAAGTTCTGAAATTGTTTATAGACAAAACAGTTAATTTCTCTGAGACTCAGTTTCTCATCTGTAAAATGAGAATTTGCACTACACAATTTATAAGGTTCTCTCTAGCTTGTAAGATATATGGTTTTAATTGAGAAAACAAGTGCATTTCTAGAAAAGTATTGATGATTTCACCAAAGTTAGAAAGTATCAAGAAATTAGATCACTTCTGTCCCATAAAAATTTTTATTAACTCAATAAAAATAAATCTAATTTTTACTTGAAATGCATATCATTTGTTTCCTTAAAACTGTTGAAATTTTAAAGACCCTACAGAAGACTGCTAATTGAAAGTAATATTTTTACATTGAAAAGCAAATTTACTTTTTTTGGATGATAAAAACAATCATACTTATTTTAAAATATTTAAACAGTACATATCAGTGTATAAGTTTCTCATCACCCGCTCCCACCCCGATTTAATTTGCACAATCACACAGAAATAGGGTCATACTGCAATACTATTTTTCAGCTTGCTTCCCTACATCCCCACTTAACAATAAATGATGTATATATAAAATAATGTATGTATAAAACAATGTATATATTGGATCTGTTTTACCCTATCAGTATAAATAGATCTGCTGCTAATGTAATGGAAATAAACGAAACAAAACTAAGGACTTTTAAAGCTGAGGATTAATTCTTATACATTAGAATTTAATATGGAGAAATAGGAAAATCATTCTGTTACTGAAATTATTTACAAAATGCCATCCTTAACTGACAACCTTTAGTACCCTATCTTCATAAAGGCAGCTTAGAGTGCCTGAAGGGTTTTGAGGGTTCTGCAAGGTGTGTCACATTATGGTTCACCTCAGTGCACATTGATATATCTCCCTGGCAAGAACTGAAAGATACAGTTCTTAAATCCCCTGCTGACCCATTATCCATGGATCATTGACAAGATAGAATGTAATAGCTCCTGTCTTTTTACCAAGGTAAACCTCCCAGTGAAACTGCATTGTTCATGCCCTACATCTTTTATCTAAATAAGAAAATGAATACAGGAAAAATAAAATACATTAAGTAGACAATATACTCTCATGTTCTTTATTATATTTTAATACCTATTGAATGAGGAAACAAAAGCTGCTTAATTGCAGGGACAGAAACTAAGAAACTTTTCCCATAATTATTTTTCCAAATAGATTATCTTAAATACAAGGCTAAAGGAATTGCATAAGATCCAGCATTCCGAACGCCAAATTAAACTAATAGACATGTTGCCTATTTAAGGACAGCATTAAAACAGTAGTTCAGTTTGTGTTATGGGTCAGAATTTAACATTTCCCATTATCTTGATCTAAAAAGTCGGCGTTTCTGTAGTCTAAAAGTTATTTCATTTGTGAACTGGGTCATAAAGAGTCATAAGCTCTCAGAGGGATTTATTCACAGACCTCAGCAATGTTTACCATGTGGCACTGTTTTTGCAACATCACATATTGACAGTGCTGTGTTGTAAATTTCATAATGTGATGACAGGACATGGCCATATTTTTATGTGGTTCTGATCAAGATCCATCTGAAAGCTCCTTAGTTTACGTTAGTCTTCTCGACTTCTAAAAGTCCCATTTCTATGTTTAAACCTAGGAAAGGTTAGAAATAGAAAAATGATGCTTTTGTCAACTTGATTAACACTTCATTTCCTGCCCAGGGCAAAATAAGAAAAGAAAATGAAAAAATAAATAAATAACGTCACCAACCACCTCAGTAAGAATATGGGAAAGTAAATCAATATTTTGCCTAGGCTAGTGAAATTAAACATACATATCCCTTTAACCCAGTGATTCCACTAGAGAAAGTCAAACACATCTACAGAAAGATACATGGGCAAGAATATTCTCTGAAATATTGTTTTTAATAGAGAAAAACTAAAAAAAAAAGTTAATGTCCCCTAGCATGAGAATGGATAAATAAATCATGACTATTCACATAATGGAATACCATATAGTAGTTAAAATGACCAGTTTAGCAGTAAATGTATCAGCATGGATTACTCTCAAGCACATAATGTTACATGATAAAAAAATAAGTTGCAGAATGGTAAGTACCTATCATTCATATGAAGTTTGAAGTCATGTAATTCATATAAGTATAGCAAAAGTATAAAATGTTCTTGGAAATTTTATACTTTCTATAAATGTTCTTGGAAATTTTATACACTATGCATCAAATTGTGCATAGTGGATACCTTTGGAAAGGAGGAGGAAAGAAAGTAGAGACCAGTACACATTGATGGGGGACTTCAATTGTATTTATGATATTTTATTTCTTCAAGATAGCTGAAAAAATTTATAGAAATTAAGACTTGGAAAAGCTGAGTGATAAATATAGGGGTGTTTATTATATTAGTCTCTCTACTGTTCTATATACTTGGAAATATTCATAATAAACTGTTTTAATAAAACAATCAGATATCAGAGCTGAAAGGGACTTTAGGAAATGTCTAATAATTGGACTTTTAATGAGTAGCTACTCTGTGATGTTAGGATTACTCTGGTGATGTTAGGATTACTCTGGAGCATTCTAGACACCAGGTCTTTACACCCTTGGAGCTTACATTCTACCAGAAAGAGACCAAATTAAAAAATAAACAGAATATTAATATGGATCATACAGACAATTTTATTTCATTTGAGGATGAAGAAATGGAGGTGCGAAAAGTCAAGTGATTTTCCCAAGGTACAAGCCAATTCTAGAACCTTGCTTCCTCTCTGTCTTTCCATATACGTCTGTTTTCCTCTGATCTCCCTCTAACATGTTATTTGGATTATTGATGGTGTTAGACACCACAAGCACATTGATAGTGTCTCACTTGTTTTGCAGCCATCTCTTTGGCATAGGTACAAACTTACCAAATACTAAAATTTAACTAAATAGCTTTAAAATTATTGAATATTTTGAACATGACATTAAATTTACACAACCTTCTTCTGTTAGGTAGGTCAGCATTATCTTTGTTTCATGCATGAAGAAAGAGATGAATGGGGGAGTAGTAGTGGGGTGAAGGAAATTGCCTAAGGCTCTGTAGGAAACAAGAGTGACAGGTTCTGGATCAGAATTCAGAGCTCTGACTTAATCTAATGCAAAATCTGGAATAACTTTCTTTCTGATCGTCCCTTTCAGGTTAATGCGCCTCATTTCCACACATTTCTGTAAAGCTAATACTCTTGAAAATTGTAAGAAAAGGATGCTTACCACTAATATCTTGTCAGATGAATTTACTATTTTTTACCTTCAAAGTTGCAAATTCATTGGTAAACCGGTTTAATGTAAACTTTTGTGTCATCTAAGTGTGCAAACTCTTCTCTCCAGATGGTCTCAAAGGAAGTTCAGGGAAATCATTTTCCAGATCATGACTGTTCTATTCAGAGCTTTGAAGACAGATATCAGATGAGCTTTTATCCACTGTTAGAAAGAAAAGACAGTAGAAGAACAAAATGATTATGGTAACCTAAGCTACGTAGATGGTGTTATGATGTTCATTTTACTGACAAAACTCTAGCATTCATAAAGTTTATTTTAAAGTGATTATCTTCATTTCTATTTAAATAATTTTTTTAATATTATGATAGCTGAAGGTGATTGTTTCAGCTTCTTCTTCTTCCTGAGTTTATTAAAAAAGAAATGGTCACTTGTAGAAATGAAGTTCTTATGGGGAAGAATTATTCTAAGCAGAATTTAAATATCCAGCATCAGAAGGTACTATGGTGTAATGCTATTGCTACCCAGGAGTCTGTCAGCAGACGGACTGTGTGCCACATACTTCCCTACAAAGTTGATTACAGGTTTATGTTGTAAGTGCACAATATTGACTGGTACAGGATACAGATACTTATTATCCAGAATTACTTATTATCTTCATTTTCTAATGAATTCTTTCTTCCCTTAGCTGATGTGTGAAGCAAGGTTTCTAAGGACTTCTTCAGTGTTCTTATTAAGAACATCTGTAAAGAGCATCAGAATGAAGTGTTGAATTTCACCCATTTGGATTTCATTAAAGTGTCTATAGTTGTCAAGCATTTAGAAAGTCAAGACACTGAGTTTGGGGTTTGACCCAAAGGAAATTGGTCCTCATTTTAAGGCTAAACAGGAGGGATAACTGAGCCAAATTTTTTTAGGGAATAGGAGATTAAAAAAGAAATTATTCCTTTCAGATACATGCCCCTAAAGAATGAAAGCTTAAACAGTCATATTTTGTAATAGTTAAGTTTTCCATCTTGCCAAACAAAGTGTGGGTTTATTGCAGAAGTTTTTAACCTAGAGTTCATGGACCTTTAGTGGGTCCATAGGCAGACTTCAGAGAGTCCATAAACTTTGTGAAATTGTAAGCAAAATTTCACTTGCATATACACATGTGTATTTTTTTCCCCTAGGGAGTGGAAATTGTAGCTTTCGTCAGATTTTCAGGGACATCTGTGATTCAAAAAAGGTTAGGAAATGGTTTATTTTCTTACTTATTTAGGTATCTTAAAATTTTCTAAGTATCTTTATAAGCAGAGTTTTATATTTCTCTTATTAAAAACACACTATATATAAATATATACGAATTTTAAAATGCAAGTAAGATATACTAATTTTTAAATGTTAACAAATGATCAGAATTTTTAGGTATCTGTGAAATCTCAATTGTAACTAATTTACTTATATACACAATCTGACCTAACCAGGTGTAATAAAAATAACCTGACTGGCTATTTAAAATAAACACCATAAAAAGAGTAGTTGAAAAGTGGAAATACCTTGTGGTGGTGGTACAAAGTAGTAAAAGAACAAAGCAGCTTGAAATTTTTAAACATTACATGTAATAATAGAAAGTAGTTTTCTATTTGCTTGGTTAATTAATTATGCTCTACTTATAGTAAAGTGGCAAGAATTAATTTATATTATGAGTCGGATCCACTGAGTAAAAACAGCCATTTAATTTTATAAAAAACAATAAGTGAAATAAATTCTGCCATGAAAAACCCACTGGATATTTTTAAGTTTTGTAACATTTTAAATGAATACCAAATAATCTGATCATCATTACACTAACTCTAGTTCCATTTAGACTTGGAACATTTGGTAAACTTTAAAATGTCATATTTTAAATTAAAATGTAATATGTTATTTCTTCTCTGCATATGATTTTTTAAAAGTGTTGTTTTAACTGGATCCTTCTATAATTACATTTGGTTTTTAAAGTAGATTACTTAGTATACATTGAACTAATATTTTTTTCAATGTGGTTTTCCTTGTGAATCACCCACTTAGCCTGGAATCAAAAGACAGAATGCAGAAATAGAACATGAATCTTTGACCAATAGGCTATCTGCCACTTGTCTTGGTTTTGTATCATAGGAGTATATACAGGTTATTTTTCCCCTTTAGCTAAACTTCAGGCGTGTCTACTTTGTTTTATCTTTGCTCCTTTTCCTGCAAACCTTCCTTAGCCACCTTCTTGAATTACCTATCCTCTCAGACAGTTCTTTAGCTTATTATATGTGAACCTGGCTTGTTTCCAAATTAACTTGGCTGGTCTCTTAATTTTTCCCATCCTCTCTCAAAAGCCCTGATGTACCCTCTTGATATTTACCCAACTAAACTCAGTGTCCAGGCTCCATACTGTCCACCTTCTTCATATACATACTGCATGTTGTTGACTTTTCTTTTCTTATACTATTTTTCAGATGCCCTTAATTTCTCCTCAAACTGTCTTTCTCTTTTTGCCTCAAAATATTTTCATCTGTTCTTAAAAGCATACTTAAATGTAAATATTAGTGGAAAATAGACTGTTGGAGTTGTCAATTTTTGTTTAATAGTTAAGGCCTTGTTTTGTTCTTTAGCATCAAATTTCTTTCTTACTATTTAAATACAGTTGAAGTCTGGTGCAGTGGTTCACTCCTGTAATCCCAACACTTTGGGAGGCCGATGCGGGTGGATCATTTGAGGTCTGGAGTTCAAAAGCAGCCTGGCCAACACGGTGAAACCCCGTCTGTACTAAAAAAATACAAAAATTAGCTGGGTGTTGTGGTGGGCATGTGTAATCCCAGCTATTCGGGAGGTTGAGGCAGGAGAATTGCGTGAGCGAGGGAGGTGGAGGTTGCAGTGAGCCAAGATTGCGCTACTGCACTCTAGCCTGAGCACTCTGTCTCAAAAAAAAAAAAAAAAAAAAAAAAAAAAAGTTAGAAATTAGTAAAGGTGCCAGGTGCGGTGACTTATGCCTGCAATCCCAGCATTTTGGGAGGCTGACGTTGGCGGATCACCTGAGGTTGGGAGTTCGAGACCAGACTGACCAACATGGAGAAACCCCAACTCTACTAAAAATACAAAATTAGCTGGGCATGGTGGCGGGCACCTGTAATCCCAGCTACTTGGGAGGCAGAGGCAAGAGAATTGCTTGAATCCAGGAGGTGGAGGTTGCAGTGAGCCAAGGTCATGCCATTGCTCTCCAGCCTGGTCAAAAAAGCAAAACTCCATCTCAAAAAAAAAGAGAAAAGGGCATGTGCATTACATGTTGATAAAGCTATTAAGCTATTGCAAAAGAATAGAAATCAGTGAAACAGAAAAAAAGAATAAACTACAGGAATTTACATAAGTGTTAGAAAGATATAAACTGCACCATAAAATCTAGATAGTTATAATTATTGTACATAGTATTACATGCACTGCTTAACTCTATAAATTCTCTGAAGTCTTCCTATAAACTAACAATTTAATCTCCTCTGCTAACTCACTGATCCAGAACTATCTATCCAAATACAAATTATGTAAAAGCTTCTAACACAATGGCGGCATATAATAGGTGTCAAATAAACGTTAAAAAACAAAAAACGTTAAAGTACAATTGATAGTCAAGTTATATATGTTAGCATAGGGTTTAAAGACTAAAAGAATTTAGCTTATCCCTAAAATAGGAGACAATTTAAAGTTAAAAAGAAATCTTATTCTTTTTAACTTTAAAAGAATAAATATAAGTAACATATGCTGTTATACAAGTAACACGATTGGAAAACATCAGATTAAAAATTCATTTTTAGGCCCTTGTTAGAGTAAGATTATTAAAGAACATATTATTATGAAAATTGGTTTTGTGGAGTAAAATGACGATTCCCAATCAGCTTTCTACTTATTATAGGTAGCTCACAATTTGGGTGACCAAGGAATATTTATTTCAATATAATTCTTCCTTTTGTAAACAGAGAACAACTTTTACATTTTCTGTTAAAAAATATAAAATAGTGAATACGTAGTTCAAGATGTTTTCATTGCTCAAAAGTTGTTTTGTTTTGTTTTTTTCTACCTTTGATCTCCTCCTTCCTGTCAGGTTTTCAGAACCAATGAAGAAAAAAACATTACTTATCAAAGAATGTGAGGTACAGAGTTGGTAGGTCACAGGTTTGCTAGTCAGAACAGCTAGCATATTTTCGAACTTGTAATCTTTATTATGTTTCAAGAATAGCAGTGTCTTTGAATTGGAAGGAACTTTAGAAATGTCCTTGTTCATCCCTCATACAGTATTATTAAAAGTAGGAGCACTTACTATTTTGTAAAATTGTAGGTACCATTATTATTAGATAACTCTGAATGCTAGAAAAGTCTTATGTTTAATCAAAAATCCACCTCATTGCACCTTCCAATGGTTGGTCCCAATCCTGCCCTGTACATTCTCTAAGCTGTAAACTTGGGGGAAGGGGAGAATTCCTCTTTCATAAACAGATGAGATGTTTGAGCTGGACTTTGTAAAATGTTTAGAATTTTTAGAGAATGTTGTCACCACACCACCAGGTCCTCTGAAAAATAGATTGCATATTCCTTCTTTATGCAGATTCTAGACTAGGAAGTTTTCGTCTCTCTCATCCAAATATGCCAAGGAATTTAGCAAATTTTCAGTCTTTCTTGGACATCTGGCAACAATTACCAATAAATTAATGTTAGTACACCTTATGGGAGGAGAGAGAAGGAACTAGAAATTTCATGGTTTTATTTCCTCCTCTGGTGGTGTGGTAGGAAGGAGGATTAACTGGTTTGATCTGAAGCCCTACTGGGTATAAACCTCTTAAATCCCCGGCCCAGATTAACTGAATGATCCCAGTATTGAGCATACAGGTTGTCAAGAGTACTTGTATCACACTGATTTGCCTAATAACTAATCTAATTGCAACCTCCTCCACCTCTAATTAGGAGGTTCCATTGTCCTTCTCTTGCAAGTTCTAACATGTTATGTTCCCATCTTGATTCAAAAGGGTCTGAGTTACATGATACTATCTCAAGCTGCCAAAGGCCACAGCTTCTTTATTTAAAAAAAAAAAAAGGAATGATTGCAGATCCTGACTGGCCCTGGTTTGGCACCTCCTCATCTATTTATTTATCCAAATAATAACCTGAAAAAAAGTAAAAAAAAAAAAAAAGATGAGTCACCGTGGTAGCAAGACTGAGATAATGTATATCAGCTTTGATCACATGCTCTGAGGTTTGGGAAAATGAATTATTATAAACTGAGTGTCATCCTCAGCTCTTCCCTGGAAACACTTTTCTTCAATGTTGCTTTTGATCATATTTTAAAGATGTAATTAAGTATTCCTTTCCTCTAGTCATGTTTTCTTTCTTGAGCTAAAACCTTATGGAAACAATCCGATGGAATTATATAGCTATGGTTTGACTCACAGGAGCTCTTGGTAACGATTAAGGTTGCCTGGACAGAAGGATATGGGATAGGTGTTTGCCTATTGGGTGTGTCAACAGAGGGGGTGTCTTTTTTGTTTGTTTTAATCTTTCTACAACCTGGTGTCCTATGAAGAACCCTTGGACATATCTGTAACTTAGAAATTTCTTTGACTGAATATACACATAATTTTCCAATACTTATTCATTTGATAGTCATTCAACAAATATTTGAGTATCTCAGTGTGTTAGGTACTGTATTAATTTAGTATTAGAGATAAATAAAGAAAAACATCAATAAAGAAATAAATATGCTATGATCTGGGTATGTGTAGGCTTCTGTGGATTTATGTAGAGTTCCCCTGTCAGTGAGGGTGGAAGAGAGGGTATAAGGAAGACTCATTAGAGAAGGTGAATGTGGTTTCAATGGTGAGAGAGCATTCAGGTGACTTTCTCCCATGGAAGTATGCTCTCCTGGTAATGATCACAGTAATGGCAAATAGCGGTTTTTTTTTTTTTTTTGAGACGGAGTTTCGCTCTTGTGACCCAGGCTGGAATGCAATGGCGCGATCTCGGCTCACCACAACCTCCGCCTCCTGAGTTCAGGCAATTCTCCTGCCTCAGCCTCCTGAGTAGCTGGGATTACAGGCACGTGCCACCATGCCCAGCTAATTTTTCGTAGTTTTAGTGGAGACGGGGTTTCACCATGTTGACCAGGATGCTCTCGATCTCTTGACCTCGTGATCCACCCGCCTCGGCCTCCCAAAGTGCTGGGATTACAGGCTTGAGCCACCGCGCCCAGCCCCAATAGCGGTTTTATTAAAAGCCTAATCCATGACACAAAAGTATTTTTAGACACTCTGAGAAAAAGGAATTTTGTAGTCAAATACATCTGAAATGTCACAATGTATGCTAACAATTAATGTCTCTGAGAAATCTGACAGTAAAGAATCTTGATTAACACAGTATAACCCAGCATTTCCCATACTACCCTGACCATAACCATTCTTTCTTGTTGTTGGGGGACCTATTGCCATCCTGAAGGATGTCACTAAAATTCATAACCTAAAGAGGATAATTCCCATGAAAAATGGATGGTATGGGTCAATGAAATAAAACCTAACCACACATTTTATCTTTTCCATGTTTCACAGGTGACTAAAAAAAAATGGTTAATGGCAATAGCTTTTATAATGGGCAAAATAGGCCATGACTTATTCTCTAGCTTCCTGAAGCTGTGTGCCTAACTCTCAAAAAATCTGCATAGGATTCTCACCTTAGAGATGAACAGACTAAAGCCCTAAGGCAGAATATGTCTCTACATTCCTTGAAACAAGTGTGAAGAAAAAAATTAAAGAACTGCCATCATGAATTGTACTAAAGCCATGATCAAAAGTCTCTATACTTTGAAATACCTAATCATATTAGAGGATTAAAAACACATGAGTGAACACTAACCAATAATTTATTCATTTCCATATCTACCTATACCTTTTAATTTTGATAACATAAATACTGTTTTTTTTTTCCTCAATTATACCGACAAAATCTTTCTCCTACCTTCAGTCTGAGAGGTTCCTTTGTTGTTGTACTTGGACTATAGTCACTTTCTAGCTTTAGATAAAGCTAGAAAAGTCACTACTTTTCGTAGTGACTTTTTGAGTAAAAGACCTAAGGGTCATGAAAGATTAAGAAGAGTTCAGATAAGAAGTCTTATCTTTTCTAGGAATAATGAAAAGTGTTTAATCTTTATTTGAATGTTGGACTTCTTTTGTGTTCTAAGGCTCTACTGTTGAGGCCATATAAAATGGCCACACTTTTAGAGGTAAACATGACCTTTTCTGAAGAAAGTGTACATTCTCTGTATCACTTCTCTGGAAGAGGCAGGTCCTCTGACAGGTAATAGAATCCTGGAAGATGGGTTTTGGTCTTGAGCAAAAACTTCTGACTTCCTCTGGAATCATGTTCTTGCTGGACTTTCAGATCAATGGACTCTTTGAGGATGGCTTCTCCTAGGGGCTAGTTAGGAAGGCAGAATTCTTGAAGGGGTTCCTAAAAATGAAGTGATAAATGTTCAGATTATCTGGCTTTATGTTTCTCTATGTTCATTCTTATCTGGCTATGTCCAAACCCTTAGTAAAGGCTTATTATTATACTTTGGCCTGGCTTAGGTCTCAGTGGTGCATTAAGCACCATGAGAATTTGGAGTCCACGTTTGGGCCAAAGGACTAAAGAATAGATGGTAGAACTGGAGTTAACAGAGTGATATGTGGTTATGGTTATTATTAAGGATAATAACCATCAGTTATGTACTCTGTGCCCATCATTTTACTATGCTATCTCATCCAATCTTCACAAGAATTCTCAAACATAGGTTTTATTAGTTTCATTTTGCAGATGAGGAAACTGAGACTCAGAGAAATTAAGTATTTGCATATACACTATAACTATTGGGAGGTGGGATTTGAACCAAGGTTTCATCTGACTCCAGAGGCTGAACATTTCTAGTCAACTTATGTAACTTCTAAGACTTTAGTTTTTTTTTGTTGTTGTTGTTTTTTAAACAACTACCTTCTAGGGTTGCTGTAAGGATTTCATGAAATAATGTATATAAATATTCTGAGCCATTAACTAGAAGATAATAGGTATCCCCCAAATAGTGCTTATCCTTATGTTTTCCTTATGTTTTTCTTCTGCCTTTCTGGCCATTCCTTCTTAATATCCTTCAGGGGTTCCTTTTTCTCTGATGGTCTGTTAAACTGGTGTTCCCTAAGTTTGTTCTTCAAACGAACACTCTCCTTGAGTGACTTCATCCAAACCCAGGGCTTCAGCTACTGTTTTTATGCTAGTGACTTCTAAATCTGAACCTCCAGGCCAGATCACTGCTAACATCTCCACTTGGTTGTCTCACAGACATATGAATACAGCAAGTCCCAAACCACACATCTTTCTGTTTCACTCTTGGCCTGTCTCTCAGCAAGTGGCATTACTGAATCTCTAGATACCTAAGCCAAGGCCTGGGAATCTTTGTCTACTCATTTTCAGTCATCCCTTACACTCAATTAGTCATCAGGTTATCTCAAGTCTCCCTTCTTATTATCATTTGTATCAGTTCCTCCCTCTCTCCCTATCCTCTCTCAATTTCATTTTCACAGCCACAATCACTGCCTAAATTCAAACTCATCACTTCTATCAGGCATTATTGCAACAGTCTCCTAACTCATTTCCCTACAACCTACCCAACCCTCCTAACTGTCCTCAATTTTACTGTCAAAATGATCTTTCTAAAAAGCAAATCCATATCATGCACTTCCCACTCAAAACTCTTTAAAGAGCTTTCCATAGCTTTCAGGATAAAGTTCAAATTCAGCACACTAAACCCTTACAGGATATAAAGCTGCTTCCTGCCTCTTTAGCTGTATTTCCCACTCTGTATTTTTTCATTTGCACCATTTGTTTCTGCTTTAAAGGATTACTTGAACTTCTCCAAAGGAAGCTATTTCTAGCCTTGGACCTTCAGGCATATCCTTGGGTGCCTACCCATTCCCTTGCTCCCCAAATCCCCCTAAACTCTTTCCTTAAAGCTCAGCTCAAGGGCATTCGCCTGGACAGTTTTCCTTAATGTTGACTCTGGTGTTTCTTTTTAATGCTCCCATGACACCTGTTCATTGCTCTACAAGAGCACTTTTCATACTCCACATCTCTGTCACTAGTTTGTAAACTGGACCCCAAAGTTTATTTCATATTGTGTCCCCAGCACCTAGTCCCTAGTGCCTAGCTCATAACCAATGCAGACCGCTGGTTAATGAAGGAGTGAATTCAGGAAGAAAGTTTTTAACCCTTGGCTATGTTGTGTGTGAACCTAAGCTGGCCAGGCGCGGTGGCTCACGCCTATAATCCCAGCACTTTGGGAGGCCAAGGCCAGTGGATCACTTGAGGTCAAGAGTTTGACATCACCCTGGCCAACATGGTGAAACCCTGTCTCTACTAAAAAAATTAAAAAATAAATAAATAATTAAAAAAAATTATTCGGGCATGGTGGCGGACACCTGTAATTCCAGCTACTTGGGAGGCTGAGGCAGAAGAATCTTTTAAACTCGGGAGGCAAAGGTTGCAGTGAGCCAAGATCGCACCACTGCACTCCAGCCTGGGTGACAGAGAGATTCTCTGTCAAAAAAAAAAAAAAAAAAGAAAGAGCAGCAGCAGCAGCTAAGTGAAAGGTAGGACTTTGACTTACGGTGGCACACTACTGGAGATTTTTTAAGCCTCATTCCTCCTACAGTCCTTTCTTCTCCACTTCACTGATGGCCAGGTTCCACCACTCACCCTAGGAACATGAAGACACAGGTTTTAGACACATTCTACGGAACAAACAGTTAAGATCCTGAGTATTCCATTTGCTAGACTAGGAAGATAATAAGATAGTCTGAATTGGGACCCATCAATGGAATACACATCCTGCCTGCTACAAACTTGAGATTCAACAATCCTGTGAAAACCTGAATCAGAGGCTGGGCTCTAAAGGGCTCTGGTTTCATTTTCACTGGAGAAACTGGATACGTTTTTACAACATTAATTGATCTCTTCACTTTGTTTTTCCATTTTTTTCAGATCTTTCTGGATGTTTTCACCTTTTGAAGCTGTTTCCTACCTCTTTCCGAAAGTAATAGAGACACAAAGGGTCTCTCTTTTAAACAGAGAAAAGCAAAGAAGGAAAAGCAAAACCAACTGATTCAAACGTTAATCGAATTTTTAAAAAAGCTTTTTTGTGGGGGAGAGTCTCTGAGTTGGAAAATACCTTAGGAATCACAGCTTACCCAATAACTTGAGTTGGTAAGTAATGAGATGAAGGGAAAGAGGTTAGTGACTTGCCCAAAATCATTTAAGCAGCTGAAAGCAATCTTTTCCTTTGGAGACGCTTGTACTTGTACCCACAGCTAATACGTTCTATCTATGCAAGCCGAGGTAACTGGCAAATTTATGTTTATTATATCTAATATATATTATATATAATTTTTAAAAACCATATGAGCTTAACACACTAATAAGAGGCCACATTGTCGAAGCTCAGGGCTCGGATTTGGCTCTCTATATTTTGCCCCTGGGAGAGTAACAAAGGTTGCCGAGGGACTTCAGGCTCTAGAACACCAGGAGCCTCGGGCTGCACGGAACCACTGCTCCTCTAGGGCCTGGAGGGAAAGCCAGCGTCGCGCCTCCGGGGGACAGCAGAGGGCCTGAGCAACCCAGAGGCACGCCCTTCTTCAGTGCCTTCCAGGAACTGGTTAGAGTAACCGGTGGAGAATCGCACCGGCCTCACTTTCCAGCGCCAGCTCAAAGCTTAGGGGCCACAGATTTGGGGCTCAGGCGGGGCTCTGGGCACGTGGCCAGCGGGCCTGGGTATTTGCGGGCGTCACGCAGCCGCGGCCTGGGCGGTTAGCCAGACAGACCGAGCCCGCTGCCGGCGCGCCCTACTCGCGCCGGGGCATTTTACGAGCCTCAACCGCTGTCCAGAGGTGCTCACAGCCGCGCGTGCAGCCTGTAAGAGGCACCGCGGCCCAGTCTCTGAATCTCTGGAAGAAAGAACAGACTTGTCTAAGAACCAATGTAGAAATCTCTCCTGTTTCACTGACGGCCAACGAGGACCTTCGACTTGACCAATGGAGGAAAATGCCTTCGCGTGGAGATCGATTTCCTTTCGACAGTTTATTCTGTATTTGTACAGAGTCCTTTGTGTAGTAGAAACTGTTTTGCACTGTGAGTAAAAAAGATGAAGTTAGCTTTATGTCGGGGGCGGGGCGGGAGGCAGCTTATTTCCACATAAACTAAGAAACAATTACGTTAAAAGACAGTGAGGGGCCAGGCGCGGTCCGCCTGTAATCTCAGCACTTTGGGAGGCCGAAGCGGGCGGATCACTCGAGGTCTGGAGTTTGAGACTAGCCTAGCCAACACGGCGAAACCCCCGTCTCTACTAAAAATACAAAAAATTTAGCAGGGCGTAGTGGCGGGCACCTGTAGTCCCAGCTACTAGGGAGGCTGAAGTGGGAGGATCGCCTGAGCCCGGGAGGCAGAGGTTGCAGTGAGCCGAGATCACGTCACTGCACCCCAGCCTGGGCAAGCAACAGACTGTGTCTCGAAAGAAAGAAAAGAAAAAAGGTGAGCGCTCAAACCAGAGTACCGTGCTTGGGGGCAAGCAAACGAGGAGGAGTGAGATTAAGTGGAGAAAGCGCGAAAGGGGAGGGTTAGAGACCGGAGAGGCGAGCGGGTAGAAGGGGCGAAGGAAGAGGAGGGCGAGGAGATATGGAGCGTGGGAATCGGAGGGAAAAGCTGTGAGGCGAACTGGGCGGGGTGCGGTGCGGCGGGGTTAGGAAGAAGCGCTGGAGAAGACGCGGATGGGGGAAGGGCTGCGGTCGGCGGGGATGGAGAAAGCGGGACAGGCCTAGGCCTAGCTCGTGTCCACGAGGCCTCTCCACGTGGCCGGCTTCCCTTAGAGAAGTCCCACAAACCCTCAGCCTCTCCCCGGCGCTGTGCCCACCCGTCCTAGGCAGCCCCGACACCCCGGGCGCGCACATCCTGCTCTGCGGCCCTCTATAATCCCGGCTACATGGGAGGCTGAGGCAGGAGAATCTCCTGAACCTGGAAGGAAGCTTCCGCGGCTACAGAGGGCGCAGGCCCCAGGTGGCAGAGAAGCCCATCCAACTCTACGGACTGGCCCTGGGAGAGAGGGCCCGGGAGCTGCCTCTCCCGGAGGCGAACTCTCCTTTGAGCCACGTCTGTGTTTTCTGGTGCCTCAGCGCACTGGGGGATTAAATGGCATGTGACCACCAGTGTCCCCGGGGAGGTTGCGGAAACGTAGAGGCAATGAGACCAGAGCAGGAATATGGACTTCTCGCGGCAGCCTGCACGGAAGCAGCTGGGACGTCCCAGGCTCGGCCCTCCCTGCAGGCCCAGGGCCGGTACATGGAGGGAGGGCGCTGTGCGCGCGGCGAGGCCAGGGGCGCGGGCTGGGCTCGGTCCCAGTGCTCACCGCGGAGCGGCCTCGGTGAGGCGTCAGTGGATTGGACAGGAGCGGCCCTGGGCGACGGGCCTGACGTCGGTGGGCGCAGTTGAGGCCACTGCAAGGCCGCTGGATCCCAGATCCGCGCCCGAGACTGAGCAGGGGCTAAGGCCCCCGCTTCCTCTCCGGGTTGGGGTCGGGTCGTCGGGTGGGGAGGGCGCTTGGGTTTTCCCGTCTTCCGCGAGCAGCTCAGAGGGTCTGTGGGAGGAGGAGAGGGTTCCAGGAGTCCGCCCTTCCCTGCGCCTGCAGGACTGGCAGGAGGCACTGCGCGGACAAATTAAAAGAGAAAAAGCTCGTAGGTGAGGCGTTTCCGCATCCTGTATTTGGACGCTACTCTTAGTTGAGTGACCGGATTCAGACCTTAGGGGCGTTAGTGTCTCCTCCACCGCCTCCCTCCCCTTTTAAAAGAGAAAGAGTGTGTGTGTGTGTGTAAAATTTTAAATTTGCTGACATAGGCACTTAAAGGTGTAAGACAGATATTCTAATCCTTGACTATCTGCGAAGGGCTCGCCTGTTTTTGCGGTTTGTTAAAGATCCTAAGGTTTTGTAAACACTCATAAGAGATTCATTTAGAAAGTTTGCTTCTAATTCTTTTGTTGAAATAAAGATTCATACAAGAGGACTATTTCTGCTAATTTCTGAGAGAAGATCACGTATCAGTAACAGGAACAAGGTAAAGTACCTGTACTTCCAATATGTAACTGGAATTCCAGTGTATTTACTGTAATACAGTATAGTATGCTTAGAGTACTTACCATATTCTCATTGTGTAACTGTTATTTGTGTACATGTTTTGTCTTCTAGACTGTAAGCTTCTTGTGGGCAGAGACGCTTTGTCTAGCATGGTACAAAGCATTGAGTGAATAAAACCAAAACTGTCTATCCAATATGAATTTACTATCCAATATGAATTCATATAACTTGCTTATATATTGTATAATAAAACGTGTAAGTAAATATAAATTTGCCCTAGAAAAATAACTTATACACTTAATATTGGTCATAATCATTTTCATTAGGGGAAATCTATAATTTTTTGCTTCATGATATAAAATTCAACATTTGGCTTTATATTTACTGCAACTGTTAACATTAACCTTATATAAAGCAAAAGTTACAGGGCTTTTCGGTATAACATTTTATGACTAACAATTCATTCACCAAATTACAAATACTTCTTCAGACTATAAAGAGCAGAAATGTATGCTATAACAAGACTGTTGCATATATTTTCAGAGATCAAAGACTCATTAATATTTTGTATTATTGCATTTATTTTTTAACTCTATAAAGAAATTATCAGTTTAATGGCAAGATTTTTAAAAGTCGGGTCAGCAGCAGTTTTTTTCAAACCCCTAAAAACCATTTGAGGCAAAAGGAGTTGTTTTTTCAGCTTTATTGATTCTGCTTCTAAAGTTGGTAATGATTTGGTCTTAGTGGAAAATTCTTACTTTTCACACCAGTCATTTTATATATACCCTACTCAAAGAAGTGTACCAGGGCCATATATATATATATATATTTGTTGATTGAAATTTATTCTATATCCTGCAGAATGAGCACTACATATGAGCTCTTTGGAATAATATTCAATAGCAAGTTTGTTAGGACATTTGATTTGTATCTTGTTTTTTTGTTTGTTTGTTTTGTTTGTTTTTGAGACAGGGTCTTGCCCTGTCTCCCAGGCTAGCACCACAGGTGTGTGTTGCCATACCTGGGTAATTAAAAAATTTTTTTTGTAGAGACAGGATCTTACTATGTTGCCAGGCTGGTCTTGAATTCCTGGGCTCCAGTGATCCTCCCACCTCAGCCTGCCAAAATGCTGGGATTACAGGGGTGAGCCACTGTGTCCAGCCTTAATTCTTACATTTGATTCAATTACCTATAATTGAATTGTAACTCTGCTGTGCAACTGGAATAAGCAGCAACGAGTAATATCTTGATTTCAAATTGCATAGACTTGGTGTCCCTGAACCAAATGAATGGATTTGGAGCTAGAGAATGCAGAAACAAGTTGTGATACAGTTTTGAAGTGAGAGTTGTGTGGGGAAGAGATGATATTTCTAGTCTTAAGATTTAATATATAAAAGTACAAAATGTGTGTCTTTAAAAACCAATACTGTGATAGATTTATAGCCAAAATAGCTCTGCTTTCTTTGAAAAAGCCTATGCAACTTGAAATTTAAAGTCATAATCCTGGAACGTCTTTTTTGGTTTGTTCAACTAAATCAAAGCAACTTTTAAAAGTTTATTTCCTCAGACTTTGAAATGCAATATATTTTGGCCAGGTGACTTGAAATAGAAAACAGATAAAGATGACTTACTGGTTAGTGAAACACCAGTCTGAAACAGACAGCTTACTTTTTTCCCCCCTCATTTCCCCTGGACCAGCTGTTTATGTTTAACCTTCATTTACTACTTCAAGAGTCATATTTACACTTCTCCAGCAACACTTTATCCATATGTTCCTTGGCCTTATACGTTATATAAGGCTGTTTTAGGGCAACTTCCTAATCATCTCATTTAAGAAAATGTCACACTCACCCCAAATAACCTTATAGAAGATGTCAGATGATATCCCTGCTAAAATAACCCCATAGAAGATGTCATCTGATATTACTTATAGGCTTCCTTTCATTTTTACCAGTAGTAGTCTTTGCCAGGTTTTTCTTCCTATTTGGACAGCTAGGATGTTTCCTTTTCTTTTTTTCAATTGATAGAAAAAAAAAAAAAAAAAACTCTTCTAAAAATACTTCATAACTCATTGTAATTAGATAATGAATTTAGCTTTTGTCTTAGTCTATTTTCTGTTTTTATAACATAATACCATAGGCTGAGTAATTTATAAAGAAAATAAATTTATTTATTATAACTCTGGAGGCTAGGAAGTCCAAGGCCGAGGGGCCCACATCTGTTGAGGGCCTTTGTGCTGCATCATCCCATGATGGAAGGTGGAAAGGCAAGAGAGTGTGAGACTGCAAAAGAGAACTGCTCTCCAAAGCCTTCCTTTTCAAAGGCATAAAATCCATGCATGAGGGGAGAGCCCTTGTGGCTTAATCACTTCTTAAAGGCCCCGCCACCCAATGCTGTTATACTGGCAATTAAATTTCAACGTGAGTTTTGGAGGGGATAAACATTCAAATCATAGCATTCACCCTTAGCACCTCAAAACTCATAGTCCCTTCTCAGAGGCAAAATACATTCATTCTATCCCAATACCCCTAAAAGTCTTAACTTGTTGCAGCATCAGCTCAGAAGTCCAAGTTCTCATGTAAATCAGATATGAGTGAAAGCCAAGCCATGATTCATCCTGAGGTACATTCTCCTCATGTATGAAATAATGAAATCTATGAAATCAAAACAGGTTATCTAATTCCAAAATACAAGGTGGAACAGGCAGAATATAGACATTCCCATTCCAAAATGGAAGAATAGCAAGAAGAAAGGGATAACCAGTCTCAAGTAAGTCCAAAACCTGAGAGGGAAAACAACATTGAATCTAAAACTGGAGAATAATCTCCCTTGACACTGTCCTGTGTCCTGGATACACTAGGGTGGGGGTTGGGCCCTCAAGACCTCAGGTAACATTATCCTGATGGCTTTGCTGGGCTAAGACACCCAGCAACTCTTACAGACTCAAGTCTCTTGCCTCCAGCTTTCCTAGGCTAGAGATGGACCTGCAGTCCTGAGGTCTTGAGGACTGCTACATTCGCATGGCTCCTGTAAGCATTGCCCTAAGTGGGTATTCTGTAGCAGCTCTGGCTCTGCTACAGATTTCTGCCTGGGCTCCCAGGCTGTCTGCTATATCCTTTGAAGTTTTGGTGGAGGTAGCCATGTCCCCACAGCTCTTGCATTCTGCCAGCCTGCAGGCTTAATATCCCATGGATGCTGCCAAGGCTTACCACTTGCACCTTCTGGAGTGGTAGCTAGAGCCACACTGGGCCTGCTTGAGCCAGAACTGGGGTGGCCAAGGAGCACTGTGCTGGACTGTGGGGAGCAGAGTCCCTAGGTGCCCTGGGGCAGTGAGCCCTGGGCCCATCCTTCAAGCCATTCTGATCTCCTAGAGATCTAGGCCTGTGATGGGAGGAGCAGCCTTGAGGATCTTTGAAGTGCCTTTGGGGATCTCTCTACCATTTTCTTGACGGATAGCACCTAGTTTTCTTCTATCAGTACTAATCTCTTTAGAAAACAGTCTTTGGCCACACTTTTAGTATTCTCTCTCAAACACACTTTTTAATTTTAATTTAATTTTATTATTATCTTTTTGAGACAGAGTCTTGCTCTGTCACCCAGGCTGGAGTGCAGTGGTATGATCTTGGCTCACTGCAGCCTCTGCCTCCCAGGTTTGAGCAATTCTTGAGCGTTAGCCTCCTGAGTAGCTGGGATTACAGATGCATGCCTCACACCCAGGTAATTTTTGTATTTTTAGTAGAGATGGGGTTTCACCATATTGGCCAGGTTGCTCTCAAACTCCTGAGAGTGATCTGCCTGTCTCAGCCTCCCAAAATGCTGGGATTACAGGCATGAGCCACTGCGCCTGTAAAAACACATTTTTTTATTCTTAACATGGCCAAGATGTGAATTTTCTAAATCTTTCACTCAGTTTCTCTTTTAGTTACAAATTCCATCTTTACGTCATTTCTTTCCTCTCACATCTTACTCTATGTGGTTAAAAGTAGCCACGCAGAAGACTGACTGCTTTGCGGCTTAGATATTTCTTTTATTAGATATCCTAGTTCATCGTTCTTAAATAAGGCCTTCCATAAAGCTCTTGAGAATGGACGCAATTCAGCCAAGTTCTTTGCAACTGTATAACAAGGATGGGCTTTACTTGAGTTTCCAATACCTTGTTCTTTATTTCCATCTGGGACCTTATCAGAATGGCCTTTACTGTCCATGCTTCTACCAGCATTCTGATCACGACCACCTGAGCAATCTCTAAGCGTTTCAGACTTTCCCTATAGCTCTTCTTTTCCTCTGAGTCCTTACCAGAATTACCCTTAATGCTTCATTCATTATAATCTAACCATTTTCCACCCCTTTAAATTCTTCCAACCTTTACCTGTTATTCAGTCCCAAAGCCACGTTCACATTTTCCGGTATTTGTTTTAGTAACAGCTTCACTTCTTGGTACCAGTTTTCTGTCTTAATCTGTTTTGTGTTGCTGCAACAGTGTGCTACAGGCTGGATAATTTATAAAGAAAAGAGAGTTATTTCTCCTAGCTCTGGAGGCTGGGAAGTCCAAGGTCAAGGGGCCCACGTCTGGTGAGAGTCTTCATGTCATGCCATCCCATGATGGAAGCGGAAGGGCAAGAGACTGTGAGAGAGCAAAGGAGACCTCCTTCTGAAAGCCTTAAAAGAAAAATGTATTAAATTCCTCCAATGAGGGCAGTACCCTTATGGTGTAATCACCTCTTAATGGCCCCACCAACCAATAACTTTACAATGGCAATTACATTTCAACAGTTTTGGAGGGATAAACATTTAAATCACAGCAGCTTCTTAAGGAGGATCAAAGGAAAAGACAATTTTTGTTTGTTATAATTAATGGTATTAAGTAAAACAAATGATTATTATTATTTGATTCATAAATCCATAGTAGAATGTTACTGCTTTAAGCCTATGTGGAGAATACTATAGGAAACAACAGAATAGACTTTACTTTTTGTCTGATAACTTGTTTATTACTGCTGCTTCTTTATGTTCCGGAAACTTAAAGAACTGACAAGTAAGGCTTAGGAAGTGTTTTTATGGACAAATCATGTGATTGGATTGATTTACTTGGCTACTTAAAGGTAGATATACGTATTTATTGGGAAAAAAGTCAGGTCATTGAATTTTGAAATTGCTTTGTCTAGGTTGGTTACTGGTAGTTAGTGGTTAATTCAGTGAAGCTGGAGTTGATATTATTTTATTTAAAATCCATTACAGCACTGGAGTGGTGGCAAGAGCCTATAATCCCAGCTACTAGGGAGGCTGAGGTGGGAGAATTGTTTGAGTGCAGGAGTTTGAGTCCTGGCAACTTGGTAAGATCTTCACTCTAAATAATTTTTTTAAATAAATAAATAAAACCTATTATAAGGTACTGATTATCTAATTGACCTTTAGTCATTCGGTATCACCAGCTTCAAGGTTTTCATTTGTAAAATAGGCATAATCATATTCATCACTTTTGAGGAATATTTAACATTTTGATAGAGGAGATGCCAGATAAGTTCTATTATAAAAATACATTTAATATATTACAACCAATTATTAGATCACTTGTATCTTTAAAATTGCTTAGTGATTTACAAATGATGGATGTTCTGAATGAATGTGTCTCATTCCTCTCTGCTTTGTTCTTGGCTCAAAAATATACTAACTTTTGCCAGAATCTACCACTTCTTTCAAAGTAGACCCAACCAACCAAAAAACCCAAGTTGAACTGAAATTTCATTTTGTCAAAAACAATTTCCTCTTTGCACAGAGTTACATTGTCTCATCTAGGTTAGTTCTGTAGTGCTAATTCTTCATGGTCTTACCTTCATTTTTAAGCCTGTGGAGTCTTCCCTCTGAGTGTTCATTTCTGGAATCAATGTGAATGAAACTCTGCCTGAAACTACCTGAAGCAAAAGTTACAGGAATTTTCAATGTAACCTTTTATGACTAATAGAATTCTCTTACCAAATTACACACTACTTCCTTTCCGAACTATAAATCATTATGCCAACTTTGACAGTTGTGAGATATTGACAGCTTCTGACTGTTAAACTAAATCACACTTTTCACATATAACTTACTTTTAATTCTGACATCCTTATTGCCTGAGTTACTGATTTTGGCACTTAATTAGACTACCATTTTAACATTTGTTTTATGCTTTGTTCCTCTTGAGATTGTAATGCCCGTGAGGTCATGTTCTATGTATTATACAATTCTTTTTTAAAGCCTCACAACCCCTGAGTGTAGTTTTGGCATGGCCTGTGGTACTCACTCAGTGAAGAATTCTTCAAACATCAACTTTTTTTTTTTTTTTTTAGTATTCTGTAAGACAAATATATGAAGAATTGAAATATATGGTCTCTGCCTCTGTGATAGATGCAGTTTATCCAGGAGACAAGCAGTCATTCATACTAAGATCCACATCATTTATTAGATCCAGAATCCCTTTATATGTAATTCTGAAATCCAAAAATCCCTGAAAATAGATTTACTTATTTATTTTTGATAAAGTATTTGGCAGTAAAATCTAACCTGAGATTAAGTTATTTGGCAGAGAAACCTGAACTGGTGTGACTCTATAGTCTTCATTTATTCCACTTAAGAATATTCATATGTTTCACTGCAGAAATATTAATGTTTTTGATTGTAATGTTATGTTTTACATAATATATGTGTTATATTACCTTTGAAATGTGAAAATTCCTAAATTCCAAAACACATCAGACCTCATGACTTTTGGGAATCTGCATAATGTACAGAAGTTAGATGATAAAATATTTAAATATCAAATAATAAAGTAATAGTAGAAATCTTTAAAGTCAGTATTTGGAAAATTGCTAGTACTTAGGTGATGGTGTCTCTGTGAGGTGTCCCTGCAAATAGGCAGGTAGTCAGTCCTAGATCCCAGGGGCCAGAGGCAGGTGAAATGGGAGTATTTTCTGATGTGTCCAGGCATAAGAAGAACCAGAATATCTGTACAAACTGGGTTATTTAGGGAGCAGTAAGAGTCAAAATAGGGAAACTGAGTTTAGTCATCAAGGGGTTGAGAGATGGCCCAAAAAAGGAACAAAAGAGACACTGGAAAAGAGAGGAATTAAGGGTAAGGTGAGAGTCCCAGAGAGTTGCCACAAATGAGGATCATAGTGGCAACCTATGGGTATCAGTGGACAGCTGTGATGTGCAGCATAGGGTTTGAATGAACTGGTCTAGACAATTAGTGCTAGGATCTTAGATCTTTAAAGATTGTTTACCCCTGATCCCCTCCCTGTTTTACAAATGAGTAACATAAAGTTCAATAATTATTTTTCTAACATCTAGTTAGTGGTTAAGCCACACACAAACCCAGGTTTCATGTTTCCTATTTGGTGCTTTTTCTACTATAGAGAGAAAGTATTGCAGTTTGGAGTGGTCAGGAATTACTTTTCAGAGAAGAATGAGATTTGAATTGATGACTGTAGTAATTTGCAAAAACTTAATTCTGCATAAATCTTTAAATGTATTTTTGTGTATATTTTCCTATTTGTAAGTACTTCAATGAATACCACTGGGAATCCTAAGACCTGGGTTCTAGTTCCAGCCCTGCACAGATTATCTAAACAGCCTTGTGCAAATCACTGGACCTCTCTGAGATTCAGTTTTCATCTTTAAAGAAGGTAGGGTCAGGTGACCTTTAAATTCTCTTATTCTGTCATTTAGATCTGTTTCTGTATTTGCTAAGACAAAACAATTTCCATTAACAATCATTCATTTTAATTGTTTAAGGATTACAAAGGCATAGGTAATATATTCAGATATCTCTACATAGAGAGATATATTCCTTAGAAAATCTAAATCTGTATCTGGAATATAGACTCAGATATTTTGGTAAAATGAAAATACAAAATAAATTAATATCAGGCCGGGCGTGGTGGCTCAAGCCTGTAATCCCAGCACTTTGGGAGGCCAAGGCGGGTGGATCACGAGGTCAAGAGATCGAGAGCATCCTGGTCAACATGGTGAAACCCCGTCTCTACTAAAAAAATACAAAAAATTAGCTGGGCATGGTGGTGCGTGCCTGTAATCCCAGCTACTCAGGAGGCTGAGGCAGGAGAATTGCCTGAACCTGGGAGGCAGAGGTTGCGGTGAGCCGAGATCGCGCCATTGCACTCCAGCCTGGGTAACAAGAGCGAAATTCCGTCTCAAAAAAAAAAAAAATTAAAAAAATAAAAAAAAAAATTAATATCAACAGTGCATTCAACATTAATCAGTTAACATTCACTGTGTGTCTGCAAAGTATTGAATAAGGTATGTTATTTTGCTTTCAAGTTGTTTAGGATTTAATTAAGAGCTTACTTTAAATAGTTAAAAAATATGAGTAAACACAACAAGCTCTATGGAACTCAGATTATGTTCAGCTGGAATGAATCAGCCTTTAAAAGTGCAGTATGACTGGCTCGTCAACCTTTTGTTGGAACTGTTTAAATTACTTAGCATTTCAAAATGTAAATATTTTGATACCATGCACTCCTTGATTAATATGAAGTGGTTTGCCATCATTGAAAAAAACTTATAACCCTTACAAATTAATGCAAGAGTATAATATTTCTAATTTATTATCATCAAGGATATTATAACTATATCCCAATCTCTTTTGTCAGAGTCTCAAGCATGTTAGAGGAGTATCATATTCATTTAACTTTATGTTGTATTAACTAATGGTAAAAGTATTTCTTTGGAACTGCATAGCATTGTGATTGACTGGTGAAAATTTTAATAAAGGAGATCTAAATAAAGATAACATTTTTTAAAAGAAAGACATTTGCTGGTGCTTGACTACCTGTTCTGTAAGATGTTTATTCAGTCTTGACAGCTAATTTAGATTAAAAAATTTGAAGTTACCAGTTTGTGATAATCTTTACAGAATGAACCTTTTTGTGAAAATTTCTTGTTGGTACTTTCCTAAACAAGGGTTTTTTTTTTTTTTTTTTCAAAATTTTGCCTGCAACCCACAGTATGAAAGAAATTATGCATTGTGGTCCAGTACACATACAGGTAACTGAAACAAAACTTCTATGAAGCAATACTTACCTTACTGTGTGTGATACACAAAAATTTTTAAATGCTGTTCTGATTTATTTTATTCTTTTAAAATGGTTATGTCAGAAACCCACCAAATTGATTTAAAACTCCCTGTAGGGAGTTCTGACATAATCTACAGTTTGAAAAGCTTTAGCTAAACTTTTTTGAAGATACTTACTATGTATTATTTACCTTTTATTCTCCAGTGCTCAGCACATAGATGGTATTCCAACAATGTTTGTTGAGTGTTTTAATTGTACTTGATCTAGTTTCAGAAATTTTACTGGGTTGGGTGTTGTGGATTATGTCTATAATTGTAGCACTTTGATTGGACAAGGTGGGAGGATCACTTGAGGCCAGGAATTTGAGACCAGCCTGGACAACAAGCAAGACCCTGTCTCTACAAAAAAATACAAAAACTAGCCAGGTTTGGTGTTGTCTGCCTGTAGTCCCAGCTAAGTGGGAGGCTGAAGCAGGAGGATGACTCGAGCCCAGGAAGCTGAGCTGCAGTGAGCTAAGATCATGCCACTATACTCTAGCCTGGGTGGCAGAATGAGACCCTATCTTAAAAAAAAAAAAAAAAAAAAAGTAAGAAAAAAAAGCTATCTATACAGGCTGTGTGAAGCTTTTGAAAGAGATTAGAAGAAAATTATTAGTAATTAAAAGGTGAACATGAAACATTTATGAAGTAACAATGTGTTAGTTCTGTGTAAGATGTTATAGAATTAAGTGCTAAATTGTATCTTTTTCAGAGGCTACTGTTTTAAAGTCAGAATGAATATTGGCTTTACAGAATGAATTTATTCCTGTAAAGATTTTATCTTGGAGCCTATTATCTCAGAACCATATAATGTCTTTCACCTAACTGCTTTTATATGTACATAAGTGTGTGTGTGTGTGTATGTGTGTGTGTGTGAAGTTGCATTTTGATTGTTTTTTTTCTAAGAAATATCTTATAAGCTTTGTTTAAC
This sequence comes from Sapajus apella, assembly GCF_009761245.1. Lineage (NCBI taxonomy): Eukaryota > Metazoa > Chordata > Mammalia > Primates > Cebidae > Sapajus > Sapajus apella. The sequence goes on along the minus strand of NW_022436943.1, from coordinate 1,885,358 downwards.
TTATTTTTTATTACCATTCTTTAGTACTCCAAGCCAAATACTATTTGTCTATAAATCATATTTTTTTCTTCTTTGATTTTTAGCATTACAAAGGTTCCCTCCTGCATAGTAATATTTGCTTGATATAGCTTAAGTATGGTAATGAATTTAAACTTTTTCATCTATACCTATTGATAGTTTCTTTGTGGAGATTTTGATAAATATTTGGAGCCTTATAAATTTAACTCAAATAAAATTTGTTCTATTAGAACAAAAATTTCTGCAAAGATTGCCTGTTATTCTCCAGCTGTTGACCTTTTTCTTTTTAGCAGTAATTTGTATAATAGGATTTCTGTTTAGCTAAAGAATTAGGTTAATTCAAAAACATTTTCTGGGATTTGATTAATTTAAATAAACAAAAGATACATAATTTATTAGCAGCAGAGTTGATCGGGGTTAAATTACCTCAGGTAATTGGCACAATTGTTACTTTGCACTTAATGTTATACTACTTTATAATTATCCTCAAAATTAACGTTTTCTTCTCAGCCAGATACTAAATTCTTCAATGGACTCCTCTTTTCCTTTCTGTTTCCATTTTTCCCCCATTTTTTTCTATTTCTTTCTGTATCCACAAATACTTCTGTGCTCTATATAATACTGAAACTCATTGAATGCTTGCTTATTAACCTTAAACTATTTCCTTGAAAATTTAGGCTCACTAAGGCTCTCTAATTTTAATATTATCTAGTGTACAATTAATTGGGGTTTGAAGTTAGGAAACAAACTCTAATTCTGTTTCTTTTCTTTAACACAGTGATTTTAATCTCTGTGTCCATTTTCTTGCCTGTAATTTACATAGGGCTAATATTTGCTTTTGCTTTTGTCTATTTCATAGCATAATGTGAAGATAATATTAGATAATGATAAGAATGTTATTTTAAAATTTAAAAGTATTTGAGATGGATAAACAGTTAGTGAGGCCCTTCATGCATGGTTATGGTGATTAAATGAGTTGATGTATATATAAAATGCCCAGCACACTTAATAATGGTGGTTGCTGTTAATATTATTTAACTTGAATATGAATTTATAAACTTCAGCCATTTTATATTTTACATTTTTAGCTTAATAGTCTAAAAATATTAATTTTTTATAAATCTATTTTTATGATTTTTATTTTCTGTGGTTTTCTTAAGTAGAAAGCCTTTTCTCTCGAAATCTGGTCTATTGTTTTGCTTCTTATACCTATTTTTCATTTTATAAATTTTTGCATATAAAATTGTTAAAACTCATAATTGGATAATTAAAAATAAAAAAAAATCACAGTAATTATTTGACAATTATTTTTGTGGTATTGAAAAGTTTGAGTTCCCTATTTTGAATTCTGATAATTTGGATTATTCAATATCTAATCATGTAATAAGAGGACATTTAGTTATCTGAGTAATAGCAGCTTCTTTGAATTATACAATTTTCTCTGATTATATTTTATCCTGTATCAAATACAATTATATTGCATTGAAAAAAAAAAAGCAACAGATACTTCACCCATAATGGGAAATTTCAGCCAGCTGAAGATAAAAAAGTATAAAAACAATTTAAATTGAACAATTTAAGACCTATATATAGGTAATTATATTTTACTTATTGCTAGGGCTTTTTTCATATTGTTGTTTTCAAACTATTTGTATTTTTGTTTTTCTACTAAACAGTGATTCCATTATAGTGATTTGAGACTTCTTACTTTAAACATTGATAATTCATGCCCTTGCAATTTAAAATTATATAATGGAATGGAAGTTACTGTTCAAGTAGTTTAATTCTTCCTAAAGAAGAAAAAAAGTGTTCATGTGTATGTGTTTGTGTGATTTAATTAAATTACTATTCTTTTTTTTCTTCCAGGAACCTTTCCCAAAATGTTAGAAGGACAGAAAAACATTTGCAACTTTTGTTTCACATGGTGAACGAGTCAGGAACTGTTTATGTGCAATAATCCAACATCAGCTTAAGTTTTTTGGCTATCTTTTCACATGAGCAAGAAAAGGTTTTGCTTCCAATTCCTACACATTATTATTTTCTTTATTGTTTAGTTGGATTTCCCATTCAGCACTACTTTACTTTCATTCTTTTGGTCATTTATCTGTTCATTTCAAAAGGCTAAGTAATTAAAACAGGTTTGAAAACGTGTGTGTGTGTGTGTGTATGTATGTGTGTGTGTGTGTGTGTGTGTGTGATGCTTTGTTGGAGCATCTACAAAAGCAATGAAAATGCATGTCCAAATCCTCAAGATGCAGATGTTGTTATGAATGTTTTGAAGGCAGGAAACCGTAAAATCCTATTTTAAGAAATTCTTAAAATTTGCTTTTTAAGTCAAATAAGTTTCCCCCCTACTCTTTAAAGTACCTCACTGGCAGAATTTTTATGGCAGCCATTTACAAAAAACAAAACAAAACAAGCCTTCCAATAGATTGATGTTTGAATACCAAAGCTATTGGAGACAGATCTAGGGCTTAATTTTGAGTTGGCTTATATTTTAGCCTACCCTAATTGCTGACTTCTTAAAATTGTGTTAATTTTTTATCTGTTATTTTATTTCCTTAGTATGATTACATCATCTTCTTAACCAAGAGAATGTCTTTCTCCTCCTCAGCTCTGTATCATTAATGAAGATCTTCAACTGTGTTTCCAAATTTGGTACAGGTTAGTACTTGACTTTTGGTTTGCTCAGATTCATAATCAAGATTTTGCTGACTATATTATCAGTCCTTTATTTATTTTTTGTTTCATAAGTTTTTTTCTAAAATCACTGTATCCTTTTTTCCTGATTCTGTTCTCTAGTTACTTTATCTTTCATACAGGTTCTAATAAAAATCAACCAATAAACCATATAAAATCCCGAAGCCCCTTCCTGCCCTCCTGAAAATCTTGACTCTTCATATTTAGTTTCCTTTTAATTTTATTTCTTGATTATTATCTTCAAAAATTACTTGGAGTCCGGTAGTTTCTGCCTTTAGAAATTTTGCTTATCAATTCTTGTCTTCAAAAAGCCTTTGGTATAGAGGTGATAAATATCCAAAATGAGACGAAGACTTGAAATTATCTAGTAAATCAGAACTCCCTTGGCATCCAAACCAGGTAAGACAGATAAAAATAAAATTCATTTTGGGACAACAGCTGCTTGGTTGATATTATCTTAGATTGTCTACCAAGATAGTCCTCTTCTAGTTTTTTGGTATGTGTATGAATAATTGATTCCAGTTTTCCCTTCTCTGAAGAGGCTTTGCAGCATAAATTAATGTTTGCCTCATTGATGTTGGAGAAAGGATTTCCCAGCCCTTTGTTGAAGAGGCTGTGAACATTCTGAACTAGGCATCCCAGGAATGGTGTCTGACAAAGGGTTAAGTGGAGAAGGTTGGGTTAGAGTAGATTTGTTGTTACAGTTCTTTGATCTTTGAATTCCTTCAATAATTTTGTTTTCCTAAGGACAGAACACAGCAACTGACTTTCTTTCACTTTATTGTGGATCTCCTTAGACCACTCTTATTTCTTCACATATTTTCATTGGATCCATGTCCCCTGTAATTTTCCTTAGAGGTTGGAATTCCCAGGTTCCTGCCCTTTGTTCTCTTTTCACCCTGCCTGCTCTCAGTCTTCCCACCCTCATTTCCATTCTTGCCATATAGTTCTCTTCCATTTTTAAATCCTTAGGCATCACCATTAGGTATCTCTGCTCCCAATATTCCCTCTAAGTCAAGACATATATTTAATTGCCTATGAACATATCCACCTAGATGGCACAAAACACCACATTTTTGGCAAAACCAAAACTAAACCAATTTTTTTCCATACCTACTTTTTCTCCTGTATTTACCATTTCAGTTATGTGGAACCTAGACAAGAAGACCAAAATGTTGAAATCACCTTAACTGTTCTCTTTAAATCCTACTAAGTTGTGCTGTCTTTATTCCTATCACTTCTCAAAACTGCCTCTTCCCTATCAGTATGATTTCGAGTCTAACAAAGTGATTCATCTAAAACACAAATGAGAACAAATCACTCCTCCTTAAAAAAACCACTTAATAACTCCCCATCATCTATAGAAAAAAAAAAATAGGCCGGGCGCGGTGGCTCACGCTTGTAATCCCAGCACTTTGGGAGGCCGAGGCGGGTGGATCATGAGGTCAAGAGATCGAGACCATCCTGGTCAACATGGTGAAACACCGTCTCTACTAAAAATACAAAAATTAGCTGGGCATGGTGGCGTACGCCTGTAGTCCCAGCTACTTGGGAGGCTGAGGCAGGAGAATTGCTTGAACCCCGGAGGCGGAGGTTGCGGTGAGCCGAGATCGTGCCATTGCACTCCAGCCTGGGTAAAAAGAGCGAAACTCCGTCTCAAAAAAAAAATTAAAAAAAAATAAATCAATGATCTAGTTCCTGCTAATCTCCTAACACTTATTTTGGCAATATGGGAGTACATGTAATTTCTTGAACTCATTATGCTATCTTCACACCTCTGTGCCTTGGCTTATGTTCTTTCTTACCTAAAATTTTATCCCTTTCTCACTCCATTTTTACCTGGATAACTGCTGTTCATCAAGATTCTACCTGGATATGATTACTTTTAGGAAATCTTACTGGTTGGTCATGTGACCCTGTTTCTTTTGATTTTCCACTGTAGACTTTGCTTAACTGTCATGGCACTTAACTGTTTATGTCTAGCAGTCACTAAAGAAAGCTTTTTGAGGGTAAGGGCCAAATTGTAGTTGGCTTTTTGACAGAAAGTATTGTAAAAAAATACCTGTTGAGGCCAGGTGTGGTGGCTTATGCCCATAATCCCAGCACTTTGAGAGGCCCAGGTGGAAGGATCTCTTGAGCCCAGGAGTTCAAAACAAGCCTGGGAAACATAATGAGACCCTGTGTGCACAGTTGGGTGTGATGGCAAGTGCCTCTGGTCCCACCTACTCAGGAGGCTGAGGTTGGAGGATCACTTAAGCTGGGAGGTGGAAGCTGCAGTGAGCCTTGATCACACCACTGCACTCCAGCCTGGGAAAAAGCACAAGACCTTGTCTCCGAAACAAACAAACAAACAAAATCCCTGTTGAATTGAACTTCTGTCAGGTCTGCAGAAAAAAAGTTGTATGTGCTGTGAAGGGTGCTGATAAAAGGGAAAACCAAACAGAAAAGCACATTATAGGTTTCTTATGGTTTTATTGATAAACGGGAACTGATGCAGTAACCTGAACTTTTAACATTATACTATTTTGAATCCATTTATGTTGAAGGAGTGAGCCACAGCATTACAGCCTGAAAATTCTGGATCAAGGGAATTTTCCCTTCCTCCCTCCCTCCCTCCCTCCCTCCCCCCCCTCCCTCCCTCCCTCCCTCCCTCCCTCCCTCCCTTCCTTCCTTCCTTCCTTCCTTCCTTCCTTCCTTCCTTCCTTCCTTCGTTTCTCTCTTTCACCCAGGCTGGAGTGAACTGGCCCAATCTTGACTCTTGGTATAGAGGTGATAAATATCCCAAATGAGATGAAGACTTGAAATTATCCAATAAATCAGAACTCCCTTGGCATCCAAACCAGGTAATACAGATAAAAATAAAATTCATTTTGGGACAACAGCTACTTGGTTGGTATAGAGGTACAACCTCCGCCCCTGGGGTTCAAGTGATTCTCCTGACTCAGCCTCCTGAGTAGCTGGGATTACAGGTGCCCACCACCATACCCAGAGGTTTTTTTTTTTTTTTTTTTTTTTTTTTTTTGTATTTTTAGTAGAGACAGGGTTTTGCCATGTTGGCCAGGCTGGTCTCGAACTCCTGACCTCAGGTGATCCACCCACCTTAGCCTCCCAGAGTGCTAGGATTACAGGTGTGAGCCACCGAGACTGGCCTGAAATTTTCTATTTCCTTTGTGGAACTGTCTGACTTGGACAGTTTTTGGCATGATTAATAAACTCTCAGATCATTTTAGGAATGTTAAACTCTGTGCAGCAGGTGTGTTTCCCAGTGTATGCTGACAACAGAAAGAAATATACAGCTAACTGATTCCAGCTCCAGAAGAACCTCAGTCTGTAGCCAGTCTCCAAAAGCCTTTGTCAAGAGGTATATTAGAATGATCTGACTGTCTGCATTCTTGGAAGGATGGCAACAGAACAAGTTATTTTTCATCCAGCCAGTTTTCTACAGTTCATGAAGCTTAATCTCTCAAAAAAATTTAAAAGACAACAGAATTTTAAACACATTTAGTAAAGCATATTTTGTTATTTGTATATATTCATGGGGTACAAGTGAAATTTTGCTGCATTGGTATATTGCGTTGTGGGAAATCAGGGCATTCAGTGCATGCACCAGTGGAGCAATGCACATTGTACCCCCAAGCAATAAGGACGAATATTAATGCTAATCTCTACTTCCTCCCATTCTCATGGAACTTGACTCACTCCCCATATATTTTTGGGAGAAGAACTTCCATAGAATTTATGGGAAGTTAGCATTTTAAAACACTGATGAGAGGCCTGGCATGGTGGCTCACACCCATAATCCCAGTGCTTTAGAAGGCAGAGGTGGGAAGACAGCTTGAGCCCAGGAGTTTGAGGTAAGCCTAAGCAAGGTAGTGAGACCCTGTCTCAAACTTTTTTTTTTTTTTTTTTGGAGAGAGTGTTTTATCGCCCAGGCTGGAGTGCAGTGGTAGATCTTGGCTCACGGTGGCCTTGCCTTCCCAGGCTTAAACCTCCTAGGCTTAAGCCATCCTCCCAGCTCAGCCTCCTGAGTAGCTGTGACTATGGGTGCCCTGTACCACACACAGCTAATTTTAGTATTTTTGTAGAGATGGGGTTTTGCCACATTGTCCAGGCTGGTCTCAAATTCCCTAGCTCAAGCAATCTGGCTGACTCAGCCTCCCAAAGTGTTGGGATTACAGATGTTACAGATATTAGCCATTGCACCTGGCTCTCCAAAAAAAAATTTTTTTTGGGGGGGGGACGGAGTTTCGCCCTGTCACCTAGGGTGGAGTACAGCGGCAAGATCTTGGCTCACTGCAGCTTCAACCTCCCAGATTCAAGCAATTCTTGTAGCTCAGTCTCCCCAGCAGTTGGGACTAAAGGCATGTGCCACCAAGTGCAGCTATGTTTTGTATATTTTAGTAGAGACAGGGTTTTTCCATGTTGGCCAGGGTAGTCTCCAGCTGCTAACTTCAAGTCATCTACCCACCTCCCAGAGTGCTGGGATTACAGGCATGAGCACTACGCCTGGCCAAAAATTTTTTAAAAAATTAACCAGGTGTGGTGGTACATGCCTGTAGTCCCAGTTATTTGGAAGGCTGGGGTGGGAGGATGGCTTGATCCCAGTAGGTCGAGGCTGGAGAAAGTCATGATCCTGCTACTGCTCTCCAGCCTGGGTGACAAAGGGAGACCCTTCTTCAAATAAATAAAGTAAAACACTGATAAGATTCATATACATTTTGAAGGATACGTATGCACTTGTCAATTTATTTATAAGAAGGGTGCAAGAAATGTTATACATATAGTTTATGTGAGTTGCAGTTTTGCTAAATTGTCCAATAAACACTATTTTTTTCTAGCTGCTTCATTAGAAGCATATTAAAACCACCTTGTCACTTTATTATAAAAGATAAATGATTACTTTTTTAGATATAGCTAAAATGTATTTATGACTGGCAGATAATTATACTGATTATTATCTGATACTATATTTAATTCTAGACAAGTTCTATCCAATAAAACTTTCTATGCTGTCTGATAGGGTAGCTAATAGCTATATGTGGCTATTAAGCATTTGAATGTGGCTTTGTGACTAAAGAACCAAATTTATAATTTTATTCCATTTTAATTAATTACAATTTAAATCTAAATTGCCACATGTGGCAAGTGGCTGCCATGTTGGACAGTGCAGATCTAGGCTATACAATATTATCAATAAAGTTTTTTAAAAACTGTTAAATAAGGCATGTGGCATAAGAAAAATACTATCCATAATCAGGTTGTCCATAATCCATAATACTGATTATATGTTTTCCTATTAGGGAGATGCAAATTTTTGTATGAAAAATATCTTCATAGCCTGAAAAACTCAATGTATTTGATATTTTAAAAATGACTGAATATCTTAAAAGGGTATTTAATATTTTAAAAATAACTGAATATCTTAAAGGATACTATTATTGTTCTTAAGGGATCTATAATGTAGGTACAGAAAAGATAATAAATGATACTAGTTGTATATTAAAAATTTTAATATAAACCAACTGACACCTTTTGTAAGAGTCTTTAATTATCTTTGCTGAGAATCTCTAAGACCTGACTAACATTTTTGGAAAACTGAGAGCCAGAAAGTTTACATATTACATAATCAATACCTAAGAATTTCACCAGTGTAAGGATGTAATCAGTTTGTTCAATTAAAGTCTGTGCACTGGGGCTAAGGGTGGAGGGAATTACCAAAGGAAGGAAGTTAAAGGGTAAAGATAAAGGAAGAAGTGAGATAAATATAGCTAAGTTGATTTAGGAAAGCTGAAGTTATCTAGAATATGTACACAGATTTTTAACTAGAGTCTGTTGTAATCCACAATTACTTGAGAGCTTTGGCAAGATGGGTATTAAAAAAGTGAAGGGTTGGGCTCGGTAGCTCCCACTTTTAATCCTTGCACTTTTGGAGGCTGAGGCCGGCGAGTTTGAGACCAGGAGTTTGAGACCAGCCTGGTTAACATGGCAAAACCCCGTCTCTACTAAAAATACAAAAATTAGCCAGACATGGTGGCAGGTGCCTGTAATCCCAGCAACTCTGTAGGCTGAGGCACAAGAATCACTTGAACCTGGAAGGTGGAGGTTGCAGTGAGTTGGGATTGCACTGCTGTACTCCAGCCTGGGAGACAGAGTGAAACTCTGTCTCAAAAAAAAAAAAAAAAAAAGAAAAAAGAAAAAAAGAAAAAGAAAAAAGTGAAGAGAAGACAAAGAAAAATTGCCTGGAAGTTACTGTTGCTGAGTGGGAGGAGATGAGATTCATGGATAGATTGAAGAGCCTGGAATAAATCAGAAATTTAGTCTAGTCTAATCCTACTTAGTGCTTCTGTTAGATTGAAATGAAAATCACCTTTGTCGCCCATTCTTTATTTCAAATTGTCCTTTATTCCCCCATTTTGTAGATGACTGACCTCAGCTAAAGTATATGAAATATTTGCTATGTGACGCTTTAATGTTTCTTGTCCGGTGCCTAAAATATTTTTGCTATGTCAAAAGTCACTATCACCCCTGTCTATAGCATCCTCCAAACAGAAAAAGAGGAGTAAAATAAGGAAAGTACAGTGAATTTTCAGCACCCACAGAGGTGATAATTCTACCAACCTGAAACTAAGTAAGCAGTTACAAACAGTAGAAATGCATTATTTCAGAGTAAAAAAATAATTCAAGTCTTTACTATTAATTTATAGACAACCCATTTGGCTTTCTGTTTCAGTCATATTGAACTTTTGGTGATGGGCTTGTACCTCTGTGCAGGCAGGTTCTATTTAGATTTTCAAGTAGAAAAGCCAAATAAAATGTCCCAAGACATTCCTCGGCACAGTTAGAAGCATGAAGTGCCAAAAAGTTTCATGAGAGAAAGACAACCTGTTTTCTCAAGGTTTCTAGTCCAACTAAGCTCTTAATTCCTAATATTATCCTCAGTTTGTGGAAGAGAAACCAAAGACTAGAGATGAAGTAACAGAACGCAGAGTGGCAAAAAGGTGTTGCTACCTGCTTCTTTGCTTTATAGAAGAGAAAGCGAGTACATGCACTAGCGCAGATATAAAGCGTAAGCTCCAGGGTTCAAGGTCAGTCAAAATAATGAGTACTGAAGCTGATTTGCTCTGTTTCCAATTTTTAAAAACAGTTTAATGAAAAGTTCTGTAACTTGCTTAAGGTCACATAGATAATTAGTAGGTGTCTTTTAAATCTACATCTGCATGACTCTCAAACCTCTGTTCAGTTTGCCTTGTTTTATACCTTTCTTCAATTCTATTTATGCTTCTGGCTTTTCTTCTCCTTCTCGTTTCTTTGACACCAATTTTTCTGTGAGTCTTCCTTCTTCCATATGCTTTCCCAGCTTTTCCTCACTACCTCTCAGACACTTTTCCTTTTTCTTAAATAACAATTTTCTTTTTACTCTATTGAAAAAGATGAAGTGGCATCAAAAGATTGCATGTTTAGATTGTTTTAAAATTGTTTATATATCCTGACCTCATAATTCCCTTTAAGAATTTATTCTAATTAATCAGAGATATAGGCAAAATGTGTACACAAGGAAGAAAATCCAAGTATAGTATTAAAAAATTAGAATAATCTTAATGTCTAATGGTAGGGTTAAATAAATTCTTATGTGTGTGTGCATGCATACACAGATATATAGAACATAATGAACTATCATAGTTACTTGAGATAATGAATACTTAATGACAGAAAAATGTTCATTACATATTTTAAAATGCATTATGAAAAAAATTATGAGCTCATTTATTATAGTTAGAACATTACTTGTTTCTTTAAATCCCATGTAATACCACATGACACTAAGTAAAAAACAAAATAGTGTCTTAAAAATAGTATATAAAAAAGTTAACAATATGTTCCATGTAACATAAATATAATGGAAAAATACATGTATAGGAGAAGACTGGACATGTATACACTAAAATGTTAGTAGTTGTTACCTCAGGATGATGGCATTGTGGTTAAATTTAATTTTTTGAATTTCTAATTTTTTTCTTTTCCAGTGAACATTTACCAGGTTTAAAATAAAGAACACATAACAAATATTTTATGTATATCATTATTAAACTTTATTATTATTTTTCTTAGGAAAAAGGATAGGTTGAAAAGTCAAGAATTTTTTTTCTCCTTTAGGCTGGGAAGACTATAATCAGAGGCTGTGAAGTAAAAAGCTTGTTTATGATTCACCATCAAACACATAAGTCTTTAATTATCATTCGGAATCACATCAATATCAATTCCTTTTTGGCACAAGTTCTATACTAGATGAATGGTTAAAAAAAAAAAAAAAGCCATACATGTGTAAGTGCTGTAGTATTTGGAGTAGACAGACAAGATCCTCTCTAGTTGCAGTGGTCACAAAGGCTTATCAAGTAGAAAGGCTTTGATATGAATCTTTTTTTTTTTTTTTTTAGTTTAAAACAATTTTATTTATTTTTTCAGAGACAGGATTTTGCTCTGTCAGCTAGGCTGGAGTGCAGTGGCGGGATCATACCTCACTGTAGCCTCAGGCTCCTGGGCTCAAGTGATCTTCCTGCCTCAGCCTCCCAACTAGTTAGGACTACAGATACGTGCTACCATGACTTACTTTAAAAAATTTTTTTGTAGAAACAGGGTCTCTGTATGTTCCCCTGTCTGGTCTCAAACTCCTGGCCTCAAATAATCATCCTCTCTCAGCCTCCCAAAGCACTGGGGTTACAGGCATTAGCTACTGTTCCCGGCCTTCATTTGGACTTTAATGGGTAAGGAAGACTTAGATTAGCATTGTGAAATTCTTTGGCCTTAGGACCCCTGTATTTCAATATTATTGAGAACCCCAAATAGCTTTTGTTTATATGGGTTATACCTATCTGTATTTACCATATTAGAAATTAAAACTGAGATAATTCAAACATATTTATTTATTTTAACCTAAATTACATGTTAACATAAATATTTTTATGAAAGTAACTGTATTTCCCCAAACAAAAACAGGAAAGTGGTATTGTTTTACATTTTGCATTTTAATAGGAGACAGGTGGATTCTTATATTTGCTTCGGTTATACTGAAGCATGTGATAGTGCATGTCATGTAGCCTCTGGAAAACTCTACTGTACACCTGTAACAGAATAAGAGAGTAAAAAGGCAAGCACCATCTTTGTATTATTGTGAGCATAGTACTGACATTGGGGGCGGGCCTCCGAGAAGCACTCTTAGAACCACTGATTAAAAGAAACTAAGGTCAAAATAGAGGGATGGCATAATTTCAGAAGTAGGAAGTCATAAGATATGTTACAGAGAGAGCAAACAGACCAATCTGGTAGTTTTGAAAGATTCATATGGGGGAGGTAGAGGAGATATGGCTAGAAATGTATGTTGGCGGTTCATGTTTTATCAATTAAAAATACCAGCTTCCTAAATTACAACCATCTTCACTGACCTCTAACTTTGGCATCAGAAAGCTTCAGGGTAGGAATGATAGAAGAGAAATTCATACTTGGTTTCAGGCAATTCTAAAGTTATGTGGCTGGCAGTATTCTAATTGATTTGTTGATTGCTTTATTCATTTAATGTATTTAGTGTTTGCTACATTCAAAGAAGCAAGGTAAGAACTAGTGATTCAAAGATGATAAAGACACAATCTGTACTTTATAGGAGCTCCCAACTAAGTGGAAGATTCAGATAGTAAAATAAGCAATACATTAATTAATCTGGATGAAGACAGAGGAGAGGGCTGCTAACCGTAATTGGGTGGTGTCATAAACTGCATTGTACAGGAAACCTTTAAGTCCCAAATACTAACAACCACTGATATATGACCATGGTGAGAAATATTTGACATATAAGGATGACAGATTCAGTACCAGAGTTAATAACAGTAGATCTGGTGAGATAGTCATATAGTTCTACAGAAAAATTTCCTGAATATGTGTTCTCTTTTGAAAGTAAGAGTGTACAAATTCTCTTTCTTTTAAAGCCCTGCAGCATCTTTCTACTGCTAGGCATGGGAGACACCATCAGTTATCTTAATGTCCCTATTTTCTTCAGTTGGATCACCTTTTTTAGTCGTTTTGTTCTCCCCTGTAACTCAATAACAACAGTGAAGGGGAGGAAGAAATTTAGATAATTGCAACAGCTTTAAACCAAGAACTGAGAACACCTTTACTAGCCCAACTAATTATGATTAAATAAGTAAATAGAGAACCAATCTCCCAGCACCACCTGCAGGGGATGAGGAAGTCTGCAGCAGGATTCAACACTTGCTTTTCTGCCAAAATATCTTAGGGCAACATTCCATTATTGAGAGTTTACAAGTTAAGAGCCTGATTTTAGTGGCTGAGGAGAATATAAAGACCAATAAGGATAATCTACCCACACTCTGAGAAACATTATTAAAACTTGGGAATGTTTGTGACAATTAAAGTAGCTTGGAAAGAACTGATTAAATGTAAGAGAATCAGACTTATTTAAAGCAACTACTACATTGCGGTTTTACAATCCCCACTGATAGAAACGAATAACAAAGGTGATTTCACAGTTTTAAAAGTAAAATAATACTATCTAGTTTTGGAGTGTCAAGTCTGTTAAGTTTGTAACATGGTGAGAAAAGCCTGTGTTGCACACCCTCTTATGTGACCTGGGAAGCATGCTCTTTTCCTAATTTAAGGCTGGCCCCAGACAGCTATCTTATGGCTTTCTGCTAGTCATAAGAGGAATCAGATGGAAAAAGATATCTGGATTAGTATAAATTCATATGGACCTATTTAATAAGTTATAAGAGCTTTTTCCAGCAAGAGCTTTCTCTTTACTTATCAAATCATGTCCTAGAAGCTAAAAGAATGAGGTTTTCAAAAGTTCCTAGACTTCTGAAATCTCACAAGTACAAAATACTTGTTTTTGATTTCAGAATTTAACAAAGAAGCAGAATATACCAGATACACAAGAAGCAAAAGAAATGAGCATTCGTAACAACACCCTTAGGGCACAGAAAGCCTTCTCTTGAGTGAGTGATCAGGAATATGAATAAAGCTGTAGGATGGTTTTCAGTGTTTTTCTTTGTTTAGATTTGGAGTCTTACTATGTATACAGGCAAATTTTCTGGAGGGAACAGTCAGCTATCACCCATCCTACGATCCCAAGAAAATGCTCACAGGCATTTGGGTAGTCATATTCAAGTGTTCTCAGTCTTTTTTCACTAGGATTTTGAACTACCTATTGCATATTAAGGCTTGAGTTACCACTCCCAATTATACCACTTTCCAAAATCACACCACAAGTTATAAAACAATGATATTGGAGGGATCCAAGATGGCCAATTAGGAGCAGCTCAGGATTGTAGTGCCCAGTGAAAGCGCAGAGGGTGAGTGGATGCCACATTTCCAGAGGATTTTTATTGCCCTCAGACCAGGAGATTCCCAGGTGGAGGAGCCCCATGGATCGCCAGCACGGCTGTTTTGGCTGGCGCGGTTGTTTTGCCAGCGCCCCGGCACAGTGGTTCTCCATACAAAATACACGGGTCTGGGCGCCATTTTAGCTGGCGATTGGAGCTTCGGGAAGGCAGACTCGCCCATTCATCTGATTAACAAGGCTACTGAAACAGGGAGCCAGGCCAGGAGATTCCCGGGCAAAAAAGCGCCACGAATCTCAGTGCTGCTGTTTCAGCTGGTGCAGTGGTTTGCCACACGGGAAATCACACAGATCCTGGCACCTTTTCAACAGGCGACTGGAACACCTGGGAGAGAGTTGACCCTTCAACTAAAGAAAAGGCTCTGAGGCAGGGAGCCAGGTGATCAGGCTCGGCTGGTCCCACACCCACAAAAAAACAGCATTTGGAAACGCTCTGGGTTGAGAGTTTCACAGCAAGCACAGCTGAACCCAGGAAGGTCCAGCTCTGTGAGGGAGGGGCGTCCGCCATTATTGAGGAACTCCACCATTATGGAGGTAGTCCACAACTGCAGAGGCAGCCCGCCATTACAGAGAGAGTCCGCCATTACAGAGGTGGGCCACCATTGCCGAGGCAGTTCTAACTACACCCGTATAAACAGCACTGCAGGGAAGTTCACATGGCAGCAGGGCGGAGCCCACAGTAGGTCAGCAAAGCCTCTGCAGGCAGACAGTGACTAGGCTGCCTCCTCGCTGGGCAGGGCTGCCCTGAAAAAAAGGCAGCAGCACAACAGAAACTCATAAATAAAGCCCTAACTCCCTGGGACAGATCACCTGGGAAAAAAAGGGGGTTTAGGAGTTCTGCTGCACCAGACTTAAACGTACCTGCGCAGCAGCTCTGAATGAACAACGGAACTCACAGCTTAGCACTTGAGCTCCTGTAAAGCACAGACTGTATTCTCAAGCAGCTCCCTGACCCGCATATATCCAAAGAGTCACCTCATAAAGGAGAGCTCAGACTGACATTTGGCAGGTATCCTTCTGGGACAAAGATAGCAGAAGAAGAAACTGGCAGCAACCCTTACTGTTCTGCAGCCATTGCAGGTGATCCCCAGGCAAGCAGGGCCTGGAGTGGACCTCAGCAGTCGTACAGGAGAGGGGCCCGACTGTTAGAAGGAAAACTAAGAAACAGAAAGAAATAATTATAAACTGGATGTCCACTCAGAGACCCGATCTGAAAGTCAACAACTACAAAGACAACAGGTGGATAAATCCACAAAGATGGAAAGAAACCAGTGCAAAAAGGATGAAAACACCCAAAACCAGAACACCTCTCCTCCTACAAGGGATCACAACTCCTCACCAGCAAGGGAACAAGACTGGAAGTAGAAGGAGTGTGACGAATTGACAGATTCAGGCTTCAGAAGGTGGGTAATAAGAAACTACAGTGAGCTAAAAGAACATGTTCTAACCCAATGCAAAAAACTAAGAACCTTGAAAAAAGATTTGACGAAATGCTAATGAGAATGGACAACTTAGAGAGGAATATAAGTGAATTGATGGAGCTGAAAAACACAACACGAGAACTTCATGAAGCATATACACGTTTCAACATCCGAATTAACCAAGCAGAAGAAAGGAAATTACAGGTCGAAGATCAACTCAATGAAATAAAACGAGAAGGCAAGATCAGAGAAAAAAGGGTAAAAGGGAATGAACAAAGTCTCCAAGAAATATGGGATTATGTGAAAAGACCTAATCTACATTTGATAGGCGTACCCAAATGTGACAGAGAGAATCAGTCCAAGCTGGAAAATACTCTTCAGGATATTATCCAGGAAAACTTTCCCAACCTAGCAAGGCAGGCCAATATTCAAATCCAGGTAATATAGACAACACCACAAAGATATTCGTCAAGAAGAGCAACCCCAAGGCACATAATCGTCAGATTCACCAGGGTTGAAATGAAGGAGAAAATGCTAAGGGCAGCCAGAGAGAAAGGTCGGGTTACCCACAAAGGGAAGCCCATCAGACTCACAGCAGATCTCTCAGCAGAAACTCTACAAGCCAGAATAGAATGGGGGCCAATATTCAACATCCTTAAAGAAAAGAACTTTCAACCCAGAATCTCCTATGCAGCCAAACTAAGCTTCATAAGTGAAGGAAAAATAAAATCCTTCACGAACAAGCAAGTACTCAGAGATTTCATCACCACCAGGCCTGCTTCACAAGAGCTCCTGAAAGAGGCACTAAACATAGAAAGTAACAACCAGTACCAGCCACTCCAAAGACATACCAAATGGTAAAGAGCATCAACACAATGAAGAAACTGCATCAACTAAGGGGCAAAACAGCCAGCTACCATCAAAATGGCAGGATTAAATTCACATATAACAATATTAACCCCCCCCCAAAATTAACCCTAAATGTAAATAGGCTAAATACCCCAATCAAAAGACACAGACTGGCAAATTGGATAAAAAGCCAAAACCCATCGGTGTGCCGTATCCAGGAAACCCATCTCACATGCAAGGATACACAAAGGCTCAAAATAAAGGAATGGAGGAAGACTTACCACGCAAATGGAGAGCAAAAAAAAGCAGGAGTTGCAATTCTTGTCTCTGATAAAGTAGACTTTAAAGCAACAAAGATCAAAAGAGATGAAAAAGGACATTACATAATGGATAAAGGATCAATGCAAAAAGAAGAGCTAATGATCCTAAATATATACGCACCCAATACAGAAGCACCCAGATACATAAGGCAAGTTATTAATGATTTAAAAAGAGACTTTGACTCCCACATAATAATAGTGGGAGACTTTAACACTCCATTGTCAATATTAGACAGATCAACCAGACAGAAAATTAACAAGGATACCCAGGACTTGAACTCAGACCTGGAACAAGCAAACCTAATAGACGTTTACAGAACTCTCCACCCCAAGTCCACAGAATATACGTTCTTCTCAGCACCACATCACACCTACTCTAAAATTGACCACAAAATTGGAAGTAAATCACTCCTCAGCAAATGCAAAAGAATGGAAATCATAACAAACAATCTCTCAGACCACAGTGCAATCAAGTTAGAACTCAGAATTCAGAAACGAACTCAGAACCGCACAGCTTCATGGAAACTGAACAACAGGCTTCTGAATGTTGACTGGATAAACAATGAAATGAAGGCAGAAATAAAGATGTTCTTCAAAACTAATGAGAATGAAGACAGAACATACCAGAATCTCTGGGACACATTTAAAGCAGTCTCTAGAGGAAAACAGATAGCAATAAGTGCCCACATGTGAAGCAAGGAGAGATCTAAAATTGACACCCTCTCATCAAAATTTAAAGAGCTAGAGGAGCAAGATCAAAAAAACTGAAAACCTAGCAGAAGACAAGACATAACTAAGATCAGAGCAGGACTGAAGGAGACACAAAAAACCCTTCAAAAGATCAATAAATTCAGGAGCTGGTTTTTTGAAAAGATCAACAAAATAGACAGACAGCTAGCCAGATTAATAAAAAAGAAAGAGAATAATCAAATAAATGCAATAAAAAACGATAAAGGGGATATCACCACAGATTCCACAGAAATTCAAACCATCATCAGAGATTATTACAAGCAACTCTATGCACATAAACTAGTAAACCTGGAAGAAATGGATAAATTCCTGGACACTTGCCTCCTCCCAAGCCTAAATCAGGAAGAAGTCAAAACCCTGAATAGCAAGGTCTGAAGTTGAGGCAGCAATTAAGAGCCTACCACCCAAAAAAAGCCCAGGTCCAGATGGGTTCACAGCCCAATTCTACCAGACATACAAAGAGGAGCTGGTACCATTCCTTCTGAAACTATTCCAAACAATACAAAACAAGGGAGTCCTTTGCAAATCATAGTTTATGAAACCAACATCATCCTGATACCAAAACCTGCAGAGACTCAGCAAGAAAAGAAAACTTCAGGCCAATATCCATGATGAACATAGATGCAAAAATCTTCAATAAAATACTGGCAAGCTCATTGCAACAGCACATCAAAAAGCTTATCCACCATGATCAAGTAGGATTCATCCCAGGGATGCAAGGCTGGTTCAACATACGCAAGTCTATAAACATAATTCACCACATAAACAGAACCAAAGACAAAAACTACATGATTATCTCAATTGATGCAGAGAAGGCCTTTGACAAAATTCAACAGCCCTTTATGCTAAAAACCCTCAATAAACTAGGTATTGATGGAACGTATCTCAAAATAATAAAAGCTACTTATGTCAAACCAACAGCCAATATCATACTGAATGGGCAAAAACTGGAAGCATTCCCTTTGAAATCTGGCACTAGACAAGGATGCCCTCTCTCACCACTTCTGTTCAATATAGTACTGGAAGTTCTAGCCAAAGCAATCAGGCAAGAAAAAGAAATAAAATGTATTCAAATAGGAAAGGAGGAAATCAAATTATCTCTACTTGCAGACAACGTGATTGTATATCTAGAAGACCCCATGGTCTCGGCACAAAATCTCCTGAAACTGGTAAGCAAGTCCAGCAAAGTCTCAGGATACAAAATCAATGTGCAAAAATCACAAGCATTCCTATACACCAATAACAGACTTAAAGAGAGCCAAATCAAGAACGACTGCCATTCACAACTGCCACAAAGAGAATAAAATACCTAGGAATACAAATATCAAGAAGGTAAAGGACCTCTTCAAGGAGAACTACAAACCACTCCTCAACAAGATAAGAGAGGACACAAACAGATGGAGAAACATTCCATGTTCATGGTTAGGAAGAATCAATATTGTGAAAATGGCCATACTGCCCAAAGTAATTTACAGATTCAGTGCTATCCCCATCAAGCTACCAATGACCTTCTTCACAGAACTGGAAAAAAACACCTTAAACTTCATATGGAACCAAAAGAGAGCCCGCATAGCCAAGTCAATTCTAAGCAAAAAGAACAAAGTGGGAGACATCACACTACCGGACTTCAAACTATACTCTAAGGCTACAGTAATCAAAACAGCATGGTACTGATACCAAAACAGAGATATAGACCAACGGAACAGAACAGAGGCCTTGGAGGCAACACAACATATCTACAACCATCCGATCTTTGACAAACCTGAGAAAAACAAGCAATGGGGAAAGGATTCCCTGTTTAATAAATGGTGTTGGGAAAACTGGCTAGCCATGTGCAGAAAGCAGAAACTGGACCCTTTCCTGACGCCTTACACTAAAATTAACTCCAGATGGATTAAAGACTTAAACATAAGACCTAACACCATAAAAACCCTAGAAGAAAATCTAGGCAAAACCATTCAGGACATAGGCGTAGGCAAGGACTTCATGACTAAAACAGCAAAAGCATTGGCAACAAAAGCCAAAATAGACAAATGGGACCTAATCAAACTCCACAAAAGAAACAGTCATTAGAGTGAATTGGCAACCAACAGAATGGGAAAAATCTTTGCAGTCTACCCATCTGACAAACAGCTGATATCCAGAATTTACAAAGAAGTAAAACAGATTTACAAGAAAAAAACAAGCCCATTCAAAAGTGGGCGAAGGATATGAACAGACACTTTACAAAAGAAGACATACATGAGGCCAACAAACATGAAAAATGCTCATTATCACTGGTCATTAGAGAAATGCAAATCAAAACTACATTGAGATACCATCTCACGCCAGTTAGAATGGCAATCATTAAAATATCTGGAGACAACAGATGCTGGAGAGGATGTGGAGAAATAGGAACACTTTTACACTGTTGATCGGAGTGTAAATTAGTTCAACCATTGTGGAAGACAGTGTGGCGATTCCTCAAGGACCTAGAAATAGAAATTCCATTTGACCCAGCAATCCCATTACTGGGTATATATCCAAAGGATTATAAATCGTTCTAATATAAGGACACATGCACACGAACGTTCATTGCAGCACAGTTTACAATAGCAAAGACCTGGAACCAACCCAAATGCCCATCGATGACAGACTGGACAGGGAAAATGTGGCACATATACACCATGGAATATTATGCAGCCATCAAAAATGATGAGTTCGTGTCCTTTGTAGTGACATGGATAAACCTGGAAACCATCATTCTCAGCAAACTGACACAAGAACAGAAAATCAAACACCACATGTTCTCACTCATAGGTGGGTGTTGAGCAATGAAAACACATGGACACAGGGAGGGGAGCATCACGCACTGGGGTCTGTTGGGGGGAAATAGAGGAGGGACAGTGGGGGGGTGGGGAGTTGGGGTGAGATAGCATGGGGAGAAATGCCAGATATAGGTGAAGGGGAGAAAGGCAGCAAATCACACTGCCATGTGTGTACCTATGCAGCAATCTTGCATGTTCTTCACATGTACCCCAAAACCTAAAATGCAATTGAAAAAAGAAGAAGAAGAAAAAAACAATGATATTGATTGGTAATTAGAATAATACACTGTCAGAGGTAAAGGGATAGAAAATGTAGTCCAGTTATTCCTCAAAGTATGGGTTCTATATCTACAAAATAATTTCTTGCTTATTATAAATTCAGACTACTAGGATCCATGTCAAAACTAATCAATTTCAAGCCAAGGGTGGAATCCAAGAAACTGTACTTTTTTCTTTTTGAGACAGAATCTTGCCCTGTTGCCCAGGTTGGAGTGCAATGGCGCAATCTTGGCTAGTGAGCCTCCACCTCCTGGGTTCAAGCAATTCTCCTGCTTCAGCCTCTTGAGTAGCTAGGATTACAGGTGTGCATGCTACCATGCCCAGCTAATATTTTGTATCTTTAGTAGAGATGGGTTTTCACCATGTTGGCCAGGCTGGTCTTGAACTCCTGACTTCATGATCTACCAGCCTTGGCCTCCCAAAGTGCTGGGATTATAGGCGTGAGCCACCGCGCCTGGCCAGGATCTGCATTTTTAACAAGCTCCTTAAAATGATATGTGCATTAAGGTTTGGGAACCATTCTACTCCTTCATATAACAGGACATAATTTGAGAGAAGTCAAGTGATTTGGCTGAAGTGGACAGCCATTCAGAGGCAGAAACTGGACTCATACTTAAATCTTGACTCTCAAGCTACAATTTTTTTTAATTATAAGTAGTTTGTATTTATTTGTAAATTCCCAATAAGGGAATTTGAGTTCTTTGTTCATTGACATTCCCCCAAAGGTTTAATACCAATAATTTACCATTAATGGGCTCCCAGCACTTGTTAAGTAAGCTGTTGTCTTCAGATTTAGGGGATATCAATTATAGAAGCTTGTGGACAAAGGTGTTTTGTTAACTTGTTACCATCCCATTCCCCTTCACAATAAGGCATGCAATTTCATTTATCAACAAGAACATATACTCATTTTTCTCAAATCACTAGAGACAACAATAAAAATTAAATGGAAAACCCTGCTACTAGTGTTAAACAAGACTATCCCAGCCTCTATAACAACATACCATATGGTATTTGCCTACCTTGTTCAGTATTTAACCTAACAATTTATTGCTAGGTTTCTTGGCAGCAAGCTGTGCAAGTTGAAGTGGAATCTGATTGAGGTGAGTTAATTAATGTGGTGGCAGCTCGGAATGTTGTCCAGCTGCCAGTGAGAATTATGTTTATTTGCCTTTGGCCCAAGTGTGAAATGGCTGGCTGTTGATTTCAGAAGTGTGAGTGTACATTTTTATATCTCACATGAATGAATACATTTTTTGTATCCTACACATTTGGGGAAATGCTAAAATTTATTGGGTCGTATTATTTACCACTTGTGTGGCAGAAAGAGAAAGGTGGAATTTTGCCCCAGAGGTTGACTTTGCATCTGTAGAAAAAGCAAAGGCAGGTGGCATATAAATCCAAGAGCAGGTAAATAAGCCATCTGAAATTAGCTCATCTGGCCTAATGTTTTAAAGAATAACTCTCAAAAGGAGGTAAACAAGATTTTTGAACCAGAAACGAATAACTCTTGTAATGATGAAAGGAAGTAGGAAACATAGTTTTTAAATTTCCCTTGGAAGACATGGCTTTTGGATTTACTGTTGACTTACATTTACAATTTTTATTTTCTTTCTACCATATACAACCTTCTATTGAATACATCAACTCACTGTGCAATCTTCCTTTCTATCAATAACTGATGACAGTGATTCCTGTGATGTGTTCTTGATAATTTTGACTGGCTGTTACTGATATGAGCAGGGGATTCTCCAATCCAAGCAGTCAATAACTGACACTAAACTAACAAAGTTCAAAGAACATTTGAAGTGTGTCAGGTATTATTGTTCCTCTACTATTTTTTTCTATGTAACATCCTTTTAAGTAAAAATGCCTTGAGAAAAGTTTACCTTAGTAGATTAAGGAAATTGATACTTAAAAATATAATGTATAAACATTTCTTTATTTCAACATTTTGAAAAAAAGTAATGCCCTAAAAGAAAAGGAAATAGCATGGAAGTGATGTAAGAGCAAATAGTATGAAAAGTTTGCAAACCTAACAGAACAAGTTACCAAAACACCTTTTTGATGACAAACAGACTTCCTTAAATTTTTATGTTGCCATGAGAATATTAAGAAAACTTTAAAATAAAAGTGTTCATACTTTGGAAGACCTTCAATGAAATTAGTTTGGTAAAAAAAATCTAGTAAAAATAGTATTTTAGATGCAGAAGTATATAGAAAAAACACAGGTGAATTAGTGCAGAAATAGAACCATGGATTCATAGAACTTTAGAGATTACAGAGAAAGTAAGGAAATTTGAATAAAGTATGAAATTTAATTAGTAATAATGGATTGATATTTGTTCACTGATCATTACTAATGTACCATACTCACGTACGATGTTAATAATAGGGGAACTAGGCTAAGTTTCTGCGTTTATAAAATTCATGTATGTATATATTAAGTACTGAATGAACGGTATTA
Organism: Sapajus apella; assembly: GCF_009761245.1. Classification (NCBI taxonomy): domain Eukaryota; kingdom Metazoa; phylum Chordata; class Mammalia; order Primates; family Cebidae; genus Sapajus; species Sapajus apella. Next base: position 1,862,340 of record NW_022436943.1, on the reverse strand, counting down.
TTCTTAAGTTATTATAACTTATAGTGTGTCAGTAATCATTTACTACATGACAACTTCTAGAGATTCATAGGATTGGTATATTTGTTATGCTAAGGCTTCTTGAACAAAAATGGCACTTTATTTAGAAGAAGCATCAATGTATTAGTTATCTGTGTACGAATTACTTCAAGGCCGGGTGTGGTGGCTTACAAGTGTAATCCCAGCACTTCGGGAAACCAAGGACGGTAGATCACCTGAGCTCAAGAGTTTCAGACCAGCCTGGCCAACATGGTGAAACCCCATCTCTACTAAGAATACAAAAATTAGCTGGGCATGATGGTGGGCGCCTGTAATCCCAGCTACTCGGGAGGCTGAGGCAGGAGAATCAATTGAACCTGGGAGGTGGAGGTTGCAGTAAGACGAGATCATGCCATTGCACTCCAGCCTGGGTGACAAGAGCGAAACTGTGTTTCGAAAAAAAAAATTACCTCAAAATCTGGTAGATTAAAGCACTAAATATTATCTTACAATTTTTGCTGTGGTTCAGGAATTTAGGAGCACCTTACCTAGGGGGTTCTGGCTCAGGGTCTCTAATGAGGTTGCAGTCAAGATGTCATCCCAAACTATAGTCATTTTAAGGCTGACTGTGCTCAGAAAGCCCAAGTTCTTGGGCTTCCTATTGGCAGAAGGACTAAGTTTTTTGCCATGTGGACATTGCATAGTGCATCTTGAGTATCCTTACGACATGGCAGCTAGTTTCTCCCAGAGTGAATAATCTAAGTGAAAGAACAAGGAGGAAGCCACAAAGCCTTTTATGTCCTAATTTCGGAAGTCATATACGGTCACTTCTGCCACATTGTATTTGTTAGAAGTCAATAAATATAATAATCCATACTCAAAGGGAGGAGAATTAGGCTCCACCTTTTGAAGAGGGTACAATTAAAGAATTTGTAGACATATTTTAAAACCACTGCAACCAATAAGGAAATTCATATAGAAAAAGACTCTACAGATGTTTCTGATGTTGCTAATTAGTCAAGAAAAGTATTTAGCCCTTGTCACGATAACCAGGACCTAGATTTCCTATAACATTTCCTTACACCAAATTTATTTCCTGAGCTTTCTTCTTAAAATATGACTGTTATAACTAATGACTGTGAACTGGGTGGCTTAAACAACAGACGTTTATTCTTTCACAATGCTGGAGGTCAGAAGTTCAAAGTCAAGGTGTCAGCAGGGCTATACTCTCTCTGGAGGCTCTAGAGGAGAATCTGATTTTGTCTTTTCCAGTTTCTGGTGGTTCTTGGCTTCCTTGACTGTTAGCTGTGTTATTCCAGTCTGTGTTGTCATGGTGGCATTGCTTTCTCCTGTCTGTATTTATCTGCCTTTGCCTCATTCTTGTAAGGACACTTGTCACTGGATTTAGAGCTCACCTGGAAAATCCAGGATAATGCTCCTCTTAAAATTCTTTTTTTTTTTTTTTTTTGATATGGAGTCTTGCTCTGTTGCCCAGGCTGGAGTGCAGTGGCGCAATTTGGCTCACTGCAACCCCCGCCTCCTAGGTTCAAACTACCTCAGCCTCCCGAGTAGCTGGGATTACAGGTGCATGCCACCTCACATGGCTAATTTTTGTATATTTAGTAGAGATGGGGTTTTGCCATGTTGGCCAGGCTGGTCTTGAACTCCTGGCCTCAGGTGATTTACCCACCTCTACCTCCCAAAGTGCTGGGATTATAGGCATTGGCCACCGTGGTGGCCCTTAAAATTTTTTTTTTTTTAATTGTACTTTAAGTTCTGGATGATGGATACAGCAAACCACCACACATGCCATGGTGGTTTGCTGCATCCATCACCCCGTCATCTACATTAGGTATTTCTCCTAATGCTATCCCTCCCCTACCCCGCACTCCCAAAATTCTTAACTATGTATTTTGCATTACAAGATAATATTCAGTCTTTTACTATATATGGCAATAGTAATAGGTTCTGGGAATTAGGATGTGGCCATGTTGTTTTGGTCACTATTTAGTCCACTATAGCTAGTATCTCTATTAATTTGTGTGGCAAAATTGGAGAAGAAAAAGGTCTCTAGTGGCCAGTTGTGGCCTCCCAGTACTTTAGGAGGCCAAGGCTGGAGAATCAGTTAAGGCCAGGAGTTCAAGACCAGCCTGGGCAATATAGTGAGACCCCATTTCATATATACACACACACACATATGCATACACACATACCTTAGAAAAAAAATATATTTAAAATTAGCCAGGCATGGTGAAGCGCACCTGTAGTCCTAGTTAGGAGGCTGAGGCAGGAGGATCACTTGAGCCCAGGAATTTGAGTTTACAGTGAGCTATATGATTGCACCACCACACCCCAGTCTGGGCAGCAGAGTCAGACTTTGTCTTGGGAAAAAAAAAAAAGATACTTACGATAGCCCTAAAGTTTGACCACTACTTAAAAATTTTTTTATTCCTTTTTTCTTTTTTCATACAGCATCTCACTCTGTCTCTCAAGCTGGAGGGCAGCAGCATGATCTTAGCTCACTGCAACTTCTGCCTCCTTGGTTGAAGCGATTCTCCTGCCTCAGCCTCCCGAGTAGCTGGGACTACAGACAGGTACCACCATACTCCACTAATTTTTTTGTATTTTCAGTAGAGATGGGGTTTCACCATGTTGGTCAGGCTGTTCTCAAACTCCTGACCTCAAATGATCTGCCTGCCTCGGCCTCCCAGTGTTGGGATTACAGGTGTGAGCCGCCACGCCTGGCCGTATTTCTTTGAGACCCAGGCTGGAGTGCAGTGATGCCATCTTGGCTCACTACAGCCATAACCTTCCAGGCTCAAGCAATCCTCCCATCTCAGCCTCCCAAGCAGCTGGAACTACAAGCATGCAACACCATGCCCAGCTAATTGTTTATTTTTTGTAGAAATCAGGTCTTACTGTGTTGCACAGGCTGGTCTTGAACTCCTGGTTTCAAGTGATCCTCCTGCCTTGGCCTCCTGAAGTATTGGGAATGATTATGGGCATAGGGCACTGCACTGGGCCTCTTATTTTTATTTTACCTTATTTATTTTTTCAGACACAGAGTCTTGCTCTGTCACTCTGGCTAGAAAGCAGTAGCACAATAGCCCATTGCAGCCTTGACCTGATCTTAAGTGATTCGTGATTCTCTTGCCTCAGTCTCTGGAGTAGCTAGGACTACAGGTGCATACCACCACACCTGGCTAATTAAAAAAAAAAAAAAATATATATATATATATATATATATGTATGTATGTATGTATATTTATATTCAGAGATGGGGTCTCACTATGTTGCCCAGGCTGGTCTCCAACTCCTGGCCTCAAGTGATCCTCTTGCCCTGGCCTCCCAAGTGCTGAGATTACAGGTGTGAGCCACTATACCCAGCAACTTTTGTTTCTTTAAACTTTGCTATAAATAATTAAGATAATCAAATACCTGTAAATTCCTTTTTGGAAAAAGTGAGAAAAGTGAGAAGATTTTTCAAAGTGTGATGTATAGTTGAGAAATACTATTCTAGTTAATTCTTTTTAATAATCAAATATTTTGAAAATATATAAAACATAAAATAACACCCAGTTACTCAACACCTATCAAATATTAACATTTTTCCTATTGGAAGAGAAGTAAAACATTACAGATATAGTTGAAGTACCCAGTATTTCCTTCCCATTATATTTTCCCATGTCTTCCTCTTCAGGGTAATAATACTATCCTGAATTTATTTACCTTTCTCATAAAAGTTTAAAAAGTTATTCCTATATATAGATGTAGCTATCATAACATATAGCATTTCTTGAACGCCATATACATGTATATGTGTGTATGTATAGACATATACGTAGACCCACACACACTATATGTTATACTGTAATTTCTTCAGATTTATTCATGTTGATAAATATGTAACTTGGTTTTTGTTTTTGAAATTGTAGGTTTCAAATCATTAGTAGCATACCAAATCAATTTAGCTGGTCATGAATTGCTTTAGAAAAAAACAGAACAGAAAATAAAATATATCGTAAGTACTCAATTTAATGCCTATATACATATATGTATGTGATGTATACATGTATGCATATATGTATTAAGTCATGGTGTGAAATATATTTCTCACTGTAGGTAAAATATTTGAAAGTCATAACATTCATTTTCACTAGTATATAATATTTTATTGTATGAATATAACAGTTAACTACTGTCCAACTGACATTTCAATTGTTTCTACTGTTTTACTTAAACAGGTTGAGCATCCTAATTCCCAAATCAAAAATGCTCCAAAATCTGAGTTTTTGAGGGCCAGCATGACCCTCAAATGAAATAGTCTTTGGAGGATTTTACATTTTTGGATTAGTGTTGCTGAGTTGGTAAGTATAATGCAAATATTCCAAAATCTGAAAATATTTGAAATCTGAAACACTTCTGGTCCCAAGCATTTTGGATAAGGGATCCCCAACCTGTACAAACAATGCTGCAAGACAGTATTAAACTATCTCCTTGTGCATACATGCAAGTTTCTATAATATTTACAAATAGAATTGTTGGGTCATAGGGCATACATCTTCAACTCTGCTGGATGTTGCTTAATTCCTCTCCACTGTGTTGCTCTCAGTAACAGTGTACTAGGTTCCTATCACGCCACTCATTGACATTACACATTAAAAATATTGTCAATTTGATAGGTATGGAATAGATCATTATTGTTTTAAATTGAACACCCCTGAATAGTGAAGCTGAACGTGTTTTCTTGTGATTATTACACATTTGGGTTTCCTCCTTTATGAATGGCTCAGTTTTCTATTGAATTTGTTCATTAATTTGTAGTTTATTATAAAATGAATTCTTTTCTTTGTTGGGTAATGAACATTTAATCATCTTGACCCAGCCTGTGGCTTGTATTTTGACATGTTATTTGATGAACAACTTATTAAGCTTTTCTTTGAAAGTTTGTCCTCTTTATATCTTTATGCCTTACTTAAGAAATCCTTCCTCTCTGAGGCATAATGATTTTTCTCCTATAATTTCTCTAAAAATTAAAAAAATTCACATTTAATTCTTAATCCATTTGGAGTTTATTTTTGTGTTTGCTGTGGACAGCAGTAGATTTACTCTGCCATCACTTGCATGAGCTCTTTTCAAGGCTCTGGGAGAAGCCCAAGTAATGTTCACATGGGTTGTGTTTTTATAAAATTTTCAAAAATAATTTATTTTGGAATTTCCTTAGGAATCCCCAAATTGTAAGTTTTTGGCTTCAAAAAACTTGGACTTCTTTCCTACATATGAGGTAGGATTCTAATTTTAATCTTTCTCCATATAGGGAGTAATTGTTCTAGTATCAATGATTGAAATATGCAAACTCTTTGCCATTGATTTGCAATCCTACTCTGTCATATATAAAGATGTCATGTTTGAAGGGGTTTCTTTCTGGGCTCTTTATTCAGTTATATTGGCATGTTTGCCTATCCCTCCAATTTATTTTGATGTAGTAGAGAGTTCTAGGACTCTTTCTGTCTTCCAAAAGGGTCTTAAACCAGGCCATTCCATTGGTGATTTATTTTATTGAAAACTACAGTTTTCTGATTTTGCTTGAAAGGCTTAGGTTAGTGGAAAAAAAATACATTGTTATCTGTAATTGGTAATTCCTCTCTTAAGCCTTTACTGATTTTCTCACATAGTTCTATATGATTTTTTTCAGTGTCCCACAGCACTTTTTACATAATCCACTTAATCATATAATATTTTAATTAGTCATTTATATCTGTGATTCCAATGAAACGGAGCTCCTTCAATGTGGGCTGCCTAAGTAACTGATAGTATGGTGTATAACACATAGCGGGCATTCAAAGAATGTCTGAGTTAATGAGTAAATTTAGAATATCAAACAATATACATAAATAATTTGAGCCAATCATGATTATTATTAATTTCTTGCCAATTGGACTTATGAACTATACTGTGCTCAATTATCAAAATGAGGTAACGTCTATGTGATTGAATATTTGTTCACTCTGAGACTGTATTGTTAACTCTGAGGCTATATAAAGAATCTTTACATGCTGCAACTCTTTAGGAAGCCAGTCAGAAGTGCATTATACAGCTGCTTAATGTGTATGACTTTAAATCCAGAAAACTTTGTTGTTCTATTGATTGTAGTAATTAATGGTTTTTCTTTTTTCCTTCTCAAAAAGGGAGAAATAAAGTCAGAAGATTCTGGTTGATTACAATTTTAACGTTTCTGAAATAACAAAGTTGAATTAAGATCAGCTTATGTTTATTATATGAATTATTTAAAATACTTCTTGCTGTGACAGATAACCCTCCATATCTCAGTAAGTTTAACAGTAGTTTATTTTTCAATCACGGAAAATCCTAATGGATGTTAGTTATCAATGGTTGTTTCTCTAGGCAATGATTTATAGACTCAATCTCCTAGTTTTTGTCCTTAACGTCTCCTTAGACCCTGGAATCCTCTGCACATTTTATCCTGCTTGGCAATGGAGAAAGACTAAAGCTGTCATGTGGGAGGCTTTTATGAGCCAGGTCTGTGCCTACATCACTTGTATCCACATTCAGGTGATTAGAACTCAGTTACCTGACAAAACCTGGCTATTAGCCAGAATAATAATCTAGCCATGTGTACAGAAAGAAAAGGTAAGCAGATTTTCTGAATAACTGTTAAAGCAAATCACTGACATAACCTATTAGGTACCACATAATATGCAAGGCATTAGGGATACAGGACCCTGTAGTTGAAGATCCCATATATATACTACACATAGTAGAAAACGAAATTAAAAAAAAAAGCCTTTCTCCACCTTTTTAAATTTTTAAATCTTGCAGCTGGAAAATGTAAGCAGGGAGATGGAAATAAATAAAATAAATACAAAACAGAAATGAAGAAACAGAATGGTTAATAACCTTCTAACATGGAAAACACTATCTGAGGTGGATTCACTGGTGAGTAATACCAAACATTTAAGGAAGAAATTATACCAATTCTGTATAATCTCTTCCAGATGATAGAAGCAAAGGAATACTTCCTAACTTATTCATGAGCCCAGCATTACTACAATACCCAAATCAGATAAAGACATTATAAGAAAACTAAATCAATATTTCTCATGAACACAGATGCAGAAATCTTCAAAAAAAATTAGCAAATTAAATCCAACAATGTATAAGAGGAAGTATAAACAATGACGAAGTGGGACTTACCCAAAGTATGCAAGGCTGGTTACATTCAACTAATCAATTATTGTAATTAATCACATTAACAGGCTAAAGAAGAAAAATCATGTGTTCATATCAATAGATGCAGAAAAAGCATTTGACAAAATCTAATACCCATGTTATGATAACAACTTTCAGTGAGCTTTAGCTTGCTAAAGAACATCTACAAAAACCCTACAGCTAACAGTATACTAAATGGGGAGAAACTTGAAGGTTTCCTGTTAAGATCAAGAATTAGGCCTGTCTCTACAGAACCAATCTGCTTCAAAGTCTTCTTGAGAACACTTAAACTATTTGTCGGGGGAAGAAAAATCTTACAATACAAAGACATAATAGTAGTAGATTTGGAAAAGGCTTGCCATTTGACATTTAAAAAAAAGATCAATGAAACTATCAGTGAAAAGGAATTAAATTTATCTTGACTACTTTTGGTAAAGGGCACAGTGGAGCACAAGTTGAAAACTACAAATTTTTTGATACTTAAACCAAAACACAGTTCCCAGATAATTTTCCCAAGTGAGGAATTTGGCTATTTTTTGTTGGTTCCAGGAGAAAAACGCACATGAGAACAAAAAGTGTTTAGCATTCCATGTTATTTGTTCAAACATCTTAGTCACATTTCCACTCTTATATTTGGCCAATTTATCTTAATATAGTGTTTTTATTTAATACATCACCATATTAGAAAACTAGGCCCTTGGCCAGGTGCGTTGGCTCACATCTGTAATCCCAGCACTTTGGGAAGCTGAAGGTGGGCGGATCACCTAAAGGCAGGAGTTTGGGACCAGCCTGATCAACATGGAGAAATCCTGTCTCTACTAAAAAGACAAGATTAGCCAGGCATGGTGACACATGCCTGCAATCCCAGCTATGTGGGAGACTGAGGCAGGACAATCACTTGAACCAGGGAGGTGGAGGTTGCAGTGAGCTGAGATTGTGCCATTGCACTCCAGCCTGGGCAACAAGAGCGAAACTCTTGTCTCAAAAAAAAAAAAAAAAACAAAAAAAAAAAAACAAAAAAAAAAACCTAGGCCCCTTTTTCTCTAGAAAAATGACAAGACCTGCAGCTAGTGTTGTAGACCACCAAGAGGTTCTACACAATTAGTAAAACCATTTTCTTTATGTCAAAACCTCTAAGTCGTGGCTTTGACCTGTGTTTCAGATGAAGCAGACAACTAAAAAAGAAATAATTCATTTGTATAATTTGGTAAATTTTGATAATACTCAAATTATTTGAGTTATTAAGGTGTTGTTTTTTGTGACAGAACAGCTGCTCTGAATTAGCAATTAGCTGCTGCCTTTTTGGTGGAACTTATTCCCTTATTTTCAATAATGTATCTAAACAATAATGTATCCTCAGGCCTCTTTTCTATTGCAGTTAATGAAGCTCTTTCAAGAAATGGTAATTTTGAATTCCAGGAAAGAGCTTTAGGCCTGGATGGGTATTTAATAACCTTTTAAGAAGCCTAGTTTGATTTTTTTTTAATCTTTTGGACAGGGTCTCACTCTATCGCCCAGGCTGGAGTGCAGTGGTGTCATCACTGCTCACTGCAGCTTCCACCTACTGGGCTCCAGTGATCCTCCCACCTCAGCCTCTCGAGTAGCAAGGACTAGTCAGGCCACCACGCCCAGCTAATTTTGTATTATTATTATTTTTGTAGAGGCGGGTTTTGGAGGCCTTGGCCTCCCAATGTGCCAAGCCGTGCAGGCCTGGCCAGGAGTTTACTTTCAAAATGCAGTGGTAAGGTGCTTTCTTCAGAGGTAACTAAAAATAAGACAAGCTGGGCAAAACTTGGGCAGCATGTCTATGCGATTCCTCTAAGTTCAATGTATATTTTCAGAGTTAATATTTGAGTTTCTTGACTTTGTTAGCTTGCAAGCTATTATACGGAAAGGTAATATTTTATAGACTCATTACAGCCTAATACAACCAACACCGACGCTTACAACTCTGGATTCATTATTTACTAGTTACTTTCACTTTATCTCTAGAACTCTCAATTCCGCTTTCATTTTGGTTATTCCCGCAGCTTCCCTAAATCCCACGTCAGACTGCAATCCTACGGTTCCCTGCAATCTTCTCTTTACCATCCCTCCTCCGCCCCTCATCAGCCAACTAGGGAATACTTTGTCATTGCTTTGTGAAAGTAACAGAATGCGAGAGCTTGTCTACACGTGTGGCCAAAACGCATCCTACAACGGTATACGTCGGAATCTCATTTCTCTTCCCACAGCCGCCTTCCTTCCAGCAAATAAACCTCGGAACTAAGTTTAAATCTGTCACTTGCTCCTCCTACCAGCGGCCTATTGCTTCTGCCCTCCTCACTGAACCCAAGTTCCTCTTCGCAGTCCTTTCATTTATCAAGAAAAACAACCCACTCTATTTTTTCAGGGCTTTAAGTGCTAGGTCTGGTCTCTTTCTCCGCATCGAACCAGCGACCCCTGTGCTTCCCCACCCAGGCCGGACCTCCACCTGGGGAACCGCCGCGACGCAGCCAGCCCCAGCACCCGCAGCCACCTTTTCACCGGAGCGCCACTTCCGGATCTCGGGTGCTTCCACTTTACGGTTCCCCTCACCCCCTCAGACACTTCCTAGAGCTTTGTCTAGCAGGGTCGGAGCAGGGACCCTGACTAGCCGAAGGCAAGAGTTCTCCTCCACGAAGACGCTCAGAGTAGTTTCTCCACCCTGAGAAATCTGGTCCGGCTGCGTAGAGTGGCGGCGGTGGAGGGGCAGTTTGTTTTGAGCACCAAGTGCCGCACACCCGGAAGTGGCGCGATACGGGAGCCGCGCTGCCGGCGGGGGCGGGTGCCGGGAACCTGGAGGTGGAGGGAAGGCCGCGGTGCTCTGGCAAGTGAGCGGAGGGTGGAGTGCAGAGGGAGTGGGAGCAGGAGGGGGCCTGGCTTTAGCTCTGGTTCTCTGGTGGCAGATCCGGCTGGGTTCCGGGAGGCGAAGGCCTCGCGGGGTGGCTGGGTTGGTGAGCCTGCTTCACTTCATTCTTCCAGTCTGAGGGACACGCTGTCTTCTGGTCAGTATCTCTTCCTTACTTCGCCTGGCTAGTGGTGGTGTACTTGTGAGGAAGTCGCAGCTGCAGCTGGGGGTCCGCTTGAGTTTTCTCTGCTTCTAAGAGGAGGCGAACAGCCGCTTTGGTGGGAACTTACTGCTTTCTGCCGGATAACTAACGCTTTTTTCTTCATTGTACCGCCAACTTCTAACGTTTCTGTCTTTACTTCTTTCAGCTTGACTTTGACTCCTTACCTTAAAAGATGCTGGAGTCATATGTAACTCCAATTTTAATGAGCTATGTGAATCGCTACATCAAGAACTTAAAGCCGTCGGATCTACAGCTTTCACTATGGGGTGGAGATGTGGTACTCAGCAAGCTCGAGTTAAAGTTGGATGTGCTGGAACAGGTAAGCTATGTAGCTGTCATTCTGACCTCAGGTGATCCGCCACCTCGGTCTCCCAAAGTACTGGGATTGTAGGCGTGAGCCACTGGGCCCGGCCTACATAATTTTAAAAAGTAGTTTGTTCCTAGTGATGGTATATTAGAATGGGATTACTCAAAGTTGCTTTGACAGGAAAACGATTTCATCGTTTGTGTCAGAATTGTTCAGGCTGTATAGTCAATTTTCAAGCATTACGAATATGCTAATTTACATTGTCAAAATTATGTGTGAGCCTGTAATGTCTCCACTCGATTACATTTTCGTCCTTTTTGGGCAATGGAAGGGTTTGAAAGCCAGCAGGAAGGGTGGCTGGCTGGTGGGGCTGAGGAAAAAAAAAGACCAAAAAAAAAAAAAAAAAAGAGCAGGTTCAGATCACATTTCCCACGGCATCCTCAGAGTGTTGAGTAGATACATTGAGAATGGCAGTAAAATTGGAAACTTCTTTATTAATCGTTTTAGTTCCTTTTAACATGAGATTGGTCTGATGCAAGAAACTGTAACTTGAGGGTTCACGTATTCATTAATTCATTTAGTACATTTATTAGTAACATATGCCAAGAAATTCTGTTAGGCTTGAGCATCTGTGGAAACTCAGAAGAGTCAGAGACCAACTGGTTTTTAGGATAAGGGAAGACTTAATCTGACAGTGATAGTTATTGATAATTTGTAGTTATAGTCCACAGCCTCTTTTATTACTCTTTTATTAAGTCAATCTAGACTTAACACTAAGAAATAATATTCCTGGCTGCTTCTTTTTCCTCTTTCCAAGGTTGAGTGGGTATTTTCAATATTTTCACTTTAGTTTTTTTTTTTTTTACTGAGTACAAATCCCAAGTATAACAGCTCAATTTTAAAATGTTTTACATCTGTGCAACTACTGTCCAATTAAAAAAAATAGAATGTTTCCAGCACCCCAAAAGGCTCACCTGTTTTACTTTTAATAAGTACTCCAGGCTGGGCGTGGTGGCCCATGCTTCTAATCCCAGTACTTTGGGAGGCCGAGATGGGTGGATCATGAGGTCAGGAGTTCGAGACCAGCCTGGCCAACATGGTGAAACCCCATCTCTACTAAAAATATAGAAAATTAGCGGGACATGGTGGCATGTGCCTATAATCCCAAGTATTTGGGAGGCTGAGGCAGGAGAATTGCTTTTATCTGGGAGGTGGAGGTTGCAGTGAACTGAGATCATGCCACTGCCCTCCATCCTGGGTGACAGAGTGAGACTCCTTCTTGGGGGGTGGGGGAAAGTACTCCCCACTCCTAAAAGAGGTGACTGGTAATCTGACTTCTGTCAGCATAGATACCTTTTACCTGTTTTTGAACCTGAAATAAGTTGAAATCACTTAATGTTTGGCTTTTTTTCTTTCAACGTTTCTAAGATTAACCCATGTTGTTAGATGAGTTTGTTTTTTGTATTGCCATTACTATTCCATTGCATAAAGATTCTACAATTTACTTTTCTCCTGTTGATGGACACTTGAGTTTTTAATATTTTTGGCTTGTGAAGAAAGCTTCCATGAACATTCTAGTACATGAATCTTGATAACATAAGTATTAATTTCTCTTAGGTGTATACCTAGAAGGTAGGCATGTGTTTAGCTTTCATACTGCCAAATAGTCTTTCAAAGTGGCTGTAACAATTCCAGTCTCACCAACAATGTATGAGCATTCTAGGTATTTTACATTTTTGCTGCTACTTGGTATATTTATTATTTTAATGTTAGCCTTTCCAGTGGGTGTGTAGTGGTATCTCATTGTAATTTTAACTTGCATTTTCCTAATGACTAATGATGTTGAGCACCTTCTTAATATTCTTATTGGCCTTTTACCTATCTTTATTTTGTGAATTCTTTTTTCCTTTTTTAAAAAATGGGTTTTCTGTATTATTGATGTATAAAAATTCTTTATATATTTTGGAAATGAGTCCTTTGCCAGCATATATGTTTTGCAATATTTACTCTCAGTTTGTGGCTTGTCACTTTACTCATAAAGGTGTCTTGATGAATAAAAGTTAATAATTTTACTGAGGTCCAATTTATCAATCTTTTCCCTTGCGGTTAGGGTTTTTCTTGTGTTGCTTAAGAAATCGTTACTTAACACCAATGTCATGAAGATATTCTTTTCTATTTATTTTGGGAGCTTTATTGAATTCCATGATTCATCTCAAATTAGTTTTTCTGCATATATGTAATAGATGTCAAGATTAATTTTTTTCCCATTGATTGTCAGTTGATCTATACCAATTCTTGAACTCTTGTTTCCCTACTCAATTACGGTAAGCCTTTGCTGTAAATCAGGTTGCCATATGTATGTGGATTTGTTTCTGAACTCTTTCATCTATTTGTCTATTCTTGTGTCACTCCATATGGTTACCGTAGCTGTTATAATGAGACTTGATATCTCAGCGTAATCAGTACAATTTTGTTCTTTTCTCCTTCAAGATTGTCATAACTATTTTAAGTCCTTTGTATTTCCATATACATTTTATTTATTTATTTTTTCAGTCTTGTTCTGTTACCCAGGCTGGAGTGCAGTGGCTCGATCTCGGCTCAGTGCAACCTTCGCCTCCCAGGTTCAAGCAATTTTCCTGCCACAGCCTCCCTAGTAGCTGGAATTATAGGCATGCACCATCATGCCTGGGTAATTTTTGTATTTTTACTAGAGACTGCGTTTCACCATGTTGGCCAGGCTGGTCTCGAGCTCCTGACCTCAGGTGATCCACCTGCCTTGGTCTCCCAAAGTGCTGGGATTACATGCGTGAGCCACCACTCCCGGCTTATCATATACATTTTGATTTCAACTTGTAACTTTTAGAATTAATTTCCAAAAAGGAAAGCTGTTGGTGTTTTTTCTGGGATTACATTGAATCTGTAGATCAATTTTGGATGAATTAACATGTTAACATACTGAGTTGACATAGTTTTGAGTTTTTCAATTCATATACAGAGCAATGCTTTTCATATTTTTAGGCCTTTAATTTCTCTCAGCAGTGTTTTGAACTTTTTAGAGAAATTTTGCATGTGTTTCATTGAATTTCATCTGTTTTTTACTGATGTTTAAGTAGATTTTTAAAAACTTTATTTTCTGGCTAGGCTCAGTGGCTCTTGCCTGTAACCAATCATAGCACTTTGGGAGGCTGAGGTGGGTGGATCATTTGAGGTCAGTAGTTTGAAACAGCCTGGCCAATATGGCAAAACCCCATCTCTTCTAAAATTACAAAAAAATTAGCCAGGTGTGGTGGCGCACGCCTGTAATCCCAGCTACTTGGGATGCTGAGGCACGAGAATCACTTGAACCGGGGAGGTGGAGGTTGCAGTGAGCCAAGATCATGCCACTGCACTCCAGCCTGGGTGACAAAGTGAGACTGTCCCAAAAAACAAAAACAAATGAAAAAACCCCTTTATTTTCTAATAATTTGTTACTGGTACAGAGAAATCAAATGGATTTTAGTATGTTGACCTTCTAGCTAGTAGCCTAACATGTCTCACAGTTTTTGGTAGGTTCTTTTGGTTGTCTATGTTCAATCATGTCATCTGCAAATAATGACAGTTTTACATCTTTCTATCCAATACTTGTATCTTTTATTTCATTTTATTTCATTATTGCACTGGGCTAGGACCTCTTATATAATATGTGGTAGAGATCATGAGAATAGACATTCATCCTTTTTTGTTTCTAATTTCAGTGGGAAAGTGTTTAGTGTTTTACCGTTAAGTATGTTGTTATCCATAAATACCCTTTGTTGAGTTGAGATCTTCTTTTCCTACTTTTCCAATGAGTTTTAAAAATCATGAATGAAAGCTGAATTTTATCATATATTACATTTAATGAGTTGATACGTGATTTTTCTCTTTTATTTTGTTAATGTGGTAAATTACATTGTTTTCAAATCTTAACCTTGTGTTCCTGGAATAAACCTGATTATGTATTATCTTTTTTACATATTATTGGATTCAATTTGTTAAATTTTGATTGGTTTTGCTGTGTCTTTGCTTATAAGTGATACTAGCCTGTGATTTTCCTTTCTTGTAATGTTATTACCTAGTTTTGAATGTCGTATATAAAAATATATATTTGCCTTATTATTTGTGAAGTACTCTCTCTTTTTATAATCTCTGACAGTTTATATAAGATCAATGTTAGTAGTTTTTTAAAATTGTGATAGAATGTATATAATATAACATCATCTTAACCAATTTTTATTTTTTTGAGATGAGGTTTCACTCTTGTTGCCCAGGCTGGAGTGTTATGGTGCTATCTCAGATTACTGCAACCTCTACTTCCCGGGTTCAAGTGATTCTTCTGCCTCAGCCTCCTGAGTAACTGGAATTACTGGTGCCCATCACAATGCCCAGCTAATTTTTTGTATTTTTAGTAGAGATGGGGTTTCACTATGTTGGCCAGGGTGGTCTTGAACTCCTGATCTCAGGTGGTCCACCCACCTTGGCCTCCCAAAGTGCTGGGATTACAGGTGTGAGCCATTGTGGCTGGCCTATCTTAACTATTTTTAAATATACAATTCTGTGATATTACTTATGTTTACATTGTTGTGCAACCATCATTACTACCCATCTCTAGAATGTTTTCATCTTCCCAAACTGAAATTCTGTACCCATTAGATGCTAACTTCCTATTTTCTCCTCTTCCTAGCCCCTTGCAACCACCATTTTACTTATGATTATATGAATTTGACTATTTTAAGTATCTCATATGAATAGGATCATTCAGTGTTTGTTCTTTTGTTATTGGCATATTTCACTTAGTACAATGTCTAAAAACGCTTATTTATGTTATAGTATATGCCACTATGTCCTTTGTTTTTAAGTCTAAATAATCAGTTATATGTACATGCCACATTTTGTTTGTTTATTCATTCATTGATAGACATTTAGGTTGCCTCCACCTTTTGCCTATAATGGTGATATGAGGGTAGGTGTACAAATATACCTGAGACCCTGCTTTTAATTTATTTGGGTATATACCCAGAAGCGGGATTGCTAGATCATATGGCAATTCTGTGTTTATTTTTTGAGGAATCACCATACTGTTTTCCACAGTGATTGCATTGTTTTACATTCCTACCAGCAATGTGCTAAGGTTCCAAGTTCCATATCTGTGCTAATACTTGTTGTTTTCTGTTTGTTTAAATATAGCTATCCTAATGGGTATGAAATGATATCTCAATGTGGTTTTAATTTGCATTTCTCTGATGATTAGTGATGTTAACCCTCTTCTCATGTTCTTATTAGCTATGTTTGTCTTCTTTGGAGAAATGCCTATTTGAGTCCTTTGCCCAATTTTGAATTGGGTTCTTTGTTTTTTGCTGTTGTTGAGTTATAGGAGTTCTTTATGTATTGTGGATATCAATACCTTATCAGACACATGATAAAGCATTTGCAGATATTTTCTCACATGCTGTCAGTGGTGTTTTACTCTAATATAGTGTTCTTTGATGCACCAAAGTTTTAAATTTTGATGAAGTCCAACTTAGCTATTTTTTTCATTAATTATCTAGATTTTTGCTGTCATATCCAAGAAATCATTGTCAAATCTAATGTCATGAAGCTTTTCTCTTATGTTTTCTTCTAATTTTTTTGCCCTTAGGTAGTATAAGGTAGTGTTGCAATCTCTCTCTCTCTTTTTAAAGTGTGGATATTCAGTTTTCCCAACACCATTTGTTGACAACTGTACTTTCACATTGAATGGTCTTGGCACCCTTATAAAAAATTCTTTGACCATAGATGTGAGGGTTTGTTTCTGGATTCTCAATACTATTCCATTGATTTATATGTCTGCCTTTATGACAATATCACACAGTTTTGATTATTGTAGCATTGTAGTGGGTTTCAGAATTAGGAAGTTTGAGATCACCAACTTCTCAGTTTTTTAAGTGTTAGGAAAAAAAAAATCTGGGTTATGGTGTAAAGTTATAAACTGCTGATTTAATTTAAGAAATATAGGATCATTTAGTCTTTTATTTCTGCTGTTGTCAGTTTTGGTGAGTTGTATCTTTCAAGGAATTTCCGTATTTCTTATTTTGGCCGGGGTTTGTTTTTGTTTTTCTTCTCTCAAGGTGGACATTTAGGGTATTGATTGGAGATTTTTATTTATTTTCTTTTTCTTTCTTTCTTTCTTTTTTTTTTTTTGATACAAAGCCTTGCTCTCTTGCCAAGACTAGAGTAATGTTGATCACTGCTCACTGCAACTTTGACCATATAAGCTCAGTTTATTCTCATGCCTCAGCCTCTAAAGTAGCTGGGACCACAGATGTGTGCCACCATGTCTGGCTAATTAAAAAAAAAATTATTTATAGAGACAAGGTATTGCTATGTTGCCCAGGCTTTTTTTTTTTTTTTTTTTTTTTTCTCCTGTTGCAGACATTTGCAGCTATGAATTTCTTTTTTTTTTTTAATGAAAGAAAAAAAAGAGAGAAAGAAAGAGGAAAAAAATTAAAAAAAAAATTAAAAAAAAGGAATGAAGGAGAGGAAGAAAGAGGAATAGGAAGAGGGAGAGAGAATGAAAGTGTTGCTTTATTGCCCAGGCTAGAATGCAGTTTAAAAATGGGTATTGAAAACCTCTTTTATACCAATAATTGTGCTTAATAATGGAGACAGGAAAAAATGAGGGAAGAAAATAATAAACAAGCAGCCAACCAGTATTTCATTTAAACCTGTAAGTAGGTGTGATGTGGTGCCAATAAGAGTGTATATTTTGTGTATTTAAAGTGGAGAGTTCTATAAATGTATATTAAGTTTACTTGTTCTGGATCTGAGTTCAAGTTCTGGATATTCTTGTTAATTTTCTGTCTCGTTGATCTGTCTAATATTGATGTTGAAGTGTCCCACTATTATTGTGTGGGAGTCTAAGTCTCTTTATAAGTCTTATGTATTTGGGTGTTCCTGTATTGGGTGTGTATATATTTAGGATCGTTAGCTCTTCTTGTTGCATTGATCCTTTTACCATTATGTAATGTCCTTCTTTGCCTCTTTTGATCTTTGTTGCTTTAAAGTTTAAAGTCTATTTTATCAGAGATGAGAATTGCAACTCCTGCTTTTTATTTATTTATTTATTTTTGCTCTCCATTTGGTTGGTAGATCTTTCTCCATCCCTTTGTTTTGAGTCTTTGTGTATCCTTGCTCGTGAGATGGGTCTGGATGCAGTATACTGATGGGTTTTGGCTGTGTCTTTTGATTGGGGGATTTAGTCAATTTAAATTTAGGATTAATAATAATATATGTGAGTTTAATACTGCCATTTGATGTTAGCTGGCTGTTTTGCCCATTAGTTGATGTAAATTCTTCATTATGTTGATGCTTTTTACATTTTGGTATATTTTTGGAAAGGCTGATATTGGTTGTTCCTTTCTATGTGTGGTGGTTCTTTCAAAAACTCTTGTAAAGCAGGCCTGGAGGTGATGATTTCTGAGTACTTGCTTGTTCACAAAAGATTTTATTTTTCCTTCACTTATGAAGCTTAGTTTGGCTGGTTAGGAGATTCTGGGTTGAAAGTTCTTTTCTTTAAGGATGTTGATTATTGGCCCCCACTCTCTTCTGGCTTGTAGGGTTTCTGCTGAGAGATCTGCTGTGAGTCTGATGGGCTTCCCTTTGTGGGTAAGCCGACCTTTCTCTCTGGCTGCCCTTAGTATTTTCTCCTTCATTTCAACCCTGGTGAATCTGACGATTATGTGCCTTGGGGTTGCTCTTCTTGACGAATATCTTTGTGGTATTCTCTGTATTTCCTGGACTTGAATGTTTGCCTGCCTTGCTAGGTTGGGGAAGTTTTCCTGGATAATATCCTGAAGAGTATTTTCCAGCTTGGATTCATTCTCTTTGTCACATTCAGGTACACCTATCAAACATAGATTAGGTCTTTTCACATAGTCCCGTATTTCTTGGAGACTTTGCTCATTCCTTTTTATCCTTTTTTCTCTAATCTTGTCTTCTTGTTTTATTTCATTAAATTGGTCTTGAACGTCTGATATCCTTTCTTCTGCTTGATCAATTTGGCTGTTAAAACTTGTGCATACTTAGCGAAGTTCCCGTGTTGTGTTTTTCAGCTCCATTAATTCACTTATATTCCTCTCTAAATTGTCTATTCTCGTTAGCATTTTGTCAGATCTTTTTTTAAAGTTCTTAGTTTCTTTGCATAGGGTTAGAACGAGTTCTTTTAACTCACAGAAGTTTCTTATCATCCACCTTTTGAAGCCTACTTCTGTTAATGGAACACACTCGTTCTCCATCAGTTCTTGTTCGTTGCTGATGAGGAACTGTGATCCCCTGTAGAGGGAGAGGCGCTCCGATTTTGGGTACTCTCAGCTTTTTTAGGCTAGTTTCTTCCCTTCGTTATAAATTTATTCATCTGTTGTCTTTGTAATTACCGACTTTCTAATTAGGTTTCTGAATGGACGTCCAACTTGTTGATTCCCAGCGCTGGAATCTGAGCAACCGACTGCGCCGGCTAAAACAGCGGCGTTAAGATTGATGGTGCTTTTCTGACTCTGCACCAAGAACCGCCGCGCCGAGGCGCTGGCAAAACCGCCACGCTGGCCACAAGAGTTGTGCTGGTGACCCGAGAGGCTCCTCCGCTGGGAATCTCCTGGTGCGTGAGCAACAAAAATTCGTCTGAAAGTGTGGTGTCCTCTCGTTCTCTGCGTTTTCACTGGAAGCTACAATCCCGAGCTGCTAGTGGTCAGCCATCTTGGATCTCTCTCCCCGATGAATTTCTTTACCTGAATATTTGAACTGGATAAAAATGAAAACACAACAATTTGGTATGTTGTGTTTTCATTTTTATCCAGTTCAAATATTTTCTGACTTCTCTTGATATGAATGTGTATTTTTGCAGTTGTTGTAGTAGCAATTAAATTTAACTCTTTAGTCCATCTTGTGTTGATTTTTGTGTATGGTAAGATTTTGGTATCTAGTGTCACTCTTTTGCATATGGATATCCAGTTTTCCTAGCACCATTGATTGGAGAGACCGTCCTTTCCCTAATCTGTGTTCTTGGTGCATTTGTTAAAAGTCTGTTGGCGGGCCGGGCATGGTGGCTCACGCCTGTAATCCCAGCACTTTGGGAGGCCGAGGCGGGTGGATCACGAGGTCAAGAGATCGAGACCATCCTGGTCAACATGGTGAAACCCCGTCTCTACTAAAAATACAAAAAAATTAGCTGGGCATGTCCCAGCTACTCGGGAGGCTGAGGCAGGAGAATTGCCTGAACCCAGGAGGCGGAGGTTGCGGTGAGCCGAGATCGCGCCACTGCACTCCAGCCTGGGTAGCAAGAGTGAAACTCCGTCTCAAAAAAAAAAAAAAAGCCTGATGGCTATTAATATGTGAATTTATTTTTGGTTTTGCTATTCTGTTCTCCTGTTCTGCATGTCTCTTCCTATGCAAGTAACACACTGTTTTGATTACTATAGTTTTGTAGTTTATTTTGAAGTCAGAAATTTTGATGCTTGCAGATTTGGTCTTTTGCTTAGAATTGCTTTGGCTATCAGACCCTGGTAGCCAAATACGAATTTTATGTTTGTTTTTTATGTATCCGTAACGAATAGCATTAGTAATTGAAAAGGAATTGCATTGAATCTGTAGATCTTTTTGGGTCATTTTAATAACAATTTTTCCAATTTATGGACATGAGATGTCTTTCTAATTTCTGTGTGTTTTCTTCAATTTCTTTCACCAGTGTTCTGTCAGTTTTTTTTTTTTTGTAGAAATCTTTTGCTTCCTTGGTTAAATTTATTTCTAGGATATTTTATTTTTTGTAGTTATTGGAAATGGGATCGCTTTCTTAATTTCTTTTTCAGCTACTTATTGGTATATGGAAACACTACTAATTTTTATATGTTGATTTTATATCCTGCAACTTTACTGAATTTGTCAGTTCTAAGAGTTTTTTTTAGTTTTTTTTTATAGAGTCTTTAAGTATTTTGGAGTATGAGATCGTGCCATCTGCAAGTAAGGACAATTTGAGTTTTTCATTTCCAATTTGGATCCCTGTTAAAAAAATTTTTTTTCCCTTGCTTAATTACTCTGGCTAAGATTTCAGTACTATGTTGAATAAGAATGGTGAAAATGGGCATTTTGTCTTCTTCCAGTTCTTAGAGGCAAAGCTTTTTGGCCCACTCTTACATTCCTGGGATAAATCCCACTTAATTATGGTGTATAATCTTTTTGTTGTCTTGTTGGATTTGGTTTGCTGTATTTTGTTGAGGATTTTGTATCTATGTTCATCAGGTGTATTGTCTTGTTTTCTTTTTCTGTTGTTTCCTTGTTTGGTTTTGTTATTAGGGTAATATTGGCCTTCTAGAATGAGTTAGGAAGGATTTTCTGTCCTTCAGTGTTGTGGAATAGTTTGAGAAGAATGGTGTTCATTTTAAAAAGTTTAGAGTAGTGAAGCCATGCAGTCCCAGGCTTTTCTTTGTTGGATGACTTTATTACTGATTCAGTCTCATTACTCATTATTGGACTGTTAAGTTTTCTGTTTCTTCTTGGTTCAATCTTGGTAGCTTATATGTGTCCAGGAATTTATTTGTGTTCTCCAGGTTTACTAATTTGTTGGTGTATACTTGTTCATAAGAGTGACTAATGATCTTTTCCTTTTCTTTGGTTTTTCCTCTTTTTTTCTTATTCTGTGTAATAGTTTGCTGATTTTGCTTATCTTTCAAAAAACCAGCTTTTCCTTTTGTTGATCTTTTGTATTGTTTGATCACTATTTCATTTATTTGTATTCTGATCCTCATAATATCTTATATCTTTCCTTCTACTAATTTTGTGTTTGTTTTATTCTTCCTTTTCTTTTTTTTTTTTTTTTTTTTTTTTGAGATGGAGTCTTGCTCTGTCGCCTAGGCTGGAGTGCAGTGGTGTGATCTCAGCTCACTGCAACCTCCGCCTCTGGGGCTCAAGCAATTCTCCTGCCTCAGCCTTCCTTCTGAGTAGCTGGGATTACAGGCACGTGCCACCACACCCAGCTAATTTTTGTATTTTTAGTAGAGATGGGGTTTCACCATGTTGGTCAGGCTGGTCTTGAAATCCTGACATTGTGATCCACCTGCCTCAGCCTCCCAAAGTGCTGGGATTATAGGCGTGAGCCACCATGCCTGGCCTCTTGCTTTTCTAGGTCCTTGACATGCATTGTTAGGTTGTTTATTTGAAATCTTTTTATTATTATGATTTATTATTATACTTTAAGTTCTGGGGTATATGTACAGAATGTGCAAGTTTGAACATTGGTATATACGTGCCATGGTGGTTTGCTGCCCCTGGTAACCCGTCATCTACATTAGGTATTTCTCATAATGCTATCCCTCCTCTAGACCCCCATCCCCTGACAGGCCCTGGCGTATGATGTTCCCCTCCCTGTGTCCATGTGTTCTGATTGTTCAGCTCCCACTTATGGGTGAGAACATGTGGTATTTGGTTTTCTGTTCTTGTGTTAGTTTGCTGAGAATGATGGTTTCCCGTTTCATCCATGTCTCTGCAAAGGACATGAACTTATACTTTTTTTATGGCTGCATAGTATTCCATGGTGTATATGTGCCATATTTTCTTTATCCAGTCTGTCATTGATGGACATTTGGGTCAGTTCCAAGTCTTTGTTATTGTGAACAGTGGTACAATAAATTTTTTTTCCAATGCATTTTAACCTTTTATTATTTCATATAAGCCTTTTAAAACTCTTGAGAGAGTGTTGGAATTTTAAGAAGAAAGTAGTTGACTGGATCAAGGTCACACAAATCAAAAAATCAAAATCAAAAAGGAAAATCATAATCCTAATTCTCTTGCATTTGAGTCATAGAAGTAATTTATAACAAATACAGTTTATGTAGAACATGATCCATCCATCCATTGGTTGTTCAAGAGCATGATATTTAATTTCCATGTAGTTGTACAATTTCCAAAGTTTCCTTGTTAACTGATTTTTAGTTTTATTCTATTGTGGTTAGAAAATAATATGAATTTGACTTTTAAAATTTTTTGAGATTTATGGTCCGTTTTGGAGAATTTTTTTGTGTGCTAATGGCAAGAATGTATTCTGCAGCTGTTCTGTAAATATCTGTTAGGTCTCTTTGGTCTAAAGTGCAATTGAAATTTGATACTTTTGGCTGATTTTCTGCCAATGATCTGTTCAGTGCTGTGAGTGGGTGTTAAAGTCCCCAACTAGTATTGTAATGGAGTCTGTCTCTCTCTTTAGATCTAATAATATTTCCTTTATCTGAGTGCTCTAGTGGTGAGTGTGTATATATTTATAGTTGTTATAGATGCTTGCCAAATTGAATTCATTATTATTATTATTATTATTATTTTTCTCCCCATTTATTTTATTGCATTTTAGGTTTTGGAGTACATGTGAAGAACATGCAAAATTGTTGCATAGGTACACACGTGGCAGTGTGATTTGCTGCCTTCCTCCCCATCACCTACATCTGGCATTTCTCCCCTTGCTATCTCTCCCCAGCTTCCCACCCCCCACCCTCCCTCCCCTATTTCCCCCCAACTGACCCCAGTGTGTAGTGCTCCCCTCCCTGTGTCCATGTGTTCTCATTGTTCAACACCCGCCTATGAGTGAGAACATGCGGTGTTTGATCTTCTGCTCTTCTGTCAGTTTGCTGAGAATGATGGTTTCCAGGTTCATCCGTGTCCCTACAAAGGACTCAAACTCATCCTTTTTGATGGCTGCATAATATTCCATGGTGTATATGTGCCACATTTTCCCTATCTAGTCTATCGTCAATGGGCATTTGGGTTGGCTCCAGGTCTTTGCTATTGTAAACAGTGCTGCAATGAACATTCGTGTGCACGTGTCCTTATAGTAGAACGATTTGTAATCCTTTGGATATATACCCAGTAATGGGATTGCTGGGTCAAATGGAATTTCTATTTCTAGGTCCTTGAGGAATCGCCACGCTGTCTTCCGCAATGGTTGAATTTATTTACACTCCAACCAACAGTGTAAAAGTGTTCCTATTTCTCCACATCCTCTCCAGCATCTGTTGTCTCCAGATTTTTTAATGATCGCCATTCTAACTGGCGTGAGATGGTATCTCAATGTAGTTTTGATTTGCATTTCTCTGACGACCAGTGATGATGAGCATTTTTTCATATGTTTGTTGGCCTCACGTATGTCTTCTTTTGTAAAGTGTCTGTTCATATCCTTTGCCCACTTTTGAATGGGCTTGTTAGTTTTTTTCTTGTAAATCTGTTTTAGTTCTTTGTAAATTCTGGATATCAGCCCTTTGTCAGATGGGTAAACAGCAAAAATTTTTTCCCATTCTGTTGGTTGCCAATTCACTCTAATGACAGTTTTTTTTGCTGTGCAGAAGCTGTGGAGTTTGATTAGGTCCCATTTGTCTATTTTGGCTTTTGTTGTCAATGCTTTTGGTGTTTTGGTCATGAAGTCCTTGCCTACGCCTATGTCCTGAATGATTTTGCCTAGATTTTCTTCTAGGGTTTTTATGGTGTTAGGTCTTATGTTTAAGTCTTTAATCCATCTGGAGTTAATTTTAGTGTAAGGTGTCAGGAAGGAGTTCAGTTTCTGCTTTCTGCACATGGCTAGCCAGCTTTCCCAACACCATTTATTGAAGAGGGAATCCTTTCCCCATTGCTTGTTTTTGTCAGGTTTGTCAAAGATCAGATGGTTGTAGATATGTTGTGTTGCCTCAGAGGCCTTTGTTCTGTTCCATTGGTCTATATCTCTGTTTTGGTACCAGTACCATGCTGTTTTGATTACTGTAGCCTTGTAGTATAGTTTGAAGTCCGGTAGTGTGATGCCTCCCGCTTTGTTCTTTTTGCTTAGAATTGACTTGGCTATGCGGGCTCTCTTTTGGTTCCATATGAAGTTTAAGGTGGTTTTTTCCAGTTCTGTGGAGAAGGTCATTGGTAGCTTGATGGGAATAGTGTTGAAATTGTAAATTACTTTGGGCAGCATGGCCATTTTCACGATATTGATTCTTCCTAACCATGAACATGGAATGTTTCTCCATCTGTTTGTGTCCTCTTATTTTGTTGAGCAGTGGCTTGTAGTTCTCCTTGAAGAGGTCCTTTACATTCCTTGTTAGTTGTATTCCTATGTATTTTATTCTCTTTGTGGCAATTGTGAATGGAAGTTTGTTCTTGATTTGGCTCTCTTTAAGTCTGTTATTGGTGTATAGGAATGCATGTGATTTTTGCACATTGATTTTGTATCCTGAGAATTTGCTAAACTTGCTCATCAGTTTCAGGAGATTTCGGGCTGAGATGATGGGGTCTTCTAGATATACAATCATGTCGTCTGCAAATAGAGACAATTTGACATCCTCCTTTCCTATTTGAATGCTCTTTATTTCTTTTTCTTGCCTGACTGCTCTGTCTAGAACTTCTAATACTATATTGAATAGGAGTGGTGAGAGAGGGCATCCTTGTCTGGTGCCACATTTCAAGGGGAATGCTTCCAGTTTTTGCCCATTCAGTATGATATTGGCTGTTGGTTTGTCATAAATAGCTTTTATTATTTTGAGATACTTTCTGTCAATACCTAGCTTATTGAGGGTTTTTAGCGTAAAGGGCTGTTGAATTTTGTCAAAGGCCTTCTCTGCATCAATTGAGATAATCATGTGGTTTTTGTCTTTGGTTCTGTTTATGTTGTGAATTACGTTTATAGACTTGCGTATGTTGAACCAGCCTTGCATCCCCGGGATGGAGCCTACTTGATCATGGTGGATAAGCTTTTTGATGTGCTGTTGCAATCGGCTTGTCAGTATTTTATTGAAGATTTTTGCATCTATGTTCATCATGGATATTGGCCTGAAGTTTTCTTTTCTTGTTGAGTCTCTGCCGGGTTTTGGAATCAGGATGATGTTGGTCTCATAAAATGATTTGGGAAGAATTCCCTCTTTTTGTATTGTTTGGAATACTTTCAGAAGGAATGACACCAGCTCCTCTTTGTATGTCTGGTAGAATTCGGCTGTGAACCCGTCTGGACCTGGGCTTTTTTTGGGTGGTAAGCTCTTAATTGCTGCCTCAACTTCAGACCTTGTTATGGGTCTGTTCAGGGTTTCGGCTTCTTCCTGGTTTAGGCTTGGCAGGAGGCAAGTGTCCAGGAATTTATCCATTTCTTCCAGGTTTATTAGTTTATGTGCATAGAGTTGTTTGTAATAATCTCTGATGATGGTTTGAATTTCTGTGGAATCTGTGGTGATATCCACTTTATCGTTTTTTATTGCATCAATTTGGTTATTCTCTCTTTTCTTTTTTATTAATCTGGCTAGTGGTCTGTCTATTTTGTTGATCTTTTCAAAAAACCAGCTCCTGGATTTATTGATTTTTTGAAGGGTTTTTTGTGTCTCTATCTCCTTCTGTTCTGCTCTGATCTTAGCTATTTCTTGTCTTCTGCTAGACCTTGAGTTTTTTTGATCTTGCTTCTCTAGCTCTTTCAGTTTTGACAATAGGGTGTCAATTTTTTATGTCTCCTTGCTTCTCATATGGGCAGTTATTGCTATATATTTTCCTCTAGAGACTGCTTTAAATGTGTCCCAGAGATTCTGGTATGTTGTGTCTTCATTCTTGTTGGTTTCGAAGGACATCTTTATTTCTGTCTTCATTTCATTGTTTATCCAGTCAACATTCAAGAGCAAGTTGTTCAGTTTCCATAAAGCTGTGCGGTTCTGGGTTAGTTTTTGAATTCTGAGTTCTAACTTGATTGCACTGTGGTCTGAGAGACTGTTTGTTATGATTTCTGCTGTTTTGCATTTGCTGAGGAGTGATTTACTCCCAATTATGTGGTCAGTTTTAGAGTAGGTGTGATGTGGTGCTGAGAAGAATGTATATTCTGTGGATTTGGGGTGGAGAGTTCTGTAAATGTCTGTTAGGTTTGCTTGGTCCAGGTCTGAGTTCAAGTCCTGGATATCCTTGTTAATTTTCTGTCTGGTTGATCTGTGTAATATTGACAATGGGGTGTTCAAGTCTCCCACTATTATTGTGTGGGAGTCTAAGTCTCTTTGTAAGTCATTAAGAACTTGCCTTATGTATCTGGGTGCTCCTGTATTGGGTGCGCATATATTTAGGATCGTTAGCTCTTCTTGTTGCATTGATACTTTTACCATTATGTAATGTCCTTCTTTGTCTCTTTTGATCTTTGGTGCTTTAAAGTCTAATTTATCAGAGATGAGAATTGTAACTCCTGCTTTTTTTTGCTCTCCATTTGCTTGGTAAATCTTCCTCCATCCCTTTATTTTGAGTCTTTGTGTATCCTTGCATGTGAGATGGGTTTCCTGGATACAGCACACTGATGGGTTTTGTCTTTTTATCCAATTTGCCAGTCTGTGTCTTTTGATTGGGGCATTTAGTCCATTTACATTTAGGGTTAATATTGTTATGTGTGAATTTGATACTGCCATTTTGGCGCTAGCTGGGTGTTTTACCCTTTAGTTGAGCTGGTACTTGTTTTCCTTTATATGTGTAGAGCCTCTTTCAGGAGCTCTTGTAGAGTTGGCCTGGTGGTGACGAAATCTCTGAGTACTTGCATGTTCCCAAAGGATTTTATTTTTCCTTCACTTATGAAGCTTAGTTTGGCTGGAAAGGAGATTCTGGGTTGAAAGTTCTTTTCTTTAAGGATGTTGATTATTGGCCCCCACTCTCTTCTGGCTTGTAGGGTTTCTGCTGAGAGATCTGCTGTGAGTCTGATGGACTTTCCTTTGTGGGTAAGCCGACCTTTCTCTCTGGTTGCCCTTAGTATTTTCTCCTTCATTTCAACCCTGGTGAATCTGACGATTATGTGCCTTGGGGTTCCTCTTCTTGACGAATATCTTTGTGGTCTTCTTTGTATTTCCTGGACTTGAATGTTTGCCTGCCTTGCTAGGTTGGGGAAGTTTTCCTGGATAATATCCTGAAGAGTATTTTCCAGCTTGGATTCATTCTCTTTGTCACATTCAGGTACGCCTATCAAACGTAGATTAGGTCTTTTCACATAGTCCCACATTTCTTGGAGACTTTGTTCATTCCTTTTTACCCTTTTTTCTCTAGTCTTGCCTTCCTGTTTTATTTCATTGAGTTGATCTTTGACCTGTAATTTCTTTTCTTCTGCTTGGTCAATTCGGCTGTTGATACTTGTGTATGCTTCGTGAAGTTCTCGTGTTGTGTTTTTCAGCTCCATCAATTCACTTATATTCCTTTCTATTTTGTCCATTCTCGTTAGCATTTCGTCAAATCTTTTTTCAAGGTTCTTAGTTTCTTTGCATTTGGTTAGAACATGTTCTTTAAGTTCACAGAAGTTTCTTACTACCTACCTTCTGAAGTCTGATTCTGTCATTTCATCACACTTGTTCTCCCTCCAACCTTGTTCTCTTGCTGGTGAGGAGCTGTGATCCCTTGTAGGAGGAGAGGTGTTCTGATTTCGGGTGTTTTCATCCTTTTTGCGCTGGTTTCTTCCCATCTTTGTGGGTTTATCCACCTGTCGACTTTGTAGTTGCTGGCTTTCAGATTGGGTCTCAAATCTTTCAGATTGACGTTCTGTTTGTTGATGGTGAGGTTATTTCTGTTTCTTGGTTTTCCTTCTGACAATCTGGCCCCTCTGCTGTAGGTCTGCTGAGGTTCACTTCAGGCCCTGCTTGCCTGGGGTTCACTTGCAGGAGTTGCTGAACAGTAAGGGTTGTTACCAGTTTTCTTCTTCTGCTATCTTTGTCCCAGAAGGATATCGCCTAGTGTCAATCTGATCTCTCCTTTATAAGGTGGCTCTTTGGATATATAGGGGTCAGGGAGCTGCTTGAGGAGATGGTCTCTTCTTTATAGGAGCTCAAATGGTGAGTTGTGAGCTCTGTTGTTCATTCAGAGCTGCTGGGCAGGTACGTTTAGGTCTGCTGCAGCAGAACTCATAAACTGCTTTTTGTTCCCAGGTGCTCTGTCCCAGGGATTTTGGGCTTTATGAGTTTTGGTTACGCTGCTGCCTTCTCTCTTTTTTTTTTTTTTTTTTTTTCCCTTCAGAGCTGTCCTGCCCAGCAAGGAGGCAGCCTAGTCTCTGACTGCCTGTAGAGGCTTTGCTGAGCTCCTGTGGGCTCTGCCCAGCTGCCGAGTGAACTTCCCTGCAGTCCTGTTTATATGGGTGTAGTTAGAACTGCTTTGGTGATGGTGGCCCGCCTCTGTTGAGGCGGAGTCTCTCTGCAGTGGCGGGTTGCCTTGGCAACGGCGGGGTGCCTCAGCATTGGCTGACTACCTCCCTAGTGGTGGGCTGCCTCGGTAATGGCGGACGCCCCTGCCCCACAGAGCTGGACCATCCCGGGTTCAGCTGCGCTTGCTGTGAAACTCTCAATCCAGAGTTTCTGGTTGCTGTTCTTTTGTGAGGGTGGGACCATCCGAGCCTGATCGCCTGACTCCCTGCCTCAGAGCCTTTTTTAGGTTGGTGTTCCAGTTGCCTGTTGAAGAGGCGCCTGGGTCTGTTTGTTTTCCCCTGCAGCCACTCGCTGTGCTGGCTTAAACAGGGGCACTGAGGTTTGTGGTGCTTTTTTTTTTTTTTTTTTTTTGCCCTGGAATCTACTGTCCTGGTTCCCTGCTCAGTCCCCTTTTTATTTATTTATTTTATTTTAAATTTTTTTTTCTTTTTTTGAGATGGAGTTTCGCTCTTATTCCCAGGCTGGAGTGCAATGGCGCGATCTCGGCTCACCGCAACTTCCGCCTCCTGGGTTCAAGAGTCCCCTTTTTAAACAGACAAATGGTTGACTTCACGTGGCTCCAATCGCCAGCCAAAAGGGCACCTGGACTGGTGTATTTTGTACGGAGAACCGCTGCTCCGGGCACCGACAAAGCAGCTGCGCGGGGCAAAGCAGCGGCGCCGGCCGGCACAGCCACGCTGGCGGAAACAGCTGCGCTGATGACCTGTGGAGCTCCTCCGCCTGGGAATTGCCTAGTCTGTGGGCAATAAAAATGCAGCGTCCACTCACCCTCTGTGCTTTCACTGGGACCTGCACTCCTGAGCTGTTCCTAAACGGCCATCTTGGATCCTCCTCCGGCGACTTTATTATTATTATATAATAACCTTCTTTGTCTCCTTGTATAGTTTTTGACTTGAAATATGTTTTTTTCTGATTTAAGGATTACTATTCCTGTTCATTTTTTATTACTTTTTTTATTTTTTCATTTTAAGTTTATGTATATGTTAACAGAAGTGAGTTTCTTATAGGCAGCATATATTTGGGTCTTTTATTTTTCAAGACGGAGTATTGCTCTGTCACTCAGCCTAGAGTGCAGTGGCACAATCTCAGTTCACTGCCACCTCTGCCTCCTGGGTTCAAGCAATTCTTCCACCTCAGCCTTCCAAGTAGCTGGGATTACAGGCACCTACCATCATGCCCAAGTGATTTTCATATCTTTGTAGTGCTGGGGTTTCACTACATGGGCCAGGCTGGTCTTGAACTCCTGACCTCAGATGATGTGATTGGCCTGCCTCAGCCTCCTAAAGTGCTAGGATTACAGGCATGGGCCACCATGCCCAGCTGGCTCTTGTTATTTGTTAATCCGTTCATCCAGTTTATAGCTTTTAATTGGGGATTATAGCCTTTAATTTGG
This sequence comes from Sapajus apella, assembly GCF_009761245.1. Classification (NCBI taxonomy): domain Eukaryota; kingdom Metazoa; phylum Chordata; class Mammalia; order Primates; family Cebidae; genus Sapajus; species Sapajus apella. Next base: position 1,832,133 of record NW_022436943.1, on the reverse strand, counting down.
GGGGTTTATTTATTTCATTCAAGATTATTGATAGGGGAGGAATTTCTCTTGTCATTTTGCTAATTGCTTTTTGTTTTTTAAATATATATTCTTCCTTACTCTTTTACTGTTTATCTTTGCAGTTTGGTAGTTTCTGTAGTGATAATGTTTGATTTTTCTTTCTCATTCATGAATCTGCTTTATCAGGGAGATTCATACTTCTACATGTTTTCATGATGATAGTTTTAGTCTATTCACTTTCAGTTCTAGGGACTCCTTAATCATTTCTTGTACATCCAGTCTAGTGGTGATAAATTACCTCATTTTTTGCTTCTCTGGGAAAGATTTTACTTCTCCTTCATTTCTGAAGGGTAGGTTTACTGGATATGGTAATCTTGGCTGACAGTTTGTTTTCTTTCGTCATTTTGAATATGCATTCCATTCTCTCTTGGTCTATGTTTCTACCGAGAAATCTGCTGTTAGTCTTATTGAGATTCCCTTGTATGTTACTTCACACTTTTCCTATTTTTAAAATTCTCTTTATGGCTGCATTTTGACAGTTTCATTATACTGTTCATCTTTACTCAGTTTGACTATAATGTACCCTGAAAGGACCTTTTTCTATTCAGTCTATTTGGGGAACTTTGAGCTTCCTGGACCTGGATGTTTATATTTCTCCCATGACTTGAGAAGTTTTCAGGTATTATTTATTTAAATAGGTTTTATAGGCCTTGTCTGATCTCTTCTCTTGGACCTCTGAAATGTGTGCTCTTTTTTTTTTTTTTTACTTTATAGTATCCCATAGGTCCTGTAGGCTTTCTTCTTCGTTCTTCTTTATTCTTTGTTTTTTGGCTAACTGGGTTACTGCAGGACCTCAAAATAATGTTTGGCATTGTTTAGTTATAACATTAAAATGATTCCTGGTCAGGCCCTCTGTCTTTATGAAGTTTGCTTGTTCTCCCCATGTCAGCATGCATTTTCTCCAGAAACTCTAGTTTCTTTCTGCTTCCCCAAAATGTGAATGTTTGGTTAACTGGTATGTCTAAATTGCTGTGGTATGAGGGAATGTGTGTGTGTGTGTGTGTGAGTGTGTGTGTGTGTACACTGTGATGTAATGGTATCCTGTCCAAGATTGGTTTCCACTTTTTACCCTGAGTGGCTTGGGATAGGCTTTGGCCACCTGTTACCCTGAACTGGAATAAGCAGGTTGGAAAATGAACAATTGCATGTTACCGTAAAATAAAAATTCACAAAGTATATGATAATCATATGTGAATCATCACGTTACTATAAAGTAAAAATTCATGAAGTATAATAGGATAATCATACAAATGCACAATATATGATGCATTCACAAAGCACTTAGTGATCTCACTATATTCATTGTTTTTTAACTGCGTGGCATTAGAAGATACTCCTGTTTTCATTTTGTAAACATTTATTTCGCGATTTCATTCACAATCATTGTGACTGCTGTCATTCACCGATTCACCATAAATTTGGTAAATATTTATTAATCTTAATTATATTTAATAATAATTAAATTTGATACTACTTTAGTAATTTTATTAATCTTTCTTCAATGTACGTATAGCCTACATCTATTTCAGTATTTGATATTAGAAGTGGTTTGAGTCTTTACAATATTGGTGATGTTTTTGTGAGTAGAAGTAGGCTGTAAGAACTTTTGTTTATACCAGTTAGCCTAGGTAAAATTAGTTTCGTTACATGTTTAATTTAAATCACAGTTTCCAAGAACCCACTGATGATGTTAGGTGAAGACTTACTATATTTGGAAAGACTTATGTTCAGGATTACAATCTCTTCTGCTTGAGCTAGTGTATTGCTAAAGCTTGCAATTGTATTTTTAAATTTTATTCATTGACTTCTTCAGTGCCAAGATTTCTGTTCGGTTCTTTTCTATGATGTATATCTATTTGTTGAATTTCTCATTCAGATCACAAATTGTTTTTCTGATTTTATTGAATTAACTATCTGTATTCTTTTGTATTTCACTGAGTTTCCTTAAGAAATTACTGTGAATTCCTTTTCAGACATTTTGCAGGTGTGTTTTCCTTGAGGTATGTTTAATTAGAGACTTACTGTGTTCCTTTGGAGGTGTCATGCTTCCTTGCCTTTTCATGCTTCTTTTGTCCCTAGCTTGATATCTGTATATCTGGTGGAATAACCACCTCTTCCAATTTTATGGAGTATTTTTCATAGAAAAAAACTTTTTCATTGTTCAACACCCGCCTATGAGTGAGAACATGCGGTTTTTGATCTTCTGCTCTTCTGTCAGTTTGCTGAGAATGATGGTTTCCAGGTTCATCCATGTCCCTACAAAGGACACAAACTCATCGTTTTTGATGGCTGCATAAGTAGCACTACACACTTAGGTCTGTTGGGGGGAAATAGGGGAGAGTCAGTGGGGGGTGGGGAGTTGGGGAGAGATAACATGGGGAGAAATGCCTGATGTAGGTGATGGGGAGGAAGGCAGCAAATCACACTGCCACGTGTGTACCTATGCAATAATCTTGCCTGTTATTCACATGTACCCCAAAACCTAAAATGCAATAAAATAAATTAAAAAAAACAAAAGAAAAAAGAAAAAAACTTTTTCCTATAGATTTGACCTGCAGTTTTGGTTGAGTAGGTTGTTTAGCCTTTTTTCTCACTGGGTGCAGTAATGTAATTTCTGTCATTTCTTCAGCCATAATATCAGCATTTTCTGTGAGTGGCCTAGACTGTGGGTGTTTGTGGAGGCAGTGGTGTGCCTTTGCTTGGGGTGAGGAATGCTAGGCAGGCTTGTCTTTAGTCCCTGAGAAATGGCTGCCATCTCTCAGTTACCATTTTCTGATTACAGGGTCCAAGGGATGTAGAGATGCTAGGGATATTGGGCCTCAAGGCAGAATGCACTCTAGCAGTTGCTTCATTCTCCAAATGATACAGTGCTGCAGCAGCTTGGATCCTGAGGAATTCAGTGGATCAAATGTGAATTCTCTCTCCTGAGCAATCCAGCTTTATGGACCTGCCAGCTCCCTATGCTGGACTCAGGGCCTGTGAGGACTGTGGAGTTGCCCTGTAGCTAGGATTGCAAGTATCCACAGTGGTCATGGGAACTGCTAAGGATGTCTTGCTCAACTTTTCTCCTCAAAGGGAAGTCCCTTCTGGATCCAGGCTGATCTTGGCCAGGTGTTCTCCTTTCCTCTTTATGCTGACATGTGGAGTTTCTATGCCTTAGATCTTCATCACTTCCTGATGAATTCCATTGTTTTCCTGTAGACACTCAACTCAGTGTCTCTACTTGTTTTGGTTTTTCTTTGTGGAGGAGATGAGCATTGGGTACCATTTTGATTGAAGTTTTTAATCTCTTCACCTCTAATTTGTATTCATGTGATTGGATTTACATTTATAATTTTGCTATTTTTTCTGTGTGCCTCATATTTTTTTGTTCCTCTGATACTCTTATAATTTATTTTATAATAAATTGATATTTTTTATGTTCTATTTTAATTCCTTTACTGATTTTCAAATTACTTTTGAATTATTTTCTTTGTGGTTGCTTGGGGGATTATAATATGCATCTGATTTACTGCAAACTACTTGAGATTATTGATAACTTTATTCCATTAAAATAGAGAAAATTTCCCTACTATAGCTTCATTTTCTTCTGCTTCTTGTGCTGTTATTGTCACATATATTGCATCTTTATGTGTTACAAGTCCAACTATACAATTTTATCATTATTGTTTTATGCAATTTCCTTTTAAATCAGAAGAACAAGAGAAAAAAGCATTTATACTGTCCTTTAACAGTTACCAACATAATTACCTGTATTGATTGTTTTGTTTTATGTATTTGTTTTATCATCTGTTGTTACTTTCTTTCAGCCTAATGAACTTCCATTAATATTCTGCTAGGAATCAATTATCTTATTCTTTGTTTGAGTATATTTTAATTTGCTTGCATTATTGAAGGATAATTTTGCTGGATATAAAATTCTTGGAGAAATTAGGTGTTAATCTACTAAAAGTTTCCTTGTACCTAAAAATTGTTTTTGTCTTTCTGCTCTCAAGATTTTTTTCTTGATCCCTGTCTTTCTACATTTTGGCTGTGATGCATTTGATTTTGTATTCACTGATTCTTTTGCCAACTCAGATCTGCTGCTGAGCCCTTTTAGTGAATTTTTTATTTAGTTGATTGTACTGTAAACTCCAAAATTTTCATTTTTTTGGTATTTTCTTTTTATTGACACTTTTTAATTAATGAATCACTGTTGTCATATGTTCTTTTATTTGAATATGATTTCCCTTATTTCTTTGAACATATTTGGAATAGATGTTTTGAAATCTTTATGTTTCAAGCCTTGCATTTGATCTCCTTCAGAGATAGTTTCTATTGATTATTTTTTTTCCCATATACTTTGCATGTGTCATAGTTGTTTGTTGTAAATTGGACATTTTGTACAATACATAGCAGCAACTTTGGATTCTGATTTCTTTTCCCCCAGAGGTGGTTGTTGTTTCAGGTTTATTTGTTTATTGACTTGCCTAGACTAATTTTGTGATGTTTGTTTTGTGTGCCCTGTGATTTCTCTGCTCGTTAAAAAAAATTCCCTGTTTTATTTTTAAGCCCAGCATCCTAGAAATTTCACTGGGCTACTATAACTTAGTCATCAGCCAGTGATTGTTTGGAGATTGTTTAAACTTTTGAGCTAATAAGGTATTTACTCTTTGGCATGGGATATATACATTTACTGGGTAATACTTTCAAAGTCAGGGAATTATAAGTCTGATTTTCTTTAAATTTCTATGTTTATGAGGCCACATGGTTAATATAAATGAGTAGCTTGCTAATTACTGCACTGTCTATTGTCTTCTGAGTAAGTACAATCTTGCACATGCATACAACTTTCGAGACTAACAGTAAAATATATGTGAGACCCTGGCAAGACCCTGTTGGGCTATCTCATTCTCCGAATTTCTCTGTTAATTACAGGCACTAATCAATATATAATCTGTGCTAGTTGAACAATGCTTGAAGAAATTAATGCATTTAAAAATACTGTAATAATGACAAATATCTAAAAAGTGTGACATTCCATTAGCATAGAGTATTAACAATAGACTTAGTAGCTGACCTGTAAAAAAAAAAAAAATTCTCTGGTTGAAGAAAGAAATTAGGGCCACACTTTTGTAATAATAATAATAATAATAATAATCAGCACCTTTATAATGATTTCTCTGTGAGGAAGGTAGTATTCTAAGCTCTGTATATACATTAATTGATCTAATATTTAAAATGGAATATTTTTATACAAATTTTACAGATAATGAAACTGAGGCACAGATACAATAAACTATGTCTTCTGGCACCAGAGTTACTGGTCTTAATCACTTTACTATACTGTCTGTATTTAGGTATATTGCTACTATGTCGTTAAACCAACCGGATAGGCTAAAATGTGAATGAATAAGCTTAATGTTTATATTAACTTTCACAAATAGAGTTACATAACTGTAAAAATGTGATGGGAATACAATTTTTTCTTTGTCCTATGTTGATTTGTAAACAAATTGTATCTAGAAGTGAGACAAATGAGCAAAAGCAATTTTGGTGAAATTTTTCATGTCTAACCTTTTATCTAATGACAACGTAAAGCAGTTAGAAAACATTTAAAATTTATGACCAAGTAGTATCCAGTTCAATTTTACATTAGGTGAAGTGGAATAGATTTTTTTTTTAGGTTGATTAGTTTTCATTTTGTGAGGTTATTCTCAAATCTCCAGTTGAGCTCCCCTTCCAACTTGACTTAGAATACTATTTTATTAGTTTAGAACATATTTTGAAGCCACATTTATAGACAGATTTAAAAAATTACGTCCTTTCAATTATCTCCAGTACTGCTGCTATATACTCTTGTCACTACCATATATGAGCCTTCATCATTTCCTGGGTATTATATATTATTTCCATTCAGCAAGGTAGGAAACAGGCCTAGAGTGCTTAAATAACTTACTAAATGTTAACTTGTACCATAAATTATTGTCATTTATCATTAAATATGGCCTAGCAAGTTGTTTGTTGCTACCTTTTGATAAATAGTAATTCTGAAAATATTTTTGTGTTGGACATTTTATTTATCTTTTAAGAAAGGAATTTGCATATTAGAATGTAAAATATTGAGCACTTAACAGTAATTCCCCAAATATTCTTGTGTTGGAAATTTTATTTTTTAAGAAAGGAATTTTCATATTATAATAAAAATATTAAGCACTCACTAACTTTTATGTAATGTTTTCTGTTTTAAGGAACTGAAATTACCATTCACCTTTTTAAGTGGACATATTCATGAATTGAGGATTCATGTACCATGGACAAAACTGGGCTCAGAACCTGTGGTAATTACCATCAACACTATGGAATGCATTTTGAAACTTAAGGATGGAATACAGGTAAGAAATTATTGAATCAAGTTGTTTGTGTTAACAAATTTAGTAGTATTCGACATTTCTTTACTTTTTTGAATATGTCAACTGTTACATAAACAAATCTTAGCTTGTATACTTAATTATTATATGCCTATTTAAGTGACATGACTATTTGCAAAGGGTATTTTGAAATTTGAATAAAATATGTAAAGGATGTTTTCATACAGATTTTACTTACTTTATCATAGCTTTACCAGGGACGATGCAGATTGCTTATTACTTATATCTACAATGAAAGTGGAACCTAATTGCTAATTGTGTCCAGTTTTTACATTAACATTTTTGAATTTTTGCAAAGGACCTGTATGAATTTTTTCTTTACATAATTTTTCTAAATCTGAAGGGAATTTCTCTAGTAATTTTTTGGGAAGATGAAAATACATTTACACCAAATTTTTAAAATTGTTTTTGAAGTTTAGATATAAAAAAATGTTGTTTTTTTTTTTTCAAATTTATTTCTTCTCAGACCCATCTTACATTTCTTGCTAGTGTTTTTTTGCAAATGTGTAATACTGGTTTTAAAGAGTTTCTACCAAGAGTTTTCTGATCTAGGAAAGCAAAATAGGACCATAGCTTATTGCGAAGATCGTTTCCACTTTCATATTGCAGAAGAGTAGTGTGTCTGTCATTCATTTTTATTAGTTTTTGTTTATCACCCATTTAACATTTAACTTTGAGTTTTAAGGAAGATTGGCTATAATCAACTAAACTGATAAGTATTGTTAAAATGACTTCATATGAATGTGTAGGTAAGTTTAACATATTCTAAATTTAACTTTAATCTTAGAGAAGTTAGGGTTATTTATGAACTGTTAAAATTATTTCCTATTTTAAGTGGATACTTTTGAGTGTCATATCAACCCATTGGACTCAGATCTTTTTTTTCTATTTATGAAATCTTTGATTCTAAACATGTATTATCCAATTTAACTTAATACAGTTTCTATAAGTTAATAGACCAATGTTATAGTCTCATGAAAATGAAAAGTTATTTTGTGAACTTTTAATATTTGAGAAATTAATTTAGAAATCTATAGTTACATTGCAACAAAGTTTTGCTTTACATTTATAGTTGGTAATACTTAAATGGTTCTTAATTATCTTTTCTTGGAATTTATTTTGTTTTTCAAGTCTGGACTTGGTTATACCACCCATGCAGTGTTCCATATTAAAAGAGAAAAAAATTTCCAGACACTTAAGTATTTTTTCATTGAGAAGGTGGAAGTTTGAAGGCCAGATGTCCCATAAGAAACACATTTTAACAGAGGCTAATTACAACTAATTATAGAGGCTGCAGAAAAAGATTTGTAACACATGACTTAGTGCAACCTAGAACTAATATTTGGTACCGGACCATGCAGATGGCTACTGCAGGAATGATCAGATTTCCTGCTTGCATGGTATTTGAGACTTGAATTTTGTGGTGTGTACAGCAAAAGGTTAAATGTCATGAATGTAAACCACTCTCAAAACAAGTATTTTTTACAGATGTTTAAAATTTTGAGTTAGAGAGGATTTTTGAAAATTGCAGTTGACATTTGGACAACTTATTTAGCAGTGTATACCCTTGGAGAGTAATGGTTGGGTTTATGCTAGTGATTTGAATTAAATTAAACATTGTAGATGAAACAGATTTTAAAATAGTTTATTTTCCTCTTTTAAGCTTTGATTAGTATAGTATGTAATTAAGCTGAAAATTATGTATGTACTGGTAAAACTGAGTAAGTTTATATTCAAATTATTTTAAGTTATTACATTGTAGAATCACCATGAAGTAAAGACTTATTTTCTAAATGAAATTGGGAATGGAATGGTAGGTTAAGTGAAGGGGTCTTTTAGAGTTATAGGTACCCCAAGATAAGAATCTGTTAAAAAAAATTCTATTGTATATAGGAATGTATTAAAGTATGATTAAAAGGTAGGAATATGAGGCTTAATTGAGATAAGATCATTCCAAAAACAAGGTATTGTTAAATGCCTTGATAAAAGGCATGCCTTGTTTGTAACGGTCAGTTTAATTCTACCAACATTTGTTGGTTGTCTACTTTGTACTGCACTGAAAAGCATTGCTGAAATATTTATATAATTTCAGTGAAGGACACTTAGAGAAAGAGATTCATAATGATTGTAATTCTAGTGATCATGGTTTTTATATACTGCCTTAACATATCTTTATAATCAGTTTTACTTATAGAGATTTTTAGGATGAGAGGGTGACCAGGTTGTTGTGTTAGATAAAATGAAGTCCCTCTTGATGTTTATTCTGAATTTTAAAAAATATATTGAAACTTCACTCATAAAGTTGTTGTCTACGAGTTCCTATATACTCTGAGAGACATATCTATGTCAGTCATTCCCCTCACTTTTAAATCCCATAGAGTTATTACTTATAAACTGTTTATTCTGTTTTTGATTTCAGATACAGTTTGATTCATGATACATCATGTCAACCCTAATCTCATAAATATTTGTTAACATAGCTCAAGGGCTAAAACATTACCAGTAACTTCCACTTAACTATGTACTCCTCCCCTTTTTCATATTCTTATTTGTGCCTCTTTAGGCCTCATCTGCAAATTAGGACAAGACTTGCTATATAGTTAAAAAAAAAAAGTTATATGATTAATGTGCTGCTTTGATCATTGAATTAAATCTTGCAAAAATTCTTAAACAACCTAAAGAGAGTAATAAATTTGTTTTTAAACTACCTATTTATTATGGTTTTTGTACCACCTGAACATAAACATTAAAAAATCTTTTAATCTAATAAATGTAACTATTTGTAAGGCTGTTTGTAGAAGTAATACTTATTTTTCATAAAAAATTTGAAAAACATCTTTTGAACCTAAATATCTGAGATTATTGTCTAATAGGAGAAATAGTTTGTAGTTTCACTCTAGATGAAACTTATTTTTATGTATATATTCTTACCACCATTCTCCTTTTTAGCTTAACTTCTTTTAAAATCATTTAAGTTTAATTTTCTTTCTTTACTGTCATAACCTTATAATTGTTGGCGTGGTTTTTTAAGAGTATAAAAATCTTCTGTTTTGAAAACCTAAGGTGTTTTTATCTTGTGTACCTACAGATTTAGCTAGATTTTAAACAAAAAAGTGAAAATATTTGTATATTTGTATATTTTAATTCAGAGTTAGTTTTCTGTTTCCTGTAAGCACAGATTCTATTCTTAAACATTGTAAGTCAGAAACCAAGTAAGTCCCTTTTTGTTTTGCTTCTGTTTTTGATACTGAGTCTTGCTGTGTTGTCCAGGCTGGCCTCAAACTCCTGGCCTCAAGTGATCCTCCTGCCATGGGCTCCCAAATTGCTGGAATTCCAAGTATAAGCCACTGATTTCCAATATTAATAAGAAAAAATTTTCAGTCCTAACAGCCCATAGATTTAGGTGACCTGATCAGGAAGTGATATATTATTACTCTTGACTGTGGCATTTTATATCAACTTTTAAAATAATTTCATCTTGTAGTTTATCTTTGTTTTTCTAAAAAGTCTGTGTTAGTGTAATTAGATTTAAAGATATGGGGCAGCTGTTTTGATTTGAATGTCTAATTGTGATGAAGGGCTTCAGAATTATTTTTTTTTCCACTGTAGCTTTCTTTGATTGCACACCAGCACCTACCTACGTATCTAGCAGAACTTTTCTGGGATCTAGAGAATTTCTATACTTTTACAGGACAAAGTTTTTTCTTTATTTTGTTTACATTTAGATAGGATTTTTTATTTACTTGATGGCCATTTGATCTGGCCATCAATGTGTTCTGTTTACCATCTGGGATTTGGTGGATGAAGTAATTGTAGAAACTTGACATGTGATCATTGGAATTTTAAGTGCTGATTATTACCGAAATAGTACAGTTGTGTTGATAGACTATTAAGAATAATCAATCTCTATTAATTGACTTAAAAAATCAATTAGTTAGAAATGGAGATTAGGAGGCCTGCAAGAGAGATATCAGCTCTCTCTTAACTTGGCTGAAGTCTATGCTTATCATCACTGTCATTGGTGAAGTCATTGCTTGAATGTTATAATAAATGGTCTTCTAATTGGACTGACACTAGACAATTACTCTTCCGTATTCAGAAATATCTCTTATTTTTTGAAGCTCGTGTAACCTGACTATATAAGCTTTTATGGTCCCCTGATAGCCATCATCTATTGATTTTGTGGTCTTTCCCCCATGGTGACTGCACATTTTGTTACCTGGTTCGCAGGCTTTTTTTTTTTCCAATTGAAGTTCATCCATCATAGGTCATTTCAGTGTCCATAAGAATTCTTTTACAACTCTCTGGCAACACAATTCCTTGATTTTTAACTCTGTCATCTTTATTTCTATTCCATTTCAGCCAATCCATTTATGGCTACACTGTGGACTTTGCTGTTCCCTGAAGCATTCACTTTATTGTGGATCCTGTCTCTGTACCTTATGTATCTTACTTTAATAGTATTCCTTCACTTCAATCTCTCATTTGCTTTCTTGGCACTTTGCTGTCATTTAAAGTACTTATTTCTCTGCCACATTTTGAGGAAATACCTTTCCGCAACCATGTTGCCCTCTCTAGCTACTATCTTTTCTTTCCTTTATAACAAAATCATTTTTTTAAAAAAGAAGTCAATGTTTGTGTTTTTTTCAAATTGAAGTGAAATTCACATAACATACAATCAACCATTATTTATTTATTTTTAGAAATTTTTTATTTCTATAGGTTGTTGGGGGACAGGTGGTGTTTGGTTACATAAGTTCTTTAGTGGTGATTTGTGAGATTTTGATGCACCCATCACATGAGGAGCATACCCTGCACCCAATTTGTAGTCTTTCCTTCATACCTTTCCCAGCCTTTCCCCCTGAGTCCCCAGACTCCACTGTGTCATTCTTAATGCCTTTGCATCCTCACAGCTTAGCATCCACATATCAGTGAGGACCTATGATATTTGGCTTTCCATTCCTGAGTTACTTCACTTCAAGTAATAGTCTCCAGTCTCCTCCAGGTGCCATTAATTCATTCTTTTTTATGACTGAGTAGTATTCCATTTTGTGTGTGTGTGTGTGTGTGTGTGTGTGTGTGTGTGTGTATACATACACATATAAGACAGTTTCTTTATCTTGTTGATTGACAGGCATTGTGTTCTACATTTTTGTAATTGCAGATTGTTCTGCTGTAAATATGTGTGTGCTTTAAACATGCATGTGCAAGTATCTTTTTTGTATACTGTAATGACTTCTTTTCCTCTGGGTAGATACCCAGTAGAGGGATTGCTGGATCAAATGGTAGCTCTACTTTTAGTTTTTTAAGGAATCTCCATACTATTTTCTATAGTGGTTGTATTAGTTTACATTTCCACCAGCAGTGTAGAAGTGTTCCTTGTTTACTGGAGCCATGCTAACATCTATTATTTTTTGATTTTTTCATTATGGCCATTTGGTTTGTTCTTGTTGTCTAGTTCCTCGAGGTGTGACCTTAGATTGTCTGTTTGTGCTCTTTCAGACTTTTTGATATAGGCATTTAGGGTTATGAAATTTTTTTTTTTTTTGAGATGGTGTCTTGCTTTATCACCCAGGCTGTAGTGCAGTGGTGTGATACTGGCTCACTGTACCATCCTTCTCTAGGGTTCAAGCAGTTTTCATGCCTCACCCTCCCAAGTAGCTGGGACTACAGGTGCCTGCCACCATGTCTGACTAATTTTTGTATTTTTTGTAGAGACATGGTTTCACCATTTTTGCCAGGCTGATTTTGAACTCCTGACCTCAGTGTATCCAACCACCTCGGCCTCCCAAAGTGCTCGGATTACAGGCATGAACCACTGTGCTCTACTCTATGAACTTTCCTCTTAGCACTGCCTTTGCTGTATCCCAGAGGTTTTGATAGGTTGTGTTACTGTTGTCATTCAGTTTAAAGAAATTTTTAATTTCCATCTTGATTTTATTGTTGACCCAGTGATCACTCAGAAGCAGGTTATTTAATTTCTTTTTTTTTTTTTTTCCCATTTATTTATTTTATTGCATTTTACATTTTGGGGTACATGTGAAGAACATGCAAAATTGTTGCATAGGAACACACGTGGCAGTGTGATTTGCTGCCTTCCTCCCCATCACCTACATCTGGCATTTCTCCCCTTGCTATCTCTCCCCAGCTTCCCACCCCCCGCCCTCCCTCCCCTATTTCCCCCCAACTGACCCCAGTGTGTAGTGCTCCCCTCCCTGTGTCCATGTGTTCTCATTGTTCAACACCCGCCTATGAGTGAGAACATGCGGTGTTTGATCTTCTGCTCTTCTGTCAGTTTGCTGAGACTGATGGTTTCCAGGTTCATCCATGTCCCTACAAAGGACCCAAACTCATCGTTTCTGATGGCTGCATAATATTCCATGGTGTATATGTGCCACATTTTCCCTATCCAGTCTATCGTCGATGGGCATTTGGGTTGGTTCCAGGTCTTTGCTATTGTAAACAGTGCTGCAATGAACATTCGTGTACACATGTCCTTATAGTAGAACGATTTGTAATCCTTTGGATATATACCCAGTAATGGGATTGCTGGGTCAAATGGAATTTCTATTTCTAGGTCCTTGAGGAATCGCCACACTGTCTTCCACAATGGTTGCACTAATTTACACTCCCACCAACAGTGCAAAAGTGTTCCTATTTCTCCACATCCTCTCCAGCATCTGTTGTCTCCAGATTTTTTAATGATCGCCATTCTAACCGGCGTGAGATGGTATCTCAGTGTAGTTTTGATTTGCATTTCTCTGATGACCAGTGATGATGAGCATTTTTTCATATGTTTGTTGGCCTCACGTATGTCTTCTTTTGAGAAGTGTCTGTTCATATCCTTTGCCCACTTTTGAATGGGCTTGTTAGTTTTTTTCTTGTAAATCTGCTTTAGTTCTTTGTAAATTACGGATATCAGCCCTTTGTCAGATGGGTAAACTGCAAAAATGTTTTCCCAATCTGTTGGTTGCCGATTCACTCTAATGATTGTTTCTTTTGCTGTGCAGAAGCTGTGGAGTTTGATTAGGTCCCATTTGTCTATTTTGGCTTTTGTTGCCAATGCGTTTGGCGTTTTGGTCATGAAGTCCTTGCCTACACCTACGTCCTGAATGGTTTTGCCTAGATTTTCTTCTAGGGTTTTTATGGTGTTAGGTCTTATGTTTAAGTCTTTAATCCATCTGGAGTTAATTTTAGTGTAAGGTGTCAGGAAGGGGTCCAGTTTCTGCTTTCTGCACATGGCTAGCCAGCTTTCCCAACACCATTTATTGAACAGGGAATCCTTTCCCCATTGCTTGTTTTTGTCTGGTTTGTCAAAGATCAGATGGTTGTAGATATGTTGTGTTGCCTCTGAGACCTCTGTTCTGTTCCATTGGTCTATATCTCTGTTTTGGTACCAGTACCATGCTGTTTTGATTACTGTAGCCTTGTAGTATAGTTTGAAGTCTGGTAGTGTGATGCCCCCCGCTTTGTTCTTTTTGCTTAGAATTGACTTGGCTATGCGGGCTCTCTTTTGGTTCCATATGAAGTTTAAGGTGGTTTTTTCCAGTTCTGCAAAGAAGGTCATTGGTAGCTTGATGGGGATAGCATTGAATCTGTAAATTACTTTGGGCAGTATGGCCATTTTCACGATATTGATTCTTCCTAACCATGAACATGGGATGTTTCTCCATCTGTTTGTGTCCTCTCTTATTTCGTTGAGCAGTGGCTTGTAGTTCTCCTTGAAGAGGTCCTTTACATTCCTTGTTAGTTGTATTCCTAGGTATTTTATTCTCTTTGTGGCAATTGTGAATGGAAGTTTGTTCTTGATTTGGCTCTCTTTAAGTCTGTTACTGGTGTATAGGAATGCATGTGATTTTTGCACATTGATTTTGTATCCTGAGACTTTGCTGAACTTGCTTATGAGTTTCAGGAGGTTTGGGGCTGAGACGATGGGGTCTTCTAGATATACAATCATGTCGTCTGCAAATAGAGACAATTTGACTTCCTCCTTTCCTATTTGAATGCCCTTTATTTCTTTTTCTTGCCTGATTGCTCTGGCTAGAACTTCTAATACTATATTGAATAGCAGTGGTGAGAGCGGGCATCCTTGTCTGGTGCCACATTTCAAGGGGAATGCTTCCAGTTTTTGCCCATTCAGTATGATATTGGCTGTTGGTTTGTCATAAATAGCTTTTATTATTTTGAGATACGTTCCATTGATACCTAGCTTACTGAGTGTTTTTAGCATAAAGGGCTGTTGAATTTTGTCAAAGGCCTTCTCTGCATCAATTGAGATAATCATGTGGTTTTTGTCTTTGGTTCTGTTTATGTGGTGAATTACGTTTATAGACTTGCGTATGTTGAACCAGCCTTGCATCCCCGGGATGAAGCCTACTTGATCATGGTGGATAAGCTTTTTGATGTGCTGTTGCAATCGGCTTGTCAGTATTTTATTGAAGATTTTTGCATCTATGTTCATCATGGATATTGGCCTGAAGTTTTCTTTTCTTGTTGAGTCTCTGCCGGGTTTTGGAATCAGGATGATGTTGGTCTCATAAAATGATTTGGGAAGAATTCCCTCTTTTTGTATTGTTTGGAATAGTTTCAGAAGAAATGGTACCAGCTCCTCTTTGTATGTCTGGTAGAATTCAGCTGTGAACCCATCTGGACCTGGGCTTTTTTTGGGTGGTAAGCTCTTAATTGCTGCCTCAACTTCAGACCTTGTTATGGGTCTGTTCAGGGTTTCGGCTTCTTCCTGGTTTAGGCTTGGCAGGAGGCAAGTGTCCAGGAATTTATCCATTTCTTCCAGGTTTATTAGTTTGTGTGCATAGAGTTGTTTGTAATAATCTCTGATGATGGTTTGAATTTCTGTGGAATCTGTGGTGATATCCCCTTTATCGTTTTTTATTGCATCAATTTGGTTATTCTCTCTTTTCTTTTTTATTAATCTGGCTAGTGGTCTGTCTATTTTGTTGATCTTTTCAAAAAACCAGCTCCTGGATTTATTGATTTTTTGAAGGGTTTTTTGTGTCTCTATCTCCTTCAGTTCTGCTCTGATCTTAGCTATTTCTTGTCTTCTGCTAGACTTTGAGTTTTTTTGATCTTGCTCCTCTAGCTCTTTCAGTTTTGATGATAGGGTGTCAATTTTTGATCTCTCCTTGCTTCTCATGTGGGCACTTATTGCTATATATTTTCCTCTAGAGACTGCTTTAAATGTGTCCCAGAGATTTTGGTATGTTGTGTCTTCATTCTCGTTGGTTTCGAAGAACATCTTTATTTCTGCCTTCATTTCATTGTTTATCCAGTCAACATTCAAGAGCAAGTTGTTCAGTTTCCATGAAGCTGTGCGGTTCTGAGTTAGTTTTTGAATTCTGAGTTCTAACTTGATTGCACTGTGGTCTGAGAGACTGTTTGTTACGATTTCCGTTCTTTTGCATTTGCTGAGGAGTGATTTACTCCCAATTATGTGGTCAATTTTAGAGTAGGTGTGATGTGGTGCTGAGAAGAATGTATATTCTGTGGATTTGGGGTGGAGAGTTCTGTAAATGTCTATTAGGTTTGCTTGGTCCAGGTCTGAGTTCAAGTCCTGGATATCCTTGTTAATTTTCTGTCTGGTTGATCTGTCTAATGTTGACAATGGGGTGTTAAAGTCTCCCACTATTATTGTGTGGGAGTCTAAGTCCCTTTGTAAGTCATTAAGAACTTGCCTTATGTATCTGGGTGCTCCTGTATTGGGTGCGTATATATTTAGGATCGTTAGCTCTTCTTGTTGCATTGATACTTTTACCATTATGTAATGTCCCTCTTTGTCTCTTATGATCTTTGTTGCTTTAAAGTCTAATTTATCAGAGATGAGAATTGCAACTCCTGCTTTTTTTTGCTCTCCATTTGCTTGGTAAATCTTCCTCCATCCTTTTATTTTGAGCCTTTGTGTATCCTTGCATGTGAGATGGGTTTCCTGGATACAGCACACCGATGGGTTTTGTCTTTTTATCCAATTTGTAAGTCTGTGTCTTTTGATTGGGGCATTTAGTCCATTTACATTTAGGGTTAATATTGTTATGTGTGAATTTGATACTGCCATTTTGGTGCTAGCTGGCTGTTTTGCCCTTTAGTTGAGCTGGTACTTGTTGTTCCTTTATATGTGTAGAGCCTCTTTCAGGAGCTCTTGTAGAGCTGGCCTGGTGGTGACGAAATCTCTGAGTACTTGCATGTTCCCAAAGGATTTTATTTTTCCTTCACTTATGAAGCTTAGTTTGGCTGGATAGGAGATTCTGGGTTGAAAGTTCTTTTCTTTAAGGATGTTGAATATTGGCCCCCATTCTCTTCTGGCTTGTAGGGTTTCTGCTGAGAGATCTGCTGTGAGTCTGATGGACTTTCCTTTGTGGGTAACCCGACCTTTCTCTCTGGCTCCCCTTAGTATTTTCTCCTTCATTTCGACCCTGGTGAATCTGACGATTATGTGCCTTGGGGTTGCTGTTCTTGACGAATATCTTTGTGGTGTTCTCTGTATTTCCTGGACTTGAATGTTTGCCTGCCTTGCTAGGTTGGGGAAGTTTTCCTGGATAATATCCTGCAGAGTATTTTCCAGCTTGGATTCATTCTCTTCGTCGCATTCGGGTACGCCTGTCAAACGTAGATTAGGTCTTTTCACATAGTCCCACATTTCTTGGAGACTTTGTTCATTCCTTTTTACCCTTTTTTCTCCAGTCTTGCCTTCCCATTTTATTTCATTGAGTTGATCTTCGACCTCTGATATCCTTTCTTCTGCTTGGTCAATTCGGCTGTTGATACTTGTGCATGCTTCACGAAGTTCTCGTGTTGCAGTTTTCAGCTCCATCAGTTCACTTATATTCCTTTCTATTTTGTCCATTCTTGTTAGCATTTCGTCAAATCTTTTTTCAAGGTTCTTAGTTTCTTTGCATTTGGTTAGAACATGTTCTTTAAGTTCACAGAAGTTTCTTACTACCCACCTTCTGAATTCTGATTCTGTCATTTCATCACACTCATTCTCCATCCAACCTTGTTCCCTTGCTGGCGAGGAGTTGTGATCCCTTTTAGGAGGAGAGGTGTTCTGGTTTCGGGTGTTTTCATCCTTTTTGCGCCGGTTTCTTCCCATCCTTAAGGATTTATCCACCTGTCGACTTTGTAGTTGCTGGCTTTCAGATTGGGTCTCAAATCTTTCAGATTGACGTTCTGTTTGTTGATGATGAGGTTATTTCTGCTTCTTGGTTTTCCTTCTGACAGTCTGGCCCCTCTGCTGTAGGTCTGCTGCGGTTCACTCCAGACCCTGCTTGCCTGGGGTTCACCTGCAGCAGCTGTTGAACAGCAAGGGTTGTTACCAGTTTTCTTCTTCTTCTATCTTTGTCCCAGAAGGATACCCGCCTAGTGTCAATCTGATCTCTCCTCTATGAGGTGTCTTTTTGGATATATAGGGGTCAGGGAGCTGCTTGAGGAGACGGTCTTTTCTTTATAGGAGCTCAAATGGTGAGCTGTGAGCTCTGTTGTTGTTCATTCAGAGCTGCTGGGCAGGTACTTTTAGGTCTGCTGCAGCAGAACTCATAAACTGCTTTTTGTTCCCAGGTGCTCTGTCCCAGGGATTTAGGGCTTTATTTATGAGTTTCCGTTATGCTGCTGCCTTCTTTTTTTTTTTTTTTTTCATTTTTTTCCTTCAGACCTGCCCAGCCCAGCAAGGAGGCAGCCTAGTCAGTGTCGGCCTATAGCAGCTTTGCTGAGCTGCTGTGGGCTGCGCCCTGCTGCCGAGTGAACTTCCTTGCAGTCCTGTTTATATGGGTGTAGTTAGAACTGCTTTGGCGATGGTGGCCCGCCTCTGTTGGGGCGGAGTCTCTGCTGTGGCGTGTTGCCTTGGCAACGGCGGGCTGCCTCAGCAATGGCGGGTTGCCTGTGCAACGGCGGGCTGCCTCGGTCATGGCGGACGCCCCTCCCCCACAGAGCTGGACCGTCCCGGGTTCAGCTGCGCTTGCTGTGAAACTCTCAATCCAGAGTTTCTGGTTGCTGTTCTTTTGTGGGGGTGGGGCCAGCCGAGCCTGATCGCCTGGCTCCCTGCCTCAGAGCCTTTTTTAAGTTGGTGTTCCAGTCGCCTGTTGAAGAGGCGCCGGGGTCTGTTTGTTTTCCCCTGCGGCCACTCACTGCGCTGGCTTAAACAGCGGCACTGAGGTTTGTGGCGCTTTTTTTTCTTTTTTTTTTGCCCTGGAATCTACTGTCCTGGTTCTCTGCTCAGGCCCCTTTTTGAACCAGCATATGGGTGACTTCCCGTGGCTCCAATCGCCAGCCAAAAGGGCACCCGGACCGGCGTATTTTGTACGGAGAACCGCAGCTCTGGGGCGCCGACAAAGCAGCCGTGCGGGGCAGAGCAGCGGCGCTGGTCGGCGCAGGCAGGCGCAGGCCGGCACAGCAGCGCTGGCCACAACAGCCGCGATGGCGAGCGTGGAGCACCTCTGCCTGGGAATTTCCTAGTCTGTGGGCAATAAAAACGCGGCGTCCACTCACCCTCTGCGCTTTCACTGGGAGCTGCAATCCTGAGCTGTTCCTAAACGGCCATCTTGGATCTCCTCAGGTTATTTAATTTCTATGTATTTGCATGGTTTTGAATGTTCCTTTTGGAGTTGATTTCCAGTTTTGTTTCACTGTGATCTGAGAGAGTGCTTGATAAAATTTCAATTTTCTTACATTGATTGAGGATCGTTTTGTGGCCTTGCATATGGTCTGTCTTGGATAAATTTTCATGCACTGATGAATAGAATGTATATTCTGTGGTTGTTGGGTAGAATGTTCTGTAAATATATAAGTCCATTTGTTCAAGTGTATGGTTTAAATCCATTTTTTTTTGTTGACTTTCTGTCATGATAACCTGTCTAGTGCTGTCAGTGGAGTATTGAAGTCCACTACTATTATTGTGTTGCTGTCCATTTTATTTCTTAGGTATAGTAGTAATTGTTTTATAAATTTGAGAGCTCTAGGCTAGGCGTAGTGGCTCATGCCTGTAATCCCAGCACTTTGGGAGGCTGAGGTGAGTGGATCACCAATGGTCAGGAGTTAGAGACCAGCTTGGCCAACAGGGTGAAACCTCATCTTTACTAAAAATACAAAAATTACCTGGGTGTGGTAGTGGTTGCCTGTAATCCCAACTACTTGGGAGGCTGAGGCAGGACAATCATTTGAACCTGGGAGGTGGAGGTTGCATTGAACCAAGAATGCACCACTGCACTCCAGGTTGGGCAACAGAGTGAAACTCCATCTCAAAAAAAAAAAAAAAAAAAGAAAAGAAAATTTGGGAACTCCAATGTTAGGTATATATATATTTAGGATTCTTATATTTTCCTGTTGGACAAAGCCTTTTATAATTATATAATATCCCTCTTTGGCTTTTTTAACTGCTGTTGCTTTAAAGTTTATTTTGTCTGATATAAGAATAGCTATTCCTGCTCACTTTTGGTGTCTATTTGCATGGAATGTCTTTTTCTACCCCTTTACCTTTAGTTTATGTGATTCCTTATGTGGTAGGTGAGTCTCTTGAAGGCAGCAGGTAGTTGGTTGCTGAATTCTTAGCCATTCTGCAATTTTGCGTCTTTTAAATGGTGCATTAAGGCCATTTACATTTAACATTAGTATTGAGATTGTGAGGTACCATTCCATTCATCATGCTATTTGTTGGCTATATACCTTGTTTTTTTTTTTTTTTTTTTCAAATTGCATTTTTGTTTTATAGGTCCTGTGAAATTTATGCTTTGAAGAGGTTCTGTTTTGGTATGTTTACAGGATTTATTTCAAGATTCGGTGCTCCTTTTAGCAGTTCTTGAATTGCTGGCTTGGTAGGGGCAAATTCTCTCAGTATTTGTTTGTCTGAAAAAGACTATCTTTTCTTCATTTATGAATCTTAGTTTTGCATGATACAAAATTCTTGGCTCATAATTGTTTTCTTTAAGGAGGCTGAAGATAGGACCCCAGTCCCTTCTAGTTTGTAGGGTTTTTGCTGAGAAATCTGCTGTTAATCCAATATGTTTTCTTTTCATAGGTTACCTGGTGCTTTTGCCTTACACCTCTTTCAGATTCTTTTCTTTTCTTAACTTTAGATAATTTGATGATAGTATACCTAGGTGATGATGTTTTTGCGATGAATTTCCCAGGTGTTCTTTGAGCTTCTTGTATTCAGATGTCTAGGTCTCTAGCCAGACACCCAAATACAAGAAATTGGGCTTCCTTCTCTGGTGCCTCCTCAATTAGCTTAATAACTGACCATCTGAATTCTTTTTCAGGTAAATCAGGGATCTCTTCTTGGTTTGGGTCCATTGCTGGTGAGATAATGTAAATTTTTGGGGGTGTTAAAGAACCTTGTTTTGTCATATATTGGAATTGATTTTCTGGTTCCTTCTCATTTGGGTAGGCTCTGTCAGAGAGAACAATTTAGGGCTCAAGGCTCTTGTTCAGAATCTCGAATTTTTGGATTTGTTAAAGAACTTTGTTTTGTCATATACCGGAGTTGGTTTTCTGGTTCCTTCTCATTTGTGTAGGCTCTGTCAGAGGGAAAATCTAGGGCTCGAAGCTCTTGTTCATATTCTTTTGTCCTACGTGATGTTCTTCTGATGTAGTATTCTCCCATTTCCTAAAGATGTGGCTTCCTGAGAGCTGAGCTGTAGTGATTGTTATTTCTCTTCTGGGTCTAGCCAACCCAGCAGGTCTACCAGGCTCCAGTCTGGTACTGGGAGTTGTCTGCACAGAATCCTGTGATGTCAACCTTCTGTGGGTCTCTCAGTTGTGGATACCAGCACCTGTTTCAGTGGAGGTGGCAGAGGGGTGAAATGGACTCTGTGAAGGTCCTTAGTTTTGGTTGCTTAACGCACTATCTTTGTGTTGGTTGGCCTCCTGCCGGGAGGTGGCACTTTCAAGAGAGCATCAGCTGTGGTAGTATGGGGAGGAACAGGCTGTAGGCAGGGCATTAGAACTCCCAAGAGTATAATGACGTTTTTCTTTGGCTACCAAGGTGGATAAGGAAGACCCATTTGATAGGGGCAGGTCTAAGAGTGTATGAGCTTAGACTTTTCTTGGGTGGGTCTTGCTGTGACTGCTGTTGGGAGTGGGGTGAGGTTCCCAGGTCAATGGAGTTATGTTCCTAGGAGGATTATGGCTGCCTATACTGTATCATGCATGTTGTCAGGGAAGTGAGGGAAAATTGGCAGTCACAGGCCTCACACAGCTCCCATGCAATCTGAAGGGCTGGTCTCACTCCCACCGTGCCTGCCCCCCAACAGCACTGAGTCTGTTTCCAGGCAGTGGTTGAGCAGGGCTGAGAACTTGTCCCAGGCTGTCAGCTTCCCAGTGTGAAAGCGAGTAGGACCTTTGTGTTTCCCCTGCTGTGGAGTCTGCACACCCGATTCATGCCCTCCCCTGAGTTCTGGCTGGGAGACTTCTCATTTGTTTGGAATTGTTAAAAAGTTCAGCTGGAGGTTTCCTTCTCCCTGTGGCCTTTTCCTATTGCCTCGGGCAGCCCTCTCCAGGGACCCCTGTGAGGCAAGGCAGAATGGCTTGCCAGGGGACCCAGAGAGCTCACAGGGATTTTCCTGCTGCTTCCTATATCCCTGTATTTGGCTCGGCTCTCTAAACTGACTCAGCTGGAGCTGAGTCACTGTCACTGATCTTCAGCAAAGGTGCAACTCTATAACTATTATGTAGTAGCTTCCCATTCTTCTCTTCCCTTCAGCCCCTGACAGCCATCATTCTATTATACTTTCTGTTTTTATGATTTTGACTCCACTTAAGTAAGTGGAATCATACAGTATTTGTCATTTTGTGTCTGGCTTATTTCACTTAGCACAGTGTCCTCAAGGTTCATCATTGTTGTAGCATATGACAGGATTTCCTTCTTTTCCAAGGCTGAATAATATTTTAGTGTGTATTTACCACATTTTGTTTATCCATTCATTCAGTGATGGACACTTGGGTTGCTTTCGTCTTTTGGTTATTGTGGATAATGCTGCAGTGAACATGGGTGTGCAAATATCTCTTTGAGACCCTGCTTTCAGTTCTTTTGCATATATACTCAGAAGTAGAGTTGCTGGATCACATAGTAATTCTGTGTTCAGTTTTTTCAGGAATTACCATACTGTTTTCTACAGTGGCAATACCATTGTATTCTCACCATCAGTGTACAAAGATTTCAGTTTTGCTACATCTTCACCTCTTCACCAACATTTATTTTCTGTTCTTTGAATGGTGTCCATTTTAATGAGTTTGCAGTCTTTGACAATTTTAAAATTCAGTTGTTTGTCTTTTTGTTTTTGGGTTTAAACATTTTTTTATTTTTTATTTTTTGAGACAGAGTCTCACTCTGTCCCCCAGGCTAGAGTGCAGTCGTGTGATCTCCAGTCACTGCAACCTCCGCCTCCTGGATTCAAGCGATTCTCCTGCCTCAGCCTCCTGAGTAGCGGGGATTACAGGCGCGTGTCAACATGCCTGGCTAATTTTTGTATGTTTATTAGAGATGGGGTTTCACCATGTTGGTCAGGCTGGTCTTGAACTCCTGACCTCAGATGATTCACCTGCCTCGGCCTCCCAAAGTGCTGGGATTACAGGCATGAGCCACCGCTCCCGGTCAAGAGTTCTTCTTATAGTCGAGGTACTAGGTCCTTAGCAGATAAATGATTTTCAAATATTTCAATCCGTTCTGTAGGTTGTCTTGTCATGTTCTTGAGAATGTATTTTGTTGCACAAAGTATTTAATTTGGATAAAGTCCAGTTTGCCTATTACTTTTATTGCTAGTGCTTTTGGTATCATATCTAAGAGTTCATTGCTTTATCTAAGGTTTTGGAGATTTGCCCCTATGTTTTCTTCCAAGACTTTTAAAGTTTTAGCTTTTATATTTAGGATATTGATCCATATTGAATTAAATTTTATATATGGATGATTAATTTTATAAGTGATATGTTGTATATGGGTTCAACTTAATTCTATGGCTATTTGGTGGTCCAAGCACTATTTGTTGAAGAGACTCTTATTTGCCCATTGAATGGTCTTGTCACTCTTGTTGAAAATAAACCCTATAGGCCTATGCTGGCCATAGAGTTTATTTCTGGATTCCTGCATTTTATTCCATTGGTTTATGTGTCTGAACCACAGTATTTTGATTTATGCTTTGTAGTAAATTTTGAAATGAAGAAATGTCCTATTTTGCATTTTTTGTCCTTTTTTTTTTGAGACAAAGTTTCGCTCTTGTTTCCCAGGCTGGAGGGTAATGGCATGATCTTGGCTCACCACAATCTCTGCTTTTTGGGTTCAAGCGATCTCCTGCCTCAGCCTCCCAATTAGCTGGGATTACAGGCATGCACTACCACGCCCAGCTTATTTTTTGTATTTTTAGTAGAGACAGGATTTCTCCATGTTGGTCAGGCTGGTCTCGAACTCATGACCTTAGGTGATCTGCCGTCCAAAGCCCTGGGATTACAGGCATGAGCCACTGTGCCTGGGTTTTTTTTTTTTTTTTTTAATTAAAAAAAAATTTTTTTTGAGACTGGGCCTTAGTCTGTTCCACAGCCTGGCATGCAGTGGTGTGATCTCAGCTTGCTGCAACCTCTACTTTCTGGGCTTAAGCGAGTCTCCATCTGGGACTATAAGTATGAGCCACCACATTTGGCTAACTTTTGTATTTTTGGTAGAGACGAGGTTTGGCCTTGTTGCCCAGGCTGGTCTCGAATTTCTGAGCTCAAAGGGATCTGCCTGCCTCAGCCTCCCAAAGTGTTGCCATTATAGGCATGAGCCACCATGTCTGGCCCTATTTTTTATTTATTTTTCAAAATGTTTTGGCTCTTTGCAGTTGTATATGAATTTGAAGGTTAGCTTTTTCTGTTTTGCTGAAAGGGCCATTGGAATTATGATAGGGATTGCATCTGTCAATTGTTTAGTGGTATTACCATCTTAATGTTAAGTGTAGTGATCCATGAACACGGGATGCCTTTCTATTTAAGTAATCTTTTTTTTTTTTTTTTTTTTGAGACGGAGTTTCACTCATGTTACCCAGGCTGGAGTGCAATGGCGTGATCTCGGCTCACCGCAACCTCCACCTCCGGGATCAGGCAATTCTCCTGCCTCAGCCTCCCGAGTAGCTGGGATTACAGGCACGCACCACCATGCCCAGCTAATTTTTTGTATTTTTAATAGAGATGGGGTTTCACCATGTTGACCAGGATGGTCTCGATCTCTTGACCTCGTGATCCACCTGCCTCGGCCTCCCAAAGTGCTGGGATTACAGGCTTGAGCCACCGCGCCCGGCCTATTTAAGTAATCTTTAATTGTATTAGCAGTGTGTCTTTCAGCTCCTTAGTTAAATTTATTCCTAGGTATATTATTATTTTGGGTGCTATTGTAAGTGGAATTGTTTTCTTGTTTTCTTAATTTCCGTTTTGGATTATTTGTTGCTAATATATAGATACACCACCAGTTTTGGTGAGTTGATCTTTATTTATTTATTTATTTATTTATTTTTGAGGTGAGGTCTTGCTTTGTCACCCAAGCTGCAGTGCAGTGGTGTGATCATGGCTCATTGCAGCCTTGACCACCTGGGCTCAAGCAATTCTTCCATCTCATCCTCCCTAGTAGCTGGGGCCACAGGAACATGCCACAGTGCTTGGCTAATTTTTTTTTTTTTTTTTTTTTGTAGAGAGAGGGTCTTGGTATTTTGACCAGGCTAATCTTTAACTTCTGGGCTCAAGTGATTGTCCTTCCAAAGTGCTGGGAATATAGGCGTGCGCCAACGTGCTTAGCTGTGAGTTGATTTTTTTTTTTTTTTTTTTTTTTTGAGACAGGGTTTTATTCTGTTGCCAAGGTTGGAGTGCAGTGGTGTGATCTTAGCTCACTGGAACCTCCATCTCCCAGGCTTAAGTGATCCTCCCACCTCGGCCTCCCGAGTAGCTGGGACTACAGGTGTGCGCCACTGTGCCTGGCTAATTTTTTTGTATGTTTTTGTAGAGATGGGGTTTTACCATTTTGTCCAGTCTGGTCCTGAGCTCAAGTGATCTGCCTGCCTTAGCCTCCCAAAATGCTGGGATTATAGGTGTGAGCCATCATGCCTGGTCTGTGGGTTGATCTTTTATCCTGCACATTTGCCAGATTAGTTTATTAGGTATAGTGTTTTTTTGTGGATTCTGTGGGATTTTCTGTATATAGAATTATATCATCTGAAAATAGAGATAGTTTTACTTTTCTTTCTCCAATTTGGATGCCTTTTCTTTCTTGTTGAATTTCTTTGGCTAGGACTTCTAGCACAGTGTTTAATAGCAGTGGTGAAAATGGTCATCCTTGTCTTGTTATTTATCTTCAAGGGAATGCTTTCAGCCTTTAACTATTGAATATAATGTTAGGTGTGTGTTTTTCATATATGTTTCCCTCTATTTCTCATCCTCATTCCTCCCTTCAGTGGAGGTGGCAGGGGGGTGAAATGGCCTCTGTGAGGGTCCTTAGTTTTGGTTGTTTAATGCACTATCTTTGTGCTGGTTGGCCTTAAACATATTTCACAGGAATACCTTTACTATATTGAATCTTACAATCCATGTACATAGTATGCTTCTCTAATTATTTAGATTCCTTTTTGTTTCTTACATTAGCATTTTGTTTTTTCAGCATGTGGGTTCTATATATGTTTTGTTAGATTTATACCTAAGTATTTGGTTTGAACATTTTTAATATTATCATGTTTAATTTTTGGTTTTGATTGTTTAATGCTAGATTATAGAAATACAGTTTATTTTTCTGCAGTGATCTTGTGTCCTGTGACCTTGCTTAACTTTTTAATTCTAGGAGTTTTTTGGGTGGATTCCTTTAGATTTCCTCCATAGATAAGAATATCACCTGTATAGACAATAATGTCACCCACAAAAAGTATTTTTTTTTGTTCCCAATCTATATGCCCTTCTACCCTTTTTAAATTTACAAGTTAGTATTTTTACCTCTTTTCATGAATTCTGCCTCCATGATACCATTGTAAGCACTTTGGCAGAGCTCATTAGTAATATCAAGCTGAAAAAAATCCAGTGGATTTTTTAATTTTATTTTTTGATTCTCATTTACCTTTGCTAGTTAATACTTCTCATCTCTTTCTAAACCTTCACTTTCTTGGCCCCGCTGATTCTTTTCCTGCCTCTTTGGCACCCTGTCTCTGGCTCCTGTTATTACTTACCTTCTATCTCTCCTATGTTTAAATAGGAGTTTTATAGGTGTTCATTATTTTAGTCCTCACTCTCCTTGGATAACTTTATTCCCAATGGATTTAGTTATCATTATATATTTTTTACTCATAAAATGCTATTTTAGGGTTGTCTTTTTTCCCTGAACTCCACCACTAAGAGCTTAATGGACCTTCACCTATATGTCCCATAGAATGTCCCAAACTGAATTCATCTTAAATTTCAAATTATTTCCTCTGTATGTATTTTCTGTTTCAGTAAACAATCCCACTGTGTACTTTCAATCCAAACCAGAAACCCTGAAGTCATCCTTAACGTTATACATCTCTTATATCAATTATTCATCAGAGTCTGTTTTCTACTGCTTTCCTATCTCTTGAATATATCTATTAGCTTTCATTGGTACTCTAATCATTTTTCACAATGCTTCTAGGCATGATATTCTTAAATGTGGGTCATTTCCTCAAAACTTTTTTTCTAGTTCAATGATTTTCTCAGATCATAAACTTTTGTGCAACTCTTAAGAAAGAGACTGAAATTTTTTGTAATCCAGTTGTTTTCAAAGTGTCATTTGAAGACCCCCAGGTGTTCCCATTTTTATCTTTTTATATACAAAGTTAACACTATTTTTCTAATACTAAGACATGATTCATGATTCACTTTTTTCACCTGATTGATGATTCACTTTTTTCACCCTCATTTTCTCATGAATGTAGTGTGGGATTTTCCAGAGGTTATGTATGACACTGGAACAGACAGAATGCAGAAGCAAATATGAGAATGTAGCTGTCTTCTATTAAGTCAGATTTTAAAGAATGTAAAGTAATGCTCCCTTTTTTCCAATTTTCATCTTTGTTTTAGAAAATATAGCTATTTTTCATAAAATATGAAAACCCTATAATCTGTATTTTAAATTCATAATGTAATTATAATGAACAAATAATGGATTTATTTAAAAATAAGTTATAAAATACATAAACATATATTAGATTTTTTTCTTTTGTATTTCTACTATGGTAAATGCAAATGGATATAATACAGAACATCTTTGTGATTCTTAGTAATTTTTAAGAGAGTAAGAGGTCCTGAGATTAAAATGTATAAGGGCTGCTGGTCTCATACATATTAATACATAGTAATTGAAATTGAATTATTTTAAACTGGTAAGCAACTTGACCGAATTTGTAATTTTGGTAGTTGACTGTTTTTCACAGTGGAGGGGAAGATATTAGAGGAGATAATTTCAGAGAATTAATTAGATTCCTTTTGCCATATTTTAGAAGAAAAGTCATGTAGCCCAGATGGAACTAAGTCATTGGCTCTGGCATTGGAGAGGTGGTGATAGGTTGTGAAGGAGGATATAGAGAGGAAGTTCTGGGATAATTTAATGGAATTTTACTTTAGGATGATTGGTGTGGATTATGGTGCTGTTGATTTAGATTCTTTTCAGACTCGTCTGTCTAGCTCATCATATACTAACATAATTAGTAATTAGATTTCACTGAAGGATAATACAGAAAGTAGGTGTTATGCATCTTGTGTAAACCCCATACAAAATTACCGTTTTAGTACTTACTTCCTTTCTATGAAGGAAATGTTGAAAATTTCTTTATTCAACACATGCTTATTGAGGGTTTTGCCCTAAGTTTTGTATTTTTGGTAGAGAAGGGTTTTCACCATGTTGGCCAGGCTGGTCTCGAATTACTGAGCTATTTTCCCACCTTAGCCTTCCAAACTACCGGGGTTGCAGGTGTGAGCCATCACGCCTGGCCTCTTTTTGGAGTTTTAAGAAGACTGTATCAACTGACATAGTCAGCCCTCTGTACCGCAGATGTGAAGCCCCTGTTTGCAGAGGGCTGACTGTAAGGTACTTGAGCATCCACAGGGGCCCTGGAAACAATCTTCTGCAGATACTGAGGTATGACTATATATCACATGTGGTTTATAATTTTAATTTATACATGAAGTATTGTTTGTAATCTTAGAATCATTGGATACTAAACTTTTGGTTTTAGGTTTAGCTTCTGTTTTTTTTGAGACAAGGTCTTGCTTTGTCACCCAGGCTGGAGTACAGTGGTGAGATTTTGGCTTACTGCAACTTCCGCCTCCCAGGTTCAAGCAATTCTCCTGCCTTAGGCTCCCAAGTAGCTGAGATTACAGGCGTGTGCTACTATGCCTGGCTAATTTATATATATATATATATATATATATATATATAAAATATATAAAATATATATATATATATATTTTTTTTTTTCAGTAGAGACGGGTTTCACCATGTCGGCCATGCTAGTCTCTAACTGCTGACCTCAGGTGATCTGCCCACTTCAGCCTCCGAAAACTCAGATTATGGGCATGAGCCACTGTGGCCGGTCAAGGTTTAGCTTTGTTTTGAGGTGAAATAATTGGGGTCATTTAAGAACATTATTGAAAAGGAAATAAAACAACTACAAACTACAAGCAGATAACTTGTAGATGGATGAAAGGGTAGGTAAATTTTTTTCAAACTGTAGTGTGTGCCTTGAGAGTTTGGGAACTCAAGAAATGATGGTTTCTTGAACTTCAGCTTGTGTCTAGATCCTAGAAGTAATAGATGATTCTTTTTAGTTAGCTTTTTAGGAGGTATAATATGTTATAAATATCTGGTTCTTTAAAAACACATAATTAGGGCTAGGTGTGGTGGCTCATGTCTATAATTCCAGCACTTTGGGAGGCTGAGGCAGCCAGATCACTTGAGGTCAGGAGTCTGAGACCAGCCTGGCCAACATGGAGAAATCTTGTCTCCACTAAAAATACATAGGTTAGCTGAGCGTGGTGGCAGGCACCTGTAATCCCAGCCACTCTGGAGGCTGAGGTGGGAGAATCGCTTCAACCAGGGGGCGGAGGTTGCAGTGAGCCGAGACTGTGTTACTGCACTCCAGCCTGGGTGACAGAACGAGAGTTTGTTTAAAAAAAAAAAATACATAAATTGATTTAAGTCATAGAATCTTTTATTATATCACGTATAAGCCTGAAATTTATGGCATATGAAAACCAAACTTGGCATAAAGTAGATTTTTGATTCAATAATACATTATTTTTTTTTTTTTACTTATTGAGGATGTTTTAGTTCTTGTTTGCTATAACGGAAAGTTTTTAGAATTCTGTATTTGTTTTAACAGTTGTGAAGTTTTTTTTCTTTTTGAGCTGAAAATGGTATATTTTATTTTTATTCTGTCAACTATTTTAAGTAAGAAGAAACATTTGGATCAAGACAAGGAAGGAAGTCTTTAGTTTCATGAAGGACTTTCTAAGAATGTTATGAATGAGTGAAAATAAGGGATTGTAACAGAAGTGCCAATATAATTTTAATCATACTGTTCAATGCTTTTGATACTATAATTTATGTCTAAATGCTGCAAACTGAAAGAACCTTAGTTTGAAACTTTGAAGTTGATGGTGGTTGCAGGTTTTCTTTTTCCCTTTAGTTTTATGACATCTCAATGTGTTATCTGGCATTAAAGACATAAGGAACACAGATTGCAGCTTCCAGTTTTTGGCATGTTTTTGGTTTCTGTTTGGTTCACATACTTTCTGGGTTCCCTTTGAATCCATAAAATCCAACAGTTCTCTGATTTTTGTTTTGATGATTAGATGCTTTTGATTTTCTTTTTTCTTGAACTTGTTCATTTTGCCATGACTATTTTTTGAAACTTGAGATGCCTAGTATTTAGAAACTGCACAGAAACTGTAGTCTTTCCATCTGACCTGAGTTTTCTATGGACAGATTATAGTTGGGTGTTACTAGTCTGACAATTTCTGACTATTCATTGGAATGTTTACTTGCATTTAGTTTTAAATGTGGTTAGGTTAAGTTTAATGTCTTTATTTTTTCTGGTCCCGTCTGATTTTTGTTTCTTTTTTTCTTTTTCTGCCTTCTTTGGGATTAATTGAGTATATTTTAGCATTCTTTTGTCTCCATTATTAATTAGCTGTACTTCATAAATATTATCCCTTACCTAGAATGCTTATGAGAGGATGCTGCTTTTTTGTCTCCCATCATCATTTGTGCTAATGTCGTCATAACTCTTACTTCTGTATGTTATACACTTACAATGTACAATAATAATTTTTATTGCTTTGAATAATTTTAAGAGATTAAAACAAGAGTGTTGTGTTTACTCACATAGGTTTTAAGGAGTGAGTCTTGCTTGGTGTTCATTGTTATTTTGTGCTTCTGTGTACACAAAGGTGCATATGACGGTCCGCCTTCGTTGTTAAAATGCTTCCTTATGTCCAAGCTCATGTCTCAGCCCTCCTGGGATATTTTTTTATTTGCTTCAAATTGTCTAAATCCAAATATTCCCCCAAGTTAGACTGATTCTCACCTTCAGTATCTTATTCAGTAAAACCATTATTTGCTTCTGATTCCCTATTTGTTTTATAGGGAAGATAGGACATGCCATTTCCTGTGAATAAGATTAGTCTAACAATTATAATACAAATGCCAATGCTACAAAAGGGAAAACTGTTCTTATTTAGGGTTTTCTCTAAAACTAAATAGTATGTAGTAGTTCATACAGAGAAATTTCATGTACATCAAAACCAATAAGAGAATAGATATGCCTTTACAAAACACAATATATTATCATTATTCTTTTCTATTGTTCAAATAAGACAACAGTTCAACTGTTGAAGAGTATGGGCCCTGAAAAATAACATTATTATATGTTTAATTTTTAATTCCTTAATACATAAGAATACATTATTCTCTTAATAACAGTTTAAAGGTATTCAAATCTTTTTTTAACCATTATTGAAAGTATCTATGAATATAGATGGACACTCAAGTATGGAATAGATGTTAGAGGATTGCAACTACAAAATAAAATATTTCTTAATTAAGTTAAACGTGAATATAGTAAACACTATGGTCTTTTTTCTTTATTTACTTATTTTTGAAGTGGGATGCATTTTTTCTTTTAGGAACCAGAGTATCTTTTATAGCAATAGTGAAATGAATTATTGTAATCTGAATACTTAAGAATCAACAAATTTTGGAATGCCTATAATACAACAACAACAACAACAGCGTGTCTAAAAATATTATACTTGCTAATATTATAATAATGTATAATTTAACCCTTTTAACTTTTTCTTCAGTTCTTTAAAATAATCTCAATTGGCATCAAAATACTATTGAGAAAATTATTTTGTGGTTTACTGAAAATTAATCTAAAATGCATTCTTTTCTTCTTATACATTGAATACTCTTGGAATTTGTTGCTTTGGAATTATATATGATTAGGAGATATTTCTAGTTTTTCCTCCCATGCTCCTATTGTTTTCCCATGACACTTTTAGATCTTTATCATGTTGGCTATATTTTCACGTTTACTTTTGCATATGTTTGGAATATGCTATTTTACATTATGTAGGTCTTACATATGTTATTTTATTTCAGAAATATTTTTATTTTTCTTTTCCCTTGAACCTCTAGAATCTTCTTCAGCCCATTTGCTTATGGATACTTCCTTTCCTTTCTTTTATTAAACCTTGAGTCTTTCATTAAAACTGTTAAGGAATAACAAGAAATACCTTGTCTTCTTGGTGGTACTTTTGCCAAGCATAAATTTTGTCCTTTTTTCTTTCCTAGCTGTTCTATAGATTTTCTTATAATTCAGATATATTTGTGGTCTGAAATTTTTGCCTTATATAATGAAATCATTAGGTTACAAAGCAATTATAGGTTGTATAATTTATTTTGTAAATTTTTAGAAAGACAGATGATTTAGAGTAAGGGTAATCAAACTACGGCCCATGGGCTCACTGCCTGTTTTTGTAAAGTTTTTTGGAACACAGCCACTCTTACTTGTATAAATATCATGTATGGTTGCTTTCATGCTTCAGTGGTGGAATTGAGAAGTTGCATGTATTAGTCCGTTTTCACACTGCTATAAAGAACTACCTGAGACTGGGTAATTTATAAAGAAAAGGTTTAATTAACTCACAGTTCTGCATGGCTGGGGAGGCCTCAGGAAACTTATAATTATGGCAGAAGGTGAAGGGAAAGCAGGGCACAAACGTGGTTGCAGGGGTGGGTGGAATGCCACACTTTAAAACCATTAGATCTCGTGAGTACTCACTCACTAACATGAGAACAGCATGGGGGAAACGTCCCCATGAACTGTTCATCTCCCACCAGGTCCAAGTTGGTATACAGAGCTAAACCATATCATTTTGATAAAGCCTACATGGCTTGCAAGCCAAAAGTGTTTATTGTCTGGCTCTTTACAGAAAGTTTGCCTACTTTTTTTTTTTTTTTTTTTTTTTTGAGGTGGAGCTTCGCCTAGGCTCGAGTGCAATGGTGCTATCTTGGCTCACTGCAACCTTTGCCTCCTGGGTTCAAGCAGTTCTCCTGCCTTAGCCTCCCGAGTAGCTGAGATTTCAGGTGCCTGCCACAACGCCCTGGCTAATTTTTTTGTATTTTTAGTAGAGACATGGCTTCCCCATATTGGTCAGACTGGCCTAGAACTCATGAGCTCAGGTGATCCGCCCACCTCAGCCTCCCAAAGTGCTGAGACTACAGGTGTGAGCCACTGTGCCCGGTGCCTACTCTTATTTTAATGTATATAATCATTTAAAAGTGAATTTTTTTTTTTGAGACAGAGTCTCGCTCTTTCGCCATGCGCCAGACTGGAGTGCAGTGGTGTGA
This sequence comes from Sapajus apella, assembly GCF_009761245.1. Taxonomy (NCBI): domain Eukaryota; kingdom Metazoa; phylum Chordata; class Mammalia; order Primates; family Cebidae; genus Sapajus; species Sapajus apella. Next base: position 1,798,794 of record NW_022436943.1, on the reverse strand, counting down.
TCTTGGCTCACTGCAACCTCCGCCCCCTGGCTTCAAGCAATTCTCCTGCCTCAGCCTCCCAAGTAGCTGGGGGTAGAAGCGCGGGCCACTACGCCCAGCTAATTTTTGTATTTAGTAGAGACAGGGTTTCACTACATTGGCCAGAATGGTCTTGATCTCTTGACCTCATGATCCACCCGCCTTGGCCGCCCAAAGTGCTGGGATTGCAGGCGTGAGCCACCGTGCCCAGCCCATATATATATATATATATATATATATTTAGATGGAGTCTTGCCCTGTCACCCAGGCTGGAGTGCAGAGGTACCATCTTGGCTCACTACAACCTCCGCCTCTGGGTTCAAGTGATTCTCCTGCCTCAGCCTTCTGAGTAGCTGGGATTATAGATGCGCACAACCATGCCTGGCTAATTTTTGTGTCTATAGTAGAGACGAGGTTTCACCATGTTGGTCAGGCTGGTCTCAAACCCCTGACCTCATGATCTGCCTGCCTCAGTATCCCAAAGTGCTAGGATTACAGGCATGAGCCACCGCACCCGGCCAAATGTGACATTTAATTCCATTAAAATTAAAAGCATAAAATAATTTAAAAATTGCATTGTTTTTTCTAGATTGTTTACAGGAATTTGCATGCTGGTAATTGCTAAAATTTAGAAAGCTTGGAGTTACTGATGTTAAGAAATTGACATACTTGAGTGTAGACAAGATAGTTATTGTGTATATTTACTTTGGCTTTATGTAGAAACAGGCAAGGAAGGTGAACTATTATTCATTGTTAAATTAGCAGATATTTTGATAACATAATACCTACAAAATTTGAGCCCTTAAATAAATGGAGTCAGGCTGGGTATGGTGGTTCACTCCTGTAATCCCAGCACATTTGGAGCCTGAGGTGGGTGGATTGCCTGAGCCTAGGAATTAGAGACCAGCTGGGGCAACATGGTCAAACCCATCTCTACAAAAAAAATACAAAAATTAGTTGGGTTTGGTGGCACATGCTTATAGTCTCAGCTACTCAGGAGACTGAGGCAGGCAGATGGATCGAGCCTGGAAGATTGATGCTGCCATGAGCTGTGATCATACCACTGCCAACCTGGGTGACAGGACTATAGCGTGTCTCAAGAAAGGAGTTGTTTTGTTATTAAGAGACATAAGAACAAGTTAATATTGCAGTATTTCAATTATTAGAGTATGTATGTATCTAATAAATTATTAGAGTATGTTTATATATATGCACATATATGTTCTAATAATTTATATATGTATACATCTGTATGCACACAGATATTTACACATGTGAAGTCTAGACTTCACAGTAGGTTGATCTGAGAATGACAGAATGATCTAGTATTACTGAGTAAATTGTCATCACCATTCAGGGTTATGGTTCTTGGAAATTATACTCAGAATGGCCTACAAGAGGTTGTTATATTTAGTATGTTGAACTTGAGAAGGAAAATGGACGAGTATTGGCAGAAAACTTTAGAGCGCATATAGTTTACTTTTAAAAAGATTCTAAATACATTTGAAAAAAATTCTCTTGCTGCTTTTTCCATTAATTTTTAATTGTTTTAATTAAATTAAAAAAAAGTTTTAGAGACAAGGTCTTGTTCTGTCCACCCAGGCTGGAGTGTGGTGGCATAGTCACAGATCTCTGTAGCCTCAGACTGCTGGATTCAAGCAATCTTCCTGCCACAGTTTCCTGAGTAGCTAGGACAATAGGCATGCGCCACCATGCCCAGCTAATTTTTTAATTTTTAATTTTTTTTTGGTAGAGACTGGGTCTTATTGTGTTCCCCAGGCTTGTCTTGAACTTTTGGCCTCAAACAGTCCTCATACCTTAGCCTCCCAAAGTGCTGGGATTACAGGCATGAGCCGAAGCACCTGGCCCCGTGAACTTCTCTTTTAGTTCTTTGATTATCTTAAAATATGTGATTTGTTATATCCTGTTAGTAGGTTGTTGTGGGTAACCCCCCATATAGGCACTGAGGAATGAGAGCTAAGCAGAACCCTGGCACAGTTAGGGCTTGAGAAATATCTCACTTTATAGTGTTACTACATAGCTATTTCCTTTTATATAATCCTTTACATAATCATATATTAGTTTATAGAATAGGACTTGAAGAATCCCTTTATATAATCCTCTATATATAATCATATAATAGTTGATAGTATGAGTGCCTAAAGAATATTTACATATATACCTATAATTATATCTTAGTTTGTAATTGGAGGAATGCCTAGAGTGGACACAGTACAGAGCATGAATTAAGGAATAAGCTGCTTATAATCAGAGGAATGCCTAGAGCAGACACAGTGCAGAGCATGATTTAAGGGAAAAACAGTTATACCAGGACAAGAATCCATGGCCCAGGCGGCAGCGTTTAGTAAGGTAAAGATACCCACTGTATGGCAGGCTTGGGGCAAGAGCCACTCCTTCTGACAAAGGAGTTGTAGGACCTTGCTCCAGTTCTTGTGGAAGGCTGCCCTCAGAACGGCAATCCACCTTGGTAACTGTGAACTTTATCAGCTCTTGCTACTGTGCTGCTTGAAAAGCATCTTTCCATAGAACCCATTGGAAGCTGCCAGAAGGTGGCGGTAACCTTGACAGCTCTGTCACTGGTATGTGACTTAAAGCATCCTCCTATAAATCTTCTTAGAAGTAGCTTGCCCATAGATAGAAGTATTGCACACTGCACCATCTTCACTGCGCACGGTCCACCTTCAAGCCTCGGTGACCTAATGGGAGTGGACTCCTTACTGCATACGGCCCTTGCCTTCATGGGAATGGGCCCCTTGCTGTGCACTGTCCACCTCCCGGCCTTGGTGACCTAATGGGGGTGGACCCCATGTTTTATTGCTCATGACCCTATCACTATCCTTAAAGATGATTTCACTCACTGCTCTGCCCCCTAACCTATACACAATAAATACTTATGCTTCTGGACATTCGGGGCCTCGCCTGACTCCGCTTATAGGTGGCGTGGTCCCCTGAGCCCAGCTGCGTTTTCTTTGTATTTCTGTGTCCTGTCTCTTTATTTCTCAGATCCTGCGCCTCAGCACAGCATAAGGCTCACCCCAGGACCCTGTGGGGCCCTCAGCCCTACAGGTTATTAACATCCTAAAGTACTAATACATTTTCTATCCAGTCAGTTAAATATTTTGAAGTGTTTTGGAATGGTTGCATGAAATTTTTCTGTGAAAACTTTAATTCTTTCTTTGTACATAGTTTGGAAATTATATCCTGAGTTTTCTAGAACAGTCTCGATTTCATGCTTATTGAAATAATTACAACTGCGTGAGATTAAGTATTTGACTGCTTATGGCTGCTGTGAAAGTAATGCTTGTTGCAAAATAATTCAGATGATACAGAAGTAAATAGTAAGAGTTAATTTTTTTCTCTTTGTTTTTCATTTTTCTGATACTCCCCTTCAGAGACATATATTATCTACAGATTTCCTCTCCACTGGCTGTCTACGTTACCTTCTTTTCTCTAATTTTATTTCTTAATTTTCTCCTTCTGTATTCTGTATTTATTGTTCAAACTATTATGTCATTGAGTATTATTTCTTGATCTTGTAGGTGTGCTTCATTCTTTATTATTCTTTTTTCTTTTGTCTCCTGTATGTATTTTCAAATAGCCTGTTTTCAACCTCACTAATTCTTTCTTCTCCTTGGTTAATTTTGCTGTTGAGAGGTTCTGATGCATTCTTCAGTATGTCAATTGAGTTTTTTAGCTCCAGAATTTCTGCTTGATTTTCAAAAATTATTTTAATCTTTGTTAAATTTATCTGATACGATTAGACTTCCTTCTTTCTGTTATCTTGATGTTTCTTGAGCTTAAAAATAAGTATTTTAAGTTCTCTGTCTGAAAGGTCTCATATCTCTGTCTCTCCAAAATTGATCATTGGCACTTTATTTGGTTTGTTTGGTGAGGTCATGTTTTCCTGGATGGCCTTGATTCTTGTGGATGTTTGTTGGTTTCTGGGCATTGAAAAGTTAGGTGTTTATTGTAGTTTTCGCAGTCTGGGCTTCTTTGTACCCGTCCTTCTTGGAAAGGCTTTCCAAGTGTCTAAAGGACATTGAGTGTTGTGATCTAAGTCTTTGGTTGCTGCTGTATCGCGTTGGGGACACCTGAAGCCAAGTAATGCTGTGACTCTTATAGACTTGTAAAGCTTTTGCCTTCGGGTCTTGAGTAAGGTCCAAGAGAATTTCCTGGATTACCAGGCAGAGAATACCCTGGATTACTCAGTTTCATGCTGAGCTGCTTCAGGCTGGGAAAAAGGTAACACAAGCATCCATGTGGCCACCACTGTGACTCACTGGGTCAGACCTGAAGCCAGCACATTACTTGGTCTTGTCTAAAGGAAACTGAGCAAGTTGTTCTATAGGCCCCTGGGAGATGCATGCTGACGCCAGCAATGGCCAGGGTGGGTCTACATCTAGCTCCCCAGATAGTGCACATGGCAAAGGTGGCTGTCTGGGCAGATTCATCCTTAGGCTACTGGAAGGTGTGTATGGCTTCTGGCACTGGCAGGCCAGTAGGATCAATCTCCAGGCTCCCAGATAACAGGTGCCAGGTGTGGTGAGTCAGTTTCCAGGACCCTGGAGGATGGGCATAGGCAATATTGGTGGGCATGGCTGGTCTGTCCCTAAGCTTTCTGATGGTACATGTGGGTGTGGGCACCAGCAGGTTGGATGGTTTCATCCCCAGGCCACCAGATGTTGTGCTTGGATATCAGTAGCAGTGGGTTGGGTGTGCCTGTCCTTTGATTCCTGGACAGGCAAGTGGTGTTGGCAGGTGTGTGTGTGCAAGTGGTGGTGACACCTGGGGTGGTCTTGTTGTCAGGCCCCCTATCATGATATGTGTTATTATCAATGACAGCAGGTTGAGGCAGATCAATTCCCAGGCCTCCAGATGACAACTGTGGCTGTGATGGCAGTTTGTGTAGACTATTCTTTCCCTTACTCCCACTCCCCCCAAATAGAATGTGGTTGCAGTGGATGTGGACAGGGCAGGTTGATACCCAGACCCTGGTTGTAATGCTATCCATGTTGATATTTTATTCTAGTTTATAAATGTTAACTGCTGTATAGTATATTGTTTAGTGAATATTAAATAATGACCCTGCTATGAATATTGCTTTTATTTCTCCTTATGTATAGATTTTAGAATTTTAAAGTAGATTGTTGAGTTACAGTTTATGTACATCGATTTTCCCACTTAATATAAAATTGTTCTTTAGATTATACTGTAAGAGAATTTCTATTTATCTGAAGCCAAATCCATACTTGATGGTTTCATACTTGAATTTTGCCAGTTGTGAAATGTTATCTTTGGTTGTGAAATGTTATCTCATTATCATTTTTACTTACTTTTTGTCATAAAAAGTGGTTTTTATTTTTTAAAAATTGCCTGTTCAAGTTATTTTACTTTTCTTATGTTAATAATATATCATATATTAATAATATGTAAATATATACTTGTATATATTATATATAACATTAATGTTTCTTTTATTTTGTCTTTTTCCTACTGCAAGAGTCCTTATTCAGGACATTCAATTTTGTTGCATATTAGGTGTATTGCAAATATATTCTGCCACTCTTTGGTTTTTCTGTTAACTTTCTTTAGTGTGTCTTATTGTGTAGAATAGCTTATTTTAGTCTTAATGAAGTTGGGTTTTTCTGTTTTTGCTTTTGTATTTTTTGCTTTTTTGTTTCACATGAAATTTTCAACTGACCTGTGGTCATATAAAATTTCCTATGGTTCCTTGTAGTAATTTTAAAATTTTATTTTTTAATTTACATCTTTTAATCAGCGGGGTTTGTTTTCATGTGTAGTGTAAGGTATGGCACTTCATTTGTCTAACTGGTTCTCCCTGTACCCTTTGAATTGTCTCTCTTCCCCTGTGATTTATAATGCTCCCTGTGACATATTCATGTATCCATATATGTTAGGACCTCTTTCTGGGCTCTCCTCTGTTCCATTGGTTTGTTTAAATTACAGTGGTTCTAAAATAAATCATAATGTGGGGTGGGGGTAATTTCCCCACTTACTTTATATTTTGTGTTTGTTTGTATAGATATTATTCAAGTATCTCTGAGAATTCTAAATATAATTATTTTAAGATTGTTTTAGGCTGTTCTAGAAGATTAATTTGATTGTGACTTAATTTTATTGATTTCCTTAGCTGTCTTAGCATTAGATTTCTTTGTGTGCTTTAGAATTGTGGTTTGTAAGGTTATTTTTAACAGAAAGGTCATTATTTCTCTATTTCACCATCTCTTCTCCTTGTCGTACTCAAGCCCTTCCTCTGCTAATTGTTAGTTTTATAGTTACTTCCTGTGTTTGATAGTCTAGAATCCAGTCTTATCTTGACAGTTCAAGACTCTTGCATTGTTGTATTGAGTGACAGCAAAGCATTGCTTATCTCACTTCTTTTTTTTTTTTAGCATCTTTATTGAGATATATAATTCACACACTATACCCGTTTGCCCATTTAAAGTGTACAATTCAATGATTTTTAATATATTCACAGATATGTGCAACAATCACCACAATCCATTTTAGAACATTCACATCACCTGAAAAGAAATACCGAATCCTTTGGCTGTTACAATACTATTTCCAGACTCTACCTCAGCCCCAAGAAACCACTAACCTACTTTCTGTCTCTGTAAATTTCCCTTTTCTGGACTTTCTTTTTTCATGAGGTTTGTTTCCTTCTGACACCCTTTCTATGTATCTTCATGTTAAATTCTAGGCAGTGGCTGGCAGTAACTTTTTTCTGCCTCCTTCAGAATTGGGGCTTCACACCATTACTGGTTTTAAGTGTTGCGCTTGGTAACAGTCTCCCATCTTACATGACCATTTTGAGTTCTCTTTATTCCTCATCTGCCTTTGCCAAGTTTTGCATCTTTTGCATAGCCACTTGTCTTTCTCAATCTGACTTAATGCTTTGAGCCTGGCTAAAATTTTCATCTTTTTTACTATTGCTAGTATTTCTTGTCCTCCCCCATCCTCAATGTTTTTTTTATCTAGTCAGGCTTTATCAGAAGCATAAATCCTTTTTTTTTTTTCCTTTTTATTGGAAATCTAAAAGCTTCAAATATCACCATTTTGTTTTTAAGAGACAGGGTCTGATTATGTAGTCCAGGCTGGCTGCCAACTCTTGGGTTCAAGCAGTTCTCCTGCTTCAGCCTCCTAAGTAGCTGGGATTACAGGAATATGCTACCAAGCCTGGCTCCAAATATCACTTGTATTTAAAATGAGTCCTAAGTCTTTATCTAACTGATCTCTGTTTCAGTCTCTTCTAGTACACATTCAGCTTTCCTGTGCACATATATAATTGCATGGCATGCCTTTACTAGAAATAGTACCTATCAAAAATTGAATTTACTAGGCTGGGCATGGTGGCTCATACCTGTAATACCAGCACTTTGAGAGGCCAAGGTTGGCAGATCACTTAAGGTCAGGAGTTCAAGACCAGCCTGGCCTACATGGTGAAACCTCGTCTCTACTAAAAATACAAAAATTAGCCGGGCGTGGTGGCACGTGTCTAATCCCAGCTACTCAGGAGGCCGAGGCAGGAGAATCACTTGAACCTGGGAGGTGGAGGTTGCAGTGAGCTGAGATCATACTACTGTTCTCCAGTCTGGGCGGCAGAGTGACCCTGTCTCAAAAAAAAAAAAAAAAAAAATCGAATTTACCATTTTACTTTTAGTATCAGATCTTAAAAAAAAAAATCAGTTGGTCATTTCCTGGGTAGCCTGGAGCTGGGAGAGTAGTGTTGTTCTATATGATTCATGGTCAAGCATCTGTTTTTTTTTTTTTTTTTTTTGAGACCGAGTTTCGCTATTGTTACCCAGGCTGGAGTGCAATGGCGCCATCTCCACTCAGCGCAACCTCCGCCTCCTGGGTTCAGGCAATTCTCCTGCCTCAGCCTCTTGAGTAGCTGGGATTACAGGCACGCGCCACCATGCCCAGCTGATTTTTTGTATTTTTAGTAGAGACGGGGTTTCACCATTTGACCAGGATGGTCTCGATCTCTTGACCTCGTGATCCACCCGCCTCGGCCTCCCAAAGTGCTGGGATTACAGGCGTGAGCCACCGTGCCTGGCCCAAGCATCTGTTTTTCTGTCCTGAAATTTGCAAAGCTCATGAGCATTAGCATCAATTTGCAATGTTAGGGGAGCCATAAAAGATTATATTCTTTCTTAAGAGACTGAGAAGATAATAGTGTCATTAACTGAATTAGGGAATAAAGGACTGACGATTTGGGGGAAAACAATGGGAGGGAGGTGCTGAAACAGTTGCAGAGTTATGAGTTTTGTTTTAGATGTGTTCAATTTGAGGTGCTCACATAAAGAATTTTTTTTCTCAGTGCTATTTCCCTCATTATTTAATTTCTAAACCTTTAAAGAAATCTATTGTTGATTTTTCTGCTTTTGCTCTTGGTTACATACTCAGAGAATTCTTCTTCCTAAATAAAGTACTTCATCTTATTCACCCATTTATAAGTTTTAATTGGCTTGTTTAATATACAGAATAAAAGCTTAAATTTCTTCGACGAATACACCCTGTGCGATTTGCCCTAGTTTCTTTTTACAGCTTGATATTTCACTGCTCTCAATTTAACCTAAATTGGGCCATCCATTATCCTTTCAGTACAGCATGTTAACCTTTCTTTGTTCAACCTTTCCTTTTTTATTCCTGCAGGGCACAATCTTTTCAAATCTCTTGTTCTTTGTAATATTTTCCTGAGTACTTGATCTCACTCTGATTTTTCCTTTCTCAGGATAAGAAAAGGTTAGGTTGGATAGGTTAGGATAGGTTGTTAATACAGTACTGTACTTTTCAGTTAGCCTTTTCTCAGAGGGGCAATAGGGCAAAGTGGTTAGGATTGGGCATTTAATAGTTGTGTGATTCTGAAGCATTTAATCTCTTTTCCCTTAGCTTCCTTATCTATAAAATGGGGATATCCTTGCATTCGTATAGTTGATTAGGAGGATTGAGAGAGATACGAACATAATGTCCTTAGCAGTATGTGATATATTGAAAGTGTTACAAAGTTTTTCTGTTTGTGTCTTTTCCATCCATCCCTGCCTGCCTTCTTCTTTCCCTTTGTAAACCAAAAAGTATCTGAGACAAGTCTGAGTCAATTTAGAAGTTTATTTTGCCAAGGTTAAGGACAAGCCTCAGGAGGTCCTGATGACATGTGCCCAAGGTGGTCAGGCTACGCTTTGCTTTAGTACATTTTAGAGAGACACAAGACATCAATCAGTATATACCAGATGTACATTGGTTTGGTCTGGAAAGGCAGGACAACTTGAGAAGGAAGGGGCTTCCAAGTAGAGGTAGAATCAAAGATTTGCAATTGGTTGAAAGAATTTATCTAAAGACCTGGAATCCATAGAATGGAGTGTCTGGGTTAAGATAAGGTTGTGGAGAACAAAGTTCTTAATATGCAGATGAAGTTTCCAGGTAGCAGGCTGCAGAAGGAATAGATTGTAAATGTTTCTTATCACACTTAAAAAGGTGCCAGACTCTTAGTTAATTCTCTCCTGGATCAGAGAAAAGACCTGGAAAGGGAAAAGGATTCTATGCAGAATATAGATTTTCTCTACAAGATACAGCTTTGTAGGGCCATTGCAAACTATGTCAAAGAAATATAAGGGTAAAATACTTTGATTTCTTTCAGGGCCTGCTATCTGTCATGTGATACAATACTAGAGTCAGGGTGGAATTTGGTATCTTATTGCTACAAAAAGTCTTGAGATTTCTATTTTAATGTTAATACTGGTCAGTTGTGCCTGAATTCCAAAGAGAGGCATGTCCGACCTCCCACTCCCATCATTGCCTAAAGGAATTTTTCAGGTTAAGTTTGGAATACCCGTGGCTTGACAGGAGGGGTCCATTCAGCTGGTTTTGGGGGCTAAGAATTTTATTTTTAGTTTACGCCTACTGTCCACATTTCTTAAGAGAAGCTATTCTTCTCGTATCCTTGAAATACTTGCTGCCCGTTGCAAGTATTTCAAGGTTAAGAAAAGTAGAGTATGCTCAGTAAGGGGAACTGCTATTTCTTTGTGACATATGTCATCATTGATTAACTCTTAAATTACTAACTTTTTAGTATATACATAGGTCTTGTTATTCAAGTAAATAGGTAAAATACTTAGATAAAGATATCTATTTTACTACTTTTTTTTTCTGAGGCTGCCTAACACATACTTTTCTTTGCTCGGACATTTTTGGCTGAGGGAATTTGTATACAAGAAAACAAAGTGCAGTTTAATTAGTCTGTTGGATAACCCAATTCCCCTTAGTGAATTCTGGTAAATATTAGATGGTAGAATGTGGTTTAGGCCAGAGTACTTCTGTATTTACTTTTCTTTTTTCCTCCCTGAATTTCTGCCTGTTTTACCTTCTAAATCTTAGAGAGGGACTCACAGTTTCAATTTTGTGGTTTAAAAAAAGTGGAAGAATGAGGTGACAAACTGATACACACTCACCAATATGAAGGAAAGGAATGTCATAGGCAGCAATAAAGAACAAATTTTTCCTAACATATTTTATAATTTCCCTTATATATGTTCTGGCATAGTTTAATAATTTGATCATTCTGTGGCTGGGGCAATATCATGGGTCAGGGGGCTAAGTGGGTGAATAGAAGGTGGAAGATAGATGGCTACTGGTTGAGTCATCTAGGAAAATGACTCTGGTCCTCTTACTGAGTAGCATGGATCTCAGAGATTAGAAGAGAGATATCAGCACATAAAAGTGTTCACAGTGAGTATAGTGATTTCCTTTATTTTTAAAATGTGACCCAATGAATGTTGAGATTTTGGTCATTCAGGTTAGCTTTATCTTTCTTTGAGGTGATCAAGTAAAAAGAATACAAGGGAGGGTCATTTCTTTTTCCTTTTACCAACCTATTGTAACCACTTATTGCCACCCTTGATAGGAGAGAAGATGGAAACAGCCTTTCTTGTGGACTAAAGTTGATGTGTGTAGAGACTGGTGCTATACATTCCACTTTATTTAAGCATGCTTGATATTTTCTTTATGACTAAAGTTAAGGTTTTAAATATTGCTCTTAAGGTAGAGTTGAGTCAGATTTCTATTTTTACCATAAAAGTTAGTGAATGTGTTTTCCCTGGCTCTCTCTTGTGCTCTCCAAGTGTACCTCTGAGTAAATGACCTTATTTAGCTTTCTGACTTTGAAGTGTACAGTGTTACTCTCAGAGATTCTTTATTGCATCTGGCAGTTGTCATTGTACTTGCTGCTAGAGAGGATAGAGGTGAATGTTCCTAGGAGCCTTGTAGTAGTTTATTTCTTTTTTTTTTTTTTTTTTTTTTTTTTTTTTGAGACGAAGTTTCGCTCTTGTTCTGCAGACTGGAGTGCAATGGCGCGATCTCGGCTCACCGCAACCTCCGCCTCCTGGGTCCAGGCAATTCTCCTGCCTCAGCCTCCTGAGTAGCTGGGATTACAGGCATGCGCCACCATGCCCAGCTAATTTTTTTTGTATTTTTAGTAGAGACGGGGTTTCACCATGTTGACCAGGATGGTCTCGATCTCTCGACCTCGTGATCCACCTGCCTCGGCCTCCCAAAGTGCTGGGATTACAGGCGTGAGCCACCGCGCCCGGCCGTAGTAGTTTATTTCTAAGCCCCTTTGGTGACTGGAGCTGACAGGTGAGTCTTAGTTCTTTTCTGCTTGTGAAGTTTGGTGTCACAGGGTTGAAGAGCATAAAGTACATCACCTCTTAGTTTCACTGTTCAGTTTCCCCTTCTTCAGCTCTTTCCTGCATCTTAACCTCTTGCTCTGTAATTTAATCACTTGTTTTCCATTTTTTCTTTTCTTTTTCTTTCTTTCTTTCTTTTTTTTTTTTTTTTAAACAGAGTCTCTCTCTTTTGCGCAGGCTGGAGTGCAGTGGCACAATCTTGGCTCACTGCAACTTCTGCCTTCTGGGTTCAAGTGATTCTCGTGCCTCAGCCTCCCAAGTCGCTGGGATTACAGGCACCCACCACCATGCCTGGCTAATTTTTTGTATTTTTTAGTAGAGATGGGGTTTCACCAAGTTTGTCAGGCTGGTCTTGAACTCCTGACCTGAAATGATCCGCCTGCCTCAGCCTCCCAAAAGTGAAGGGATTACAGGTGTGAGCCACCATGTCTCGCCTTCAGTTTTATTAACACTATTGTGAATCTGGGAGTTGATGGTTTTCTAATTTTAGCTGACTAGCCCTATAATAAGCGACAGGGAAAAAAGTGTACAGCATGAACTCATGATCTGTCAGTATGAAAGTAATGGCTCTATTTACATACAGTCTTTGCCACACATTTTCCCTCTGTTAGGAACTTTTGTAAGGCAATGACATTCTTGCTTGTTTCATGAGGAGCAAATCGCAATATTTTCAGAAATAGTTATGTGGTCCCCAAGAGAAAACATTCTTTGGCCATGAAATATACTTACCAGACACTTTGGAAAAATCGCAACCTAAATAAGATATAACTGTAATGTGTTTGGTGTTAAAAATTATCTCAAAATATTTTAGCTAGTATTTTTGAGAAAAGAGTTTCTTTTATTAGTAATTAAGGGTTTTTAATGAACGAAAACTGTGTAATAGTCCACAGTGATGCCTACTGGTTAAAAGCAGATAATGAATTCAAAACTTATGGAAGTAATTTAAGTCTTAATTATAAATATTTTAATTTTTTAATTTGATTGAGACATAATTTGAATGGAGACTCACTTTTATTTGATACAACTAAAATATAATTGAAATGAAAACAAGTTCAAATCATTGAAATGATTAATTTCTAATTATAGTATTTGTATAATCAAAGTTTCCCAACCCTAATTAAGAAAAAAGTGTTTACGTGTTTGGTAATGTTTGGTTTATAGTATATATTCTTATGAGTATCATGGTTAATGCTCATTTTTTAAGCACACTAAAATTCCAGGTTTTTAAATAGATTTTGTTTAGGCAAATTAAGGAATTTAGTTTGATTTTCTTTTGAATAATAAAAACATAGTTTTTAGGGAAGTTTTATCTACTTAATAAAAATTTGAAACTCATTGTTTTATTTAATCCCATTTTGCTGTTAATAATTTTTTAAAAATAGAGTAAAAATTACTTGTTCTTTCTTTTGCTTTAAAATGTTTGTCATCTCACATATGCCAGATTTATTGGACTGCAGTAGTTTTAGTGCATTTTGGCTGGAATGTTTATTATGACATCACCATAATCTATATACAGTATGTGATTTCAGATGGTTTCAGTGTTAAATATTTTCATAATTATGCTAGTTTTGGCAGTTCACTTGGAACTTTTTCACATCTCTTTAATGAACATGTTTTACTTCTGGGCTTTTGAGACAACCACATGTTTCAAAAATTAATAATGTGCTTTTAATGTTAATGTTGTGCAGAAGTGTATGACTATGGACGTTTTTAAGGATTTAAGTTGAACTAAAAGTACAGTAAAGTTTTATTCACAGTAGTAGTCTTTTAGTATTTAAGACCATAACATCCCCCACAATAACAGAAGATGTCTTTATGAAGATTGAATAGTGAAGTTATTTTGTGGAATGAAACCTGTGATGTTTGTTTTTCATTAACTTAAAATGAACATAAGCTCATGAGAAAATTTTCAGTGTTGTTTATGGTTGCAAGTCTTTTTGCTTGTATGAAGTTTCAAACAATTTTTTTCTAATGTATCACTACCATCTGAAGCCATGCTATTTTGTAAAACACTTACCTTTTATTGTATATTTCTCTTAATGTGATATTGAATAAAAATTTTCTGAAAGAGGTCTTATTATGGTTCTTATTTGCCTCTAATAACCTGTTAGTTTGCTGTATTAGTGATGATTATTCTTTTATATGCTCTTGAAAATTTTCCTTCAAATATATAAAGTAGAAAAACTAAATTTAACACCATTCTTGTAAATATTATAAAGTAGTGTTATTGATTAATGAATTCATGGTGCACAGCGCATTATCAGCTACCCTTTGTGTTAGTATCTTTGATCTCTCACTCCACATATGCATCTTTACTTCAAGCAAAAATGTATTCTTTTATCCTTAAAAAGGAATAAGAAGTTAGTTACCAGATAGTTTTCCCTCTTGTTTTACTCCATCTATCTTCTCTTGGTAATGCCTGTCTTCTTTAAAGAGCAGTTTATTCTTTTTGACTCCACTGTAATTTCTCATTCACTCTGAGCTGCTCATTTACTGCTCCCACTTCTCTCTCTCTCTGTGGGAACTGCCAAGTCTTCTTTCTTGTAGGTTACTGGCAGCCTCTTCCTAATTACCAAATCCTGAAACAGGTCAACTAGAATGAGGACTGAGAATATCTCCATAGTTGTTAACATTACTCCATTTTTATTGAAAGGTCTGTGCTTTTAACTTCTTCCATATTAGATACTGTATACTCTGGCCTTATTTGACTAATCATCATTCTCTGTACATGCTACATACGTTGATACTGTTTTGCTCTTGCTTATGGTTCTCACCACCACCCCCATTTAGCCCCCAGTCCTAACTGAAAACATTTCTACATTTGATTTGAATGGCCTGATCTTTCTAGTTCTTCGAAACAGAATGACTCTTTTTATACTCCTTATTACTTAAAAACAAACAAAAAAAGTATTGCTCTTGTAGAATTATATATGTATTTGATAGATTCTGAAGTCCTTGAGGATAGGATAAAAGATACATTTATCTAATTTATCCTTGTAAATCCAGCAATTGGCATGTACGACCATTATATAAATGTTGAAACAGGACAGGAAAAAAGTACTCATTTGCAGTTTAAAGGGATAAATTTCAAAAATATGTATAATTTATTTGTTTCTGTTATTCATATTGAAACCTAGTTAAAACTTATACCTAACATGAATAATAATTTTGTATATATTGTTTAGTAAGATGGAGAGGATTATAAGGATGATTAAGACTAATCGTTAAAGATGACCAAGATAGCTTGGTTTCAAAGTAGTATTTTAACCTATAAACAACAAATAGGGGAAAAATTAAGAACCTTTTAATTTACTTTGCACTTAGAGACGTATGTTGTTTAAAAGCTTTCATTAACTAATTTTTTCTTTTGCTAGAGCCATAAATAAGAATTCTTTGGGCATTTTCAAGTAGTTTGTTTTGATATCAGTGAAAGAAAAAAGAATTTATAGTTTTAAGCTACTAGTTATTTTTTAAATACTGTTTGAGAATGCAAATTATGAAAATTGGTTATATAGCTTTTAGAGCTAAAAAAATAAAATTATGTTGATCTTGTCTCCTTTAGCTACCATAAACTGCATATATTCAACAAATTTTTCCCTAATTCTTAAACATGATTGATGGTTTTATTTTTCTTTCTTTAAAATAAAAATAGGATGACCATGAAAGCTGTGGTTCTAACTCTACAAATCGTAGTACTACGGAGAACACAAAATCATCAATCAAGCCCCGGAGAATTCAGCAGGCTGCTCCTACAGATCCTGATTTACCACCAGGTAACTTCTAACAGGATAGATAAAACCAAATTTCAAATATTGGTGAGTGTGGTGGCTCATGCCTATAATCCTGGCACTTTGGGAGGCTGAGGTGGGTTGATCACTTGAGGTCAGGAGTTCAAGACCAACCTAACCAACATGGTGAAACCCTGTTTCTACTAAAAATACAAACATTAACCAGGTGTGGTGGTATGTGCCTGTAATCCCAGCTACTCAGGAGGCTGAGGCAGGAGAATCACTTGAACCTGGGAGGTGAGGACTTCAGTGAACTGAGATCGTGACACTGCATTCTAGCCTGGGCGACAAAGCAGGACTCTGTCTCAAAAAAAAAATTGTTTTAGTCCTTTGTAGAATATATATTTTTAGTGTCATAAAACTTTTAAGCTATATGTGCATATGTACTTGCTGCATGAATTCAGAACAGATTGGGTCCAGAGGCTTCACAAATGGCTTTCATTTAAATTTTGATCCTCTTTTGCAATATGTTGTTCTTTGAGTTTCTTTCTGATAGTGTAAGCAAAGACTAACAGTCTCTTTGTTCCCCTTGTGTCTTGATAAACAGAGAAAAGACACTAGATTATTCTGAGTTTCTGGAAGCTCTAAAATTCACTAATGGAATCACATAATTTTTATTTCCTGGAGTTTTTATTTAGGTGGGACAGTAGTGGCTTGCATAAAACAGTTTCTTGGTAAATATTTAATTAAAAAACTGTCATGTGACATGTGTCATTACATGTCAGCTCTGTGGCCAAGGTGCATTGCCGCCTTTTTATAGTTATGAGTTCTTTATCAGTCACTTCTGTTTTGACTTTATTTATTAATGACTCCTATTTTTGTGAGATATGTTAGTCATTGGTATATAGTTGTTTTCTGTGCCAAACGGTTATAAGCTTTCTGCTACTCTCATTACATTTTGGCAGCCTTTTGCACCACTTACTTGTAAGAAGCTGGAATTAGGTATACCATTTTATATACCCACCTCCCTCAAATATATGTCCTAAGTTACATTTGAATTGAACACTGCTAACTAGTGCTGTAATGACATTAGTACTGATGCTTTGTGTTCTTCAGAACTCTGTTAAACCGGTCTTTGTTATTCATCTGGCTTCTGGATAGATCATCATAAACTTGAAAAGTGTCAGAAGAAGATATTTTACTTCTAAATGCTTCTATTTGCATTTAGAGTTGTATGATGGTTCCAGAATTTAAAAAACATTTTCTTAATAATTAAGGCCTTGGGAAAAATCCTGAGAAATTAAACTGTAGCTATTCTTTTTAAATGGACAATCCTTTTATCTCTCCAAATTTATGACTACATATTGTCTCAAGAGTTCCTATAGTAGCTTGTGTATAGAAGCATTGGGATCTGTTTCTCAATGTCCTGGCAAAGAATAATCAATTGTAGGTTTAATTGTTGTTTTGTTCTATATTTTATTTTTCCTAAGGAAACACAAAAAAATTAAAGCTACTGTCAGTTGTTGATTTCATAGAAACTTTCTATGGGCTAACCTGCATGTACTCAAAATAAGTCCCAGACTTTTAATGATTCTTTATTGTCTGTATTAGAATTTAGACCGTTATTCAGAATTGGGGGAATTGGCCTATTTTTTGTGGCACAAAACATGAAATCATCAACATAACATAAAACATCTTTTTTTTTTTTTGAGACCCAGTCTCACTCTATGGCCCAGGCTGGAGTGCAGTGGCGCAGTCTAAGCTTACTGCAACCTCTGCCTCTCAGGTTCAAGCAATTCTTCTGCCTTAGCCTCCCAAGTAGCTGCACCACCACGCCTGGCTAATTTTTGTATTTTTTATAGAAACAAGGTTTCATCATGTTGGCCAGGCTGATTTAGAACTCCTGACCTCAAGTGATCCACCCCACCTTTGCCTCCCAAAGTGCTGGGATTGCAGGCATGAGCCACCACGCCCAGCCTAAAACATCCTATTTTTAGTAGCATATGACAGAATTGTGCTGTATCTGAACTACTTGAGGTAGTTTTTAGATTAGCATGTGCTTTTCTACCTTTACCTGAGAGGAGAACTCATAGTCTCTATTATGCTGACGTAAATCATGGTTAAGAAGTAACTGAAACTGTTGGCCAATTACTGATTGGCAGAGCAGCTAAACTTAATTTTGCCAAAAGTACAAAAAGGGATAATTTGAGAATCCAGTTGGATAATAATAAATCAAGTTATCATTTCAAGTTTAACTCCTATGGTTATTTGAGGACTCTTTTCGGGCAACCTTATCCTTCTTGGGAATTATACTAATTACAGTTCTTTCATGGTAGGGATACATTCCTGCTTTTGAAATTTTCTGGGGCAAGTTATTTCTTCTGGTATCTGTGCTTACAGCTTTGGAGTTTGGGCATTTATGTAAATCCAGAGATGATTTTTGAGAAGTTTGCCACTGCCCCTGGCCTTTTATTACTTTTTTGTGTAGGAAAGCTAATTTTTATATTTTGTTAGGTGACCAGTATTCGGTAATTTTTAGCTGCTTCTTTTGGAGTTTCTGTATAAAACGTACTGTCATCTTTGTGAAATAATTTTTTCCTCTTTTACAATACTTACACTAAATTCTCTTTTTTCCCCTTTATTTCATTGTCTAGAACTTCTGTGACATCTTAAATAAAATGGTTTCACCAGCTGACGTCTATTTTTTAGCTCCTATAGTAACTGCCCAAATTATTATCTAGTTATTAAATCTGATAAATGTTTTTAATTCATATTTTATTGGTCCTGTCTATAACATTGACAATAAAGATTTTTTATTCTTGGCCTTTTAACTAAGTTTTTATTTTGAAACAATTTCAGCGTTCTATAAAAGACAAGAACATTATAAAAGCTTATTTTCCCTTTAACCATTTGAGCATAAATTTCCTATCTGATGCCACATAATGCTCAAATAAATTTTACACCAAAAACTTGACTAAGATGCAACTAAGTCATCAACCATGGAATTTCTGACTATGAGCAACTTGGCTTCCCAGTGACTACAACAAGATGAATCAGTTGCAGATGTTATCTCTTTGTAACCAACATTTTTTGATACCTGCCATTTAATTTAAAACTATCAGAGAAATAAATAAGATATAATCTTTTAATCTAGGATTTTAAAGTTTATCAGAGAAGATAAGTATACATATGCATAAACAAGTGACAAATAGTAACATAAGCCCATGAAAAGTGGTAGAGACATTCTCTTTAATGCTGATGTATAGGATGGGAGACATTGGAGAAGACAGTATAAAGCAGAGGAAAATTATACTGCACCTGAACAAGAAGTGCAAATGGACAAAAGATATTCTAAAAAGGAGGAAGAACATGAGTAAAGTTAGTGAAAATTTAGTGTTTTCATCTGGTCCTGTGGATATAGATATATGTTTAGAAGAAGGGGGTATATGAGCTATGGGGAAAAGTAGATAATAAGAATTTCTGGAGAAAGATTGACTAGTAACAGGCTGTTTTAGAGCCATCTAATATTACATCTTATAGGTTCTCTTCCTCAGTGTGACTTTCCATTTTCAGATGCTTGTGGAATAGACCCGGATGATTATTATGTTATTTGAACAAATATACTCCCAGGTTTTCTCTAAGTATGGAGTGATGAGAGCTATTAGATCTACTTGACACTATCTTGTAGCTTGCTTAGAACCAAGTTACTATGAAGGATTATAGAAATAGTGTGTCATTTATTCCACTGATAAGTTCCTGTTACTTATTTTAGCATTGCGTTTTTAATAAGGAAACAGAAATAGTCTTCTACAGAAGTAGTTCTTTTGATACTTGATTCTTTTACTTTGGTGATTTGGCTTATTCATCTCAATTTGTATGTCAGTTTTATAATACAAAATGGAAAGAAAGTATTTTTTTTTTCTTTTCTTTTTTTTTGAGACAGGGTTTCATTCCTGTCACCCAGGCTGGAGTGCAGTGGCCCAACTTCGGCTCACTGCAGCCTCCACCTCTGCTGCTCACATGATTCTCCTGCCTTAGCCTCCTGAGTAGCTGGGACTACAGGCACGTACATGTTACAACACTCACCTAATTTTTGTATTTTTGCTGAGACGAGGTTGTATCACATTGCCCAGGCTGGTCTTGAATCCCTGAGCTCAAGTGATCTGCTTGCTTTGGCCTCCCAAAGTGCAGGGATTACAGGCGTGAGCCACCATGCCCAGCCAGAAAATACAACCTAAGTTGTATTACATTTCTTTCCTATTTGCATCATTGACAATGAATGAAGGAGTTGGGTTTTGCAAACATGTTATGGTTGAATATATTTAAATAAGCTTTTTTCCATCAGGCTTTAGTGTAGGTGTTAACAATGTCAGTTGCTGACAGAAGTTGATTCTGTTTTGTCCAGTAAAATTCTGGGTTAAAGAACAAAACCATATGGTTATTTCATCAAATAGCTAAAATTTTAATTACCTTTTAAATAGTTTCTTTTAATAGTGGAAATGCATTACCTTTTTATCAGCTTTTTACAGTAGAAAAGATTAAAAACATTTTTTTCCCTGGCTTTTAAAATGCTTTTAATAAACTGTTATTTATATTTTCAACTAAATTCTTCAATAATGTATCCATTTACACACTTATGTGAGAAACATAAGTGAAATTATGGAGTATTCCACAGTAGCATGAAATTAAGAGAAAAATTTTGGAGATTCTAAGCAAGCCATGGAGAAATAGAATGCTCATTAATTACTTTTAGTGTTTTGAGTTAACCAGTATTTCTATTTCTTTTTCTTATTCCCTGTGTTCTTCTACTTTTATATATTCTCCTTCCTTCCATACTTTTGTTTTTTCTGTTTTCTGTCTTCTTCATGGTAGTCTTTAAAAAATACTTTTTTAACTCATCCTGTCTACATTTTCTTGTTTATTCTTATTTTCTCCTCTACTCTCAATATTGAATTTTAATAAGTGAACAGAATTGAATCCATTAGGGTAGTCATGTTTCTCCTATCCCAGGCATAACTGTTAAATGTCTTTATAGCTAAACTAGGAAGAGATGATGATATCTGGTTTAAAAAGAAGCTTAAAGAAGCTTATCTTCAAATATACTGTATAATCAGCATATAGTAACATTGCTTTATTTTGGAAAATGTTTATATAACATAAGAAGCAGAAATCAAACAAAGTACTTGTAGTATAGGATAATCATTATATGGGATCTAGTATTATGTTATAAAAATATATATGATCTTTGTTGTTTCTCTTAGTATGTGAATATTTCACTATAGAACGTCTTGATAATGACATTTGTTGGGCTGGATCTGCTACTTATTACCAGTGTCACTTTGGCAAGTCTTTTAACCCATCTGAACTTTGGTTTCTCTTTGGGAAATATGCTAAATCATATCCACCTTTCTCATACATTAAGTTCAATAACATTTTAAGAAATAATTGTTTACTGAGTAATTTGTGGCTAAATTCTTTTTTCCTATTTTATAGGTTATGTGCAGAGTCTGATTAGACGAGTTGTGAATAATGTAAACATTGTGATAAATAATCTCATACTAAAATATGTTGAAGATGATATTGTTCTTTCAGTCAACATCACTTCTGCAGAGTGTTATACAGTAGGTGAATTATGGGATCGTGCATTCATGGATATTTCTGGTGAGTAAATGTCAAGAATACCGTATATTTTTCTATAATTGAAACAATTGCCTTGACTATTAACTTCTCTTTGGGCCAACTGACTTGCTGGTAAATGTTATTAAATCTTTATTCCTCCAGTGTGGGAAAAAAATGCACGTATACAAAATGTAGCATATAATTATAGGTGGTTAGTAGACACTCCAAATTCAGAAACCCTGTACTTGTGGTTTTGTTTGTTCGTTTGTTTTTGAGACAAGGTCTGGCGCTGTTGCTCAGGCTGGAGTGCAATGGTATGATCTCAGCTCACTGCAACCTCTGCCTCAGGCTTAAGCAGTCCTCTCACCTCAGCCTCCTGAGTAGCTGGGACTACAGGGACATGCTGCCATTCCTGGCTAATTTTTGTGTTTTTTGTAGGGACAAGGTTTAGCCGTGTTGCCCAGGTTGGTCTTGAACTCCTGAGCTCTAGCGATTCACCTGCTTTGGCCCCTCAAAGTGCTGGGATTACAGATGTGAGCCACCATGCCTGGCCTAAACTTGTTTTTAATACTTTTAATTTTCATTCTTTCTTACCTGCCACATGCTTGTTTCAAATGTGATATGTAATACAATCATGTATTACTTAACAACAAGGACATATTCTGAGAAATGCGTCTTAGGTGATTTTCTTGTTATGCAAACATCATTGGGTATGCTTACACAAACCTTGATGGTATGGTCTACTACACACCTCAGGTATATGGTATAGGCTCTTATTGCTCCCAGGCTGCAAACCTGTACAGCATGTTACTGTGCTGAATACTTCAGGTGGTTGTAATACAGTGGTAAGTATTTGTGTATCTAAACACAGAAAAGTGCAAATGGACAGAAAAGGTACAGTAAAAATATGGTATTATAATCTTATGGGACAACCATCATAAATATATGATCTGTTATTGACTTAAGTATTGTTGTGCAGTGGATGACTGTATTTTACAATACTGTGGGTTGTAGCAATAAAAGTTAAATGATATTTAGTTTGAATTTTTTATATTTCTGAAAGGTGAAAGGCATCATGTTGCTTCTCCAAGCTTGGTAAAGGCAAGGCAATATATCTGATTGATTATTTTGTCACCCAAGTAATGAACATAGTACTTACTAGTTAGTTTTCTTTTATTCTTACCCTCCTCCCACCCTCCACCTTCAAGTAGGCCTTGGTATTTATTGTTCCCTTCTTTGTGTCTGTGTATACTTGGTGCTTAGCTCCCACCTATAATTGAGAACATTCGGTGTTTGGTTTTCTGTTCCTGCATTAATTTGCTTAGGATAATGCCCTCCAGCTCCATCCACGTTGCTGCAAACGACATGATTTTATCCTTTCTTTCAGCTTTGTAGTATCCCAGGGTGTATATGTCTCACATTTTCTTTCTTTAGTCCACTGTTGATGGGCGTCTAGGCTGATTCCATGTCTTTGCTATTGTGTATAGTGCTGCAATGAACATGCACAGGCATGTGTCTTTATGGTAGAAAGATTTATATTCAAAGCATATTGCCTATGCTTTTGAGTTCTTAGTCCCAAATTCTTTGCCTAGACCAATGTCAGTTCTTACATTGAAGTCTTTAATCTATCTTGAGTTGATTTATTGAGGGATAAGGGTCTAGGTTCATTCTTCTGAATATAGATACTCAGTTTTCCCAGCACCATTTATTTATTGAAGAGACTGTTCTTTTTCACCGTGTTTGTTCTTGGCCACTATATGGAAAATCAGTTGGCTGTAAATGCATGGATTTATTTCTGGGTTCTTGATTCTGTTCCATTGGGCTATGTATCTTTTTTTTTTTTTTTTTATGCCAGGACCATGCTGTTTTGGTTATTATTGCTTTTAGCATATTTTAAAGTCAGGGAGTGTGATGCCTCCAGCTTTGTTCTTCTTGCTTGGAGTTGCTTTGAGTAATCAGGGTCTTTGTGGTTCCATGCAAATTTTAGGATTGTTTTTTCAAATGTCTGTGAAAATGTCATTGGTATTTTGATAGTTGATAGGGATTGTGTTATCTCGCAGATTGCTTTGGATAGTATGGAAATGATTTTGGAAGAATTCCCTCCACTTAAATATTTTGGAATAGTTTGTGAATATTGGTATTAATTTTTAAATGTTTGGTAGAATATGACAGTGAACCCATCAGGTCTTAGGCTTTTCTTTGATTGCTTTCTCCAGGCTTGGGAAGTTTTCTCTTACTATTTCTTTGAATAAGCTTCCTACCCCCTTTTTAAAAATAGTATTCTTACATGTTGTATTTTGGGTTTGCTGTTTTCAATCAATACTATGTTGTTTTTTTTTTTTTAACTATGCTTTGGGCTCTGGGGTACATGTGCACATCCTGCATCCTGCAGGATTGTTGCATAGGTACATACATGTCATGGTGGTTTGCTGTCTCCATCCTCCCCTTCCCCATCACCTACATCTGGCATTTTTCCTGGTGTTATCCCTCCCCAGCCTCCCCGCTACCCTACCCTGCTGTCCCTCCACCCATCCTCCCACTCTCCCTACCCCCACCCTCCCACTGTCCCTCCCCCCCACCTTCCCACTGTCCCTCCCCCCCGACCCCCCAATCTAGCCCAGTGAGTGTTGTTCCCTTCCCTGTGCCCAAGTGTTCTCGTTGTTCATCATCTGCCTATGAGTGAAAACATGTGGTGTTTGGTTTTCTGTTCTTGTGTCAGTTTGCTGAGAATGTGGTTTGAATAGATTCAATACAATGCTTTTAATATTTCCTTATACTGGCATATATAGTTATAGAGCACTAATTTCGGCGATAAATAATATTTTACTGATTAAATTGTAGCGCATTTCTAAAGTAAGTACCAGAAACTATAATTCATCTTGTAAGTTTTTAAAATATAGTTGCTCTTATATTTTGTGTTTAAGAAAAAGCATTTTTAGGCCAGGCATGGTGGCTTACGCCCATAATCCCAGCACTTTGGGAGGCTGAGGCAGTTGGATCACGAGGTCAGGAGTTTGAGACCAGCCTGGCCAAGATGGTGAAACCCTGTCTGTGTTAAAAATACGAAAATTAGCTGGGTATGGTGGCGGGCGCCTTAATCCCAGCTACTTGGGAGGATTGAGGCAGAAGAACTGCTTGAAACTGGAAGGCGGAGGTTGCAGTGAGCCAAGATTACGCCACTGCACTCCAGTCTGGGCGACAGAGCAAGACTCTCTCTCAAAAACAAAAACAAAAACATTTTAAAACTTAATAATTTCCTCTTTTACTGAATAATAATTTTCTAGAGTAACCTTGAAATATCAGTACTTCACATTCTTTTTTTAAGAGACAGTCTTACTCTGTTGTTCAGGCTGGAGTGCAGTGGCATGATCTTGGCCCACTGCAAGTTCTGCCCCCCAGGTTCAAGCTGTTCTCATGCCTCAGCCTCCTGAGTAGCTGGGATTGCAGCGTTTTCTGCCATGCCCAGCTAATTTTTGTATTTGTAGTAGAGATGGGGTATCACCACTTTGCCTAGCCTGGTTTTGAACTCCTGGCCTCAAGCAATCTGCCTCGGCTTCCCAAAGTGCTGGGATTATAGGTGTGAGAACCATCATGCCTGGCCTGAATAGCTTACATTCTTGTAGCACAGTAAATAAGAACATGAACTCTGCAGTAAGGTTGCCAGAGTTTGAATTACAGCTCTGATCTTTATAAACTGTACAACAGTAGACAAATTATTTATTACCACTGTGCCTCAGTTTTCACATCTTTTAACAGGACTATGTAAATATTGTCAGATAAGAGATGTAAAAGATGTAGTGTAGTATCTCATATCAAATACTCAGTAAATGATAATTGTTTATCATAAAGAGAGGGAAGGAAATACCTACAGGATATCTTATTTTTTTTTTCTCATTTCTAGTCCTACTATTGTAATTTCTTAATTTGTATACCTGTATAATAGTAACTAAATCATATATTCATATAATATGTAAATTTGAAATGATATGGTAGTCATGTATCTTTTTCAACTACTGGACAACTTTGAAATTTATCTGCAAATACTACTACTGTTTAGACACATCTTCTCTGATTTTTTCTTTTTAAAAACTTAATAAAATAAAATGTTGAATTAATTAGAAGTTGCTAGGATATACTCAGAAATAGGGTTATTATAACCTGAACTAAAACACATTTTATTGTTTCTTAAATTCCCATGGCTAACTTAAACTCACTGGGCAAGTAGATTTCAGCCTTATATTTACCTAGGAATTGCTTATCAGTTAAGAATAAAATTATTGATTTGCTAAAGGCTTCATTTTATAGTTTTATAATTTACCATCAATTGTTTTATTTTTATTCCTTTGAAAATATACTCTAGACTGGTGATTTCTTTATTAATGTGGTGGTGTACACTAGACCTTTCTGTGATAATAGAAGTGTTTTATATTTTCACTTTCCAGTATGGTAACCACTAGCCACATGTGGCTGTTAACACTTGAAATGTAACTAGTGCAACCAAAGACCTGAATTTTTATTTTTATATAAGCTTAATTAATTCAAATAGCCACATATGGCTGGTGGCTACCATATTGGATAGTGCAGGTTTAGAGTAGCAGAGAGTTTTTTAATAAAAAATAAATGTCAAATGAATGACTTTTTCAAAGAATTATCTTTAATATGGATTCTTAAGAATTTTGTTATCTCATTGTGTAAGAGAACTGTAGTGAAATTTTTCGTAATTAAAAAAATGTGTAGTTATGTTCTATGCAGATTGAGGGTAAGCGAATTCGGTCTCTAATTCTCCATACGTAAAATAGGGAGGGTTGTGCCTATTTCATAAAGTTGTTGGAAGATTTAAATTATATAATAAAATGAAAAGTTCATTGCATATTGTTTGGCATTATGTATGTATTAAATGCTCTGTGAATCTTATTTTCTGTTATTGTTAATTTTATTGCTGTTTATACTAATAAATAATAGTTGCCTTTCCCCTGCTAATTTTCCTTTTTACTTAAAATATTTTCCTTTCTGTTTAGCAACTGATTTGGTGCTGAGAAAGGTTATCAATTTTTCTGACTGTACAGTTTGTCTTGATAAACGGAATGCCAGTGGTAAAATAGAATTTTACCAGGATCCTTTATTGTACAAATGTTCCTTCAGAACTCGTCTTCACTTTACATATGATAACCTAAATTCCAAGATGCCGTCTGTTATTAAAGTAGGTATTTCTTATTTTTTTTGTGGTTAAGTTGCGTGTCTCTATTTTGTTTATTGACTCTTGTGGATGCTAATCATTATTAACAAATGATAAAGAAATTAACCTTATAAATATTTATGCTATTTGTTTTTATAAAAGTTTTATGTTTATGATTTTTATGTTATATTTATACATTTCTGTATAATGTGTTCTAGTAGAGTTTAGAGACATTTTTCTATAACTGTAATTTTTTTTAAATTTTATCCAGCTGTTTATTAGTGTTTCTCTCTTCAAGTAGATAGAGGAAATAATATTAAAAAGTATATTTATAACCATAATGGACTGCATATCAGTATTCTATATTTCAGTTCTTGTAATCTTGTTCAGCATGATCTGTGGACCATACTTTTTCTTCTCTTTACTTGGTGACTTTGTAAAGCTTGATATGCTAACCTAATATTTTAGTTTATTGGTTCCCTTCCCCTCCTCCCCTCCCCCCTCCTCCCCTCCCCCTTCTTCCCTTCCCCCTTCTCCCCTCCTCCCTCTTCCTCTCCCTGCTCCTTCCCTTCCCTTACACCTCACCTCCCCTCTCATCCTCTCCTCTCCCCTTTCCTCCTCTCCCCCCTCCTCTCTCCTTCCCTTACCTCTTTTCCCCTCCCCCTCCCCTCCCCCTTCCTTTCCTCACCCCTTTCCTCCTCTCCCTCTCCTCTCTCCTTCTCTTACCTCCCCCTCCCCCCTCTCCCCTCTTCTTTTCTCCCCTTCCTTTCCCCCCTCTCCTCTCCCCTCCCTACTCCTCTCCCTCCCCTCCTTTCCCCTTTCCTCCCTTCCCATCTCCTCGCCTCCTCTTCCCTCATCTACCCCCTCCCCTCCCCTCTCCTTTTCTCTTCTTTGACCTCTTTTCCTTTATTTTTTCTTTACTTTCAAGGTTCCCTGTCACCCAGGCTGGAGTGAAGTGACACAATCATAGCTCACTGTAACCTTGAACACCTGGGCTCAAGCAATCCTTCCGCTTCAGGCTCTTGAGTAGCTAGGACTACAGGTGCCTGTCACCATCCCTGGCTCATATTTAATTTTTTTTTTGTTTTTTGGGAGATGGAGTTTCACTATGCAGCTCAGGCTGGTCTTGAACCTCCTGGCCTCAAGTACTTCTCCTGTCTAGGCCTCCCAAAGTGCTTGGATTCCTGGCATGAGCCATAATGCCTACCTTAGTATTTTGCTAATACTATTGTAATGTTAAGATTTACCATTTTGGGTTAGACCCATCATCCTTCCAACTCCTAATTCTAGGGAATATGTATTAAATAGATATGGCCGACCTCATTAATTACCTCACAAACAAGAGTTTTCCCAAAATGTTCTAGATACTCTTACTTCTTTTTAAATCTTTCATATATGTTTAAGTGGCTTTTGAATGTATTTATTTATATTTTAGGTTGGCTTTTTATAATTTTCCATTTTTTGTGTGAAATAAATATGCTCTGGTAATTATGATGTTTATGAGATACAGATCCTAGGGGTACATAATTTATTTAACATTTCTCCTGTTTTTGGAAATTTCCTTTGCAGTTTCTCAGAGCAATGAATTTCTGTGCATAGATCTTTGACATTTCTGAGTAATTCCTTAGGAAAGATTTGTTGTAATTGCAAATATCTTTTTTTTTTTTTTTAAAGGCCTGAGATCTGTGTTTTCAGGTTATTTTCAGCAAGATTTAACCAGGTTATACACCCATGAACATCAAGAGGAGTGCCTATATTATATTCTCATTATCCTTAAATATTATCATATTTTAAAAATTGCCGACATGTTGAACCACAAATGATATGTAATTTAATTGCCATTTATTAGTGAAGTTAGATTTTTTAAAACACATTCACTGGCCATTCGTTCTTTGTATTATCAATTCAGGTTCTTTATCCATTTTTCTATTGACTATTAATCTTATTCATTTTAAGTAGATTTTAAATAGATACTTATGACAGATTGTTACTGGTTTTGCTGACTGCTTGTCACCAATGCTATTGGTGCAATACAATATTTCAAAGAATGTGACAGAAAAATTTCAAATTAAGGAAACCTTAGTAGATATGAATACTCCTTTCTTGCTCACCTCCCACACTCATTCCCCATTTTCTTACCTCTTCATTGTTTATTCTGTGTATAATTATTAGATCAGTTTTTAAAAACTTGTGCTCTGGCCAGGCATGGTGACTCACACCTGTAATCCTAGCACTTTGGGAGGCAGAGGTGGGCAGATCACGAGGTGAAGAGATCGGGACCATCCTGGCCAACATGGTGAAACCCCGTCTCTACTAAAAATACAAAAATTAGCCGGGCGTGGTGGTAGGTGCCTGTTGTCCCAGCTTCTTGGGAGGCTGAGGCTCACTTGAACCTGGGAGGCCGAGATTGCAGCGAGCAGAGATTGCACCACTGCACTCCAGCCTGGTGACACAGTGAAACTCTGTCTCAAAAAAAAAAAAGCAAAAAAAACAACAAAATTTGTGCTTATATTTGAAATATGATATTTCACAGGCCTTCCATACAATTTTCTCCACCTTCACATATATGTTTTTGGTGCTCTGAGCCCTAGAAACATGATGATTACTATTACTAATGCTTCATCTTTCGTAGACACTCAAATACTTTAGTCAAAATAAACCTTCTCAGATACTTGACTTTATAGCTTAATTGGTTTTACTCCATGTTTCAATAACAGGAGGAAACCATTACACTGAAGCTGTGTTTATATTCCACTGGTGTCTCTTTCTTTAAGAACTTTCACTGCTGTATGCCCTATTTGCTAGTAGTTAATCTTATTTCTTTGTTATAATTGTTTCATTTTATCAGTTGAATAAATTTTATGTTATTTGAATCTTATCTAAAATTTGAAAAACTTTTGTTATTTAAGTGTTATTTAAAATTTGTCTGAAAAACTTTTTTTAACATATATTTCATTTGGTTTTCCATATTTGACAAAAATTTTATTATTTACATACTTTCATAGTTGTAATATTGGTCTTTTCCCCAGTTAACATATGGTTTTAGGATGTATATTCTTTATGGTTAATAAAACTGGAAAAAATGATTAGAGTTTTATTAAAATGACATAAAATTTTTATTAAAATGTTTGGAACATTTATGTTTTGCCATTTGAAGACTTAAAAAAATTGCTTTACATGAAAGGTACTCTTTTAAAACAGGCGTTTGTGTTTTTGTCTATTTCAAAATGCAGATTCATACTTTAGTAGAAAGTTTGAAACTTTCTATCACAGATCAACAGCTGCCTATGTTTATTCGTATAATGCAACTTGGAATTGCTCTTTACTATGGAGAAATAGGCAATTTTAAAGAAGGAGAAATAGAGGACCCTACTTGTTACAATAAAGATATGCTAGGGAACATTACAGGTAAGTAACATAAAATTATATTAAATTAAAACTTTATTTTACCATTGGGAAACTTTAAAAAAATGTGTTGATTTAGTTTTACAGTATTCTAATGAGATGAGCTGATGGTATTTTGGTTGTTTTACACTACTTTAATTTTTTTTTTCTTTTGTGATGGAGTCTAGCTCTGTTGCCCACGCTGGGGTGCAGTGGTGCAATCATGGCTCGCTGCAACCTCTGCCTCTCAGGTTCAGGCGATTCTCCTGCCTCAGCCTGCTGAGTAGCTGGGATTACAGACATTCACCAGCACACATGGCTAATTTTTGTGTTTTTTTAGTAGAGATGGGGTTTCACCATGTTGGCCAGGCTGGTCTCAAACTCCTGATGTCAGGTGATCTGCCTGCCTTGGCCTCCCAAAGTGCTGGGATTACAGGCATGAGCCACTGTACCTGTTCTACACTACTTTAATTTTATCTACATGCTGAATAACATTATGATTTTTTCTTATATACTTAAAATAACTTTTATATTTCTAATAGAAATAAGTGTTCAGAATGTACTATTTGTTTATGAATGAGACAGGATTTTGCTCTCTCACCCAGGCTGGATGGGTAATTGTAGCCTTGACCTTCAAGGCTCAGGTGATCCTTCTACCTTAGCCTTCCAAGTGGGACTACTGGAATGCACCGCCATGCCTGGCTAATTTTTGCGTTTTTTGCAGAGACAGAGTTTTGCTGTGTTGCCCAGGCTGGTCTCAAACGCTAAGGTATAAGTGATCTGCCTGCCTCAGTGTCACTAAGTGCTGGGATTAAAGGTGTGAGCTACTATGCCTGGCCCAGGATATATGTTTTATAAAAGTTGAAGTAGTATAGCCTCAAGATTTCCTAGTAAATAATAGTATTAGTAATTTTTCTGCAAAGGTTCACTTAACTAAGATTGAGTTATGTTAGTGCTATTAATTATTGAAATCTAAGATTCGTTGAAGGATATGTAATATGGGAAAATAATGGAGATCATTTTGATGTGTTTCTTTCCCTTAGAATTTTAAGATAAAATGGGTCAGACATGTCGATAGTTAAGTATGACATATGGTAGAATGGCAGAAAGTTTGATAAATAGTAGCGTGAATGATCTGATGTAGAAAGATGAAAGGAATGATTGATTTTGACTTGGTATTGGGCCTGAGACTCAGAAAGTTTTAAGATGATTAATTTCCCTAGATAAAGGCCTAAGAGAAGGGCATTTCAAGCTTAGGGGCAAATAACTCAATTAAAAATGAGCAAAGAGGCATTTCTCCAAAGAAGATAAACAAATAGCAAACAAGCAAATCAAAACCTCAATTAGATGCCACTTCATAGGCACTAGATGACAATAATAAGATACAAAATAACAGGTATTAGTGAGGATGTGGAGAAATTGGAACTCATGCAAGTTGCTGTTGGGGGTGTAAAATGGTATAGTTGCTTTGGAAAACAATATGGCAGTTCTTCAAAAAGTTGAATATACAGTTACCATATTGTCCCAGCAATTCCATTCCTACTTATATATCAAGAGAATTGATAACATATGTCCATGTAAAAACTTATATATGAATGTTCATGGTAGCATATTCATAGTAGCCAAAAACTGGACACATTTGAAATGTTTATCAGCTGATGAATGGATTATCAAATTACGGTATGCATTGCAATATTGCTTAGCTATACAGAAAAATGAAATACTGATACAGGCTATAGCATGGATGAACCTTGAAAGCATTATCTTAAGTGAAAGCAGTCAGTGAAAAAATAACACATACATGATTCCATTAGAAATGTTTAGAATAGGCACTTTTGTAGAGGCAGGAAGTAGATTAGTAACCAGGAGTTGAGGGGAGGAGATCATAACTGCAAAAAAGTAGATTTCTTTTTGGAATGATGAAAATGTTCTAAAATTAAAAAAACCACTGAATTGTACACCTTTAAAAAGGTTGAATTTTTTGCTATTTAGACATTGTTGCATTAAAAAATCTTACTACCTTAAAACATAGAGAACAACATTAATCAGAGTATATAGCTATAAAACATACCTGTATTTCACACCAGAGGGTGAATTTTGGTTAGACAATGAACTTCTGAGACAGAAACAGTGTTTTTTACCTGGAATAAATGTAGCACATAGACAATAATTGCATTTTTTTCCAACATGACAAATTTGAAATATATAGAAAAGCTGAAAGCGTTATTATTAGGTGAACACTCACATACTTACCATCTAGAGTCTACTATTAATATTCTGTTACATTTGCTTCATCACATATCTGTTCATCTAACATCCCTTTCTTTATCAATACAACCAATGTTTTTGATGTCTTTCAAGATAAGTTACAAACCTTGGTACACTTCACCCTTAAGCCTCAGCTGCATATTGTTATCTAGAGTTTCTACTAAGTGAGTCTTTTTATATTTTTGGAGGTTAAATCTCCAAAGTAAAATTCAATGAATTTAAGAAATACGTATACCTGTGTGATGTGAAACAGTCATCAAGATATAGGTCATTAACATCTCAGTTTCTTACGCCCCTTTCTAGTCATCCCCCTCCACCTGCTGGCCTCCTTTGGAGATTTGGAAGTTTTTTAAAATCATAGATTTAGTTTTGCCAGTTCTAGGATTTCATGCAAATAGAATCACTCAATATGTATAAAAGGTTTCTTTCGTTAAGCAAGTATGTTTGGGATTTATCTATGTTGTTGCATGTAGCAGTCATTCTTTGCTTTTCATTGCTAGGTACATTGTATGAATATACCATGTGAATATACTATAGTTTATTTTACCATTCATTTGTTGATGAACACTTGGGCTGTTTTTAGTTTTTGGTTATTAGTATAAATAAAGCATTCATAGATATTTTTGTACAAATGTCATGTAGACATGTGCTATTCTTTTTCTTAGGTAAATACTTAAGAGTGGAATTATATGTTTAGTTTTCAAAGAAACTTCCAGAACTTTCTCTAAAGTGGTTGTACCATTTTATATTCATATCAACAATGTGTGAGAGTTGCAGTTGGCCTACATCCTTGCCAACATTTAATGGTGTATTTTTTGACATTTTTACCATTGGGATGAGTGTGTTTTGGTATCTCATGGTTTTAGTTTGCATTTTTGATGGCTAATTATTTTAAGTTTTTTAATATGGTTGTAGGCCTTTTCTGCCTTTGTGAAGTATGTGTTAAATACCTGTCCATTTAAAGCTTTTTTGGTGTCTTTTAAAAATTTTATTTTACTTTATGTATTTATTATTTATTTGTTGACATAGTCTTACTCTGTTGCCCAGGCTGGAGTATGATGGCATGATCATAGTTCACTGCAGCCTTCAACTCCTGGGCTCAAGGAATCCTCCAGGCTCTGCCTTCTGAGTGCTTGGGACTACAGGTGCATGCCACTGAGCATGGTTGATAATTTTTTTTTTTTTTTTGAGATGGGGGTGTCGCTTTGTTGCAATAGGCTGGTCTTGAGCTTCGGAGCTCAGGTGGTCTGCCCACCTCAGCCTCCCAAAGTGCTGGGATTACAGGTGTGAGTCACCACTCCTGGCTCCTGTGAATTTTTTAAAAAGTAATTTTTTTCTTTCTAAGTTTCATGATGATATGCCTTTTTGGTTTATAGTGCTAGAATAATATTAAGGGACTTTGATGGAGTTTGTCTTTACAAAGGTGGAATAAATTAAAGGGTGGTTGGGATCTAAATTTTTGGTCTGCCAATTGTTAGCCAAATAAAATTTCTTGGCTTTAATTTTTTCATCTGTAGAACAGGAAAGGTACAACGTATCTTACTTGCTAGTAAGAAAGAGGCCCCAACATTATTATTTTTCTTAACTACATATAAAAGTCATTTTATTGTAACATTTGCTTTCATCTTTGGCATAATTCTTGGTTGGGCGGGGGTGCATTTTGCCCAGAAGCCCTTGCCATTTTTTTTTTCCTCCATGGGTGCATCAGAAAATGGAGAATGTTTCTTGGATCTTTGTGGTACTATGTTTTTGATAAAAGTCAGTTTTTCAATATATTAGCTTTATTTTTGAGAGGTAGGTTTTTTTGTTGTTGGTTTAAAACATTCATGAGTGATGTTTAAGAATTAATTTATTCTTTGAATTTATCAAATACAGTTAAAAGCTATGTGCAGTTGATAAACTACTCTCCACATCTCAATAACCATAACTTACTAAAGGAGATTGATACAGTACAACATACAGAAACTTGAGAGTCGTAATGCTAAATGATTCGTTTCAAATAATGATAATCAATGTATCATTTGTTTATACCTTATATTGGAAGGATATGGGAGGAAAAATTTAAAGGGTATCTATTTCTAATCCTTTTGATTTATTTAAAATGACTTTATTTTAATTGATAGGTTCTGAAGATGAAACAAGAGTAGATATACAATATCCTGCTCAGTATAAAGTTCAAGAGCTATATGCACAGCAAGATGAGGAGCAGCCACAGGGATGGGTATCGTGGGCCTGGTCCTTTGTGCCTGCAATTGTGAGTTATGACGATGGTGAGGAAGACTTTGTTGGGAACGATCCTGCATCAACCATACATCAACAAAAAGCACAGACTTTGAAGGATCCTATTGTTTCTATAGGATTTTATTGCACAAAGGCAACGGTGACTTTCAAAGTAGGTCTTTCTTTACTCTTATTGTTTATACCTCTAGCAACTTTAATGCTTAAATTTAGATTGTTAGTACAAGTCTAGCTTTATTCAAGTTTGTTTTGCATTCAGTAGATGTGAGATAGAGTTCTAACAGTTCTTACTTCATAAAATTACATGGCTCTTCCACTTGAAATCTTTGAATTTTGATTCCTTCCTATCTTCTTAGGAGCTTCTCCACATTTTTTTAATTAGCTTCATGGATAGTGTTTTGCCCTGTGAATCATTCAGTTGGTATACAAACATGCCTTAATATTGTTATTAAAAAAGAAAGGAACAGCAAAAATTTCCTCCTGAATTCTTTTACCCATCAGGTACGGTTTTATTTCTGTGCTCTCCTTCATAACAATCATAACAATCTCACTCTCTTTTTTTCTTTTTTTGAGACAGGTTTAGGCTCTGTTTTCTAGGCTGGAGTTCAGTGATGCGATCACAGCTCAGTGCAGCCTCTGCCTCCCAGGCTCAAGACATCCTCCCACCTCAGCTTCTGAGCAGTTGGGACTACAGGCATGCGCCACTGCACCTCGCTAATTTTTTTTTTCTTTTAAATTTTTTGTAGAAATGGGGTTTTGCCATGTTGCCCACACTGGTTTCACTCCTAGGGTCAAGGGATTTGCCTGCCTTGGCCTCCCAACATGCTAGGATTACAGGTGTTAGCCACCATGCCCAGCCTCATAACAATTTTTTTTCAAAGGATTGTTAATATATAATTATCTCTTTCCTCATCTCTTTTACTTTTCAGGGCAGTCAAATTTGTTAACTAGGCCCTCTTCTAACTATTTTTCCAGCAGTATTTAACATAATTTGACCACTTCCTCCATTAAAATAATGCGTGTAAAATATATATTCTCTTCTATACAAAAGAAGTATACAAATATGTGTATGTCAGGTTAAAGAACAATAAAGTAAATACCCTTTTACTTGAAGAAATATAAAATTATGCCAGGCACAGTGACTCACACCTATAATCCCAGTACTCCTGCACTCCAGCCAAAAGAAATATAAAATTGCTAATAGCTTTGATCCCCCTATGTGTTCTTTGATCATATTTTACTTCTCTTCCTCTCACCTATAACCCAAACTTAATTTTGAGTTATTTGTTTGGACTTTAATAATACTATTATCAGACATGTAATATTCCTGAATAATATCTTAATTCATTTAACAAATATTTTTAATGCCGGCTGTGTTTAGGCATTGTTTTGTCTCCGGAGATACCAGAGTGAACAGATATAAATTCCTACTTTTTCAAACTTAAATGGGTATTATAAACAAATAAGGTACATAGTATGTCACTGAAGATAAAGATTATGTAGAAAAATCAAGTAGGGGCTGGTGGCTCACGCCTGTAATCTCAGCACTTTGGGGGACCAAGGCAGGCGGATCACCTGAAGTCGGGAGTTGAAGACCAGCCTGACCAACATGGAGAAACCCTGTATCGACTAAAACCCAAACAAACAAACAAACAAAGAATTTGCCGGGTGTGGGGCGCATGCCTGTAATCCCAGCTACTCAGGAGACTGAGGCAGGAGAATGGCTTCAACCCAGAAGGCAGAGGTTGTGGTGAGTTGGGATGTCGCCATTGTACTCCAGCCTGGGCAACAAGAGCAAAGCTCTGTCTCAAAAAAAAAAGAAAAGGAGAAAGAAAAATCAAGTGGGAAGGGGAATAGCAAGTGCCTTCACTAGAGGGAAAATTATGCAGTTTAAAATTGGATAATTTGGGAAGGTCTTATTATGAAGGGAATATTAAAGCAAAGACCTGTGAGAAGAAACCTTATTGATATGTGAGAATGAACATTCCAGCAATAATAAATGTAAAGACTTTTGGAATGATCATCTCTCTTGATATTGAAATCACCAAGAATTATGACAGTGGTAGTTTGGGATTGAATTCAAAACTAAAATCTTCAGACAACTAGTAGAATGATGTGGGATTGATTTATGACTCTAAGAAAGAGGGGTGATGGGTCTCACAGTCTGTTCCATATATTTGCTACGTTTTGAACAATGCTGATGTAAATGTCTGGTACAGATCTTCTGACCTATATGTACAACAGTTTCTTTAGGATATGTATCCTGATGTCAGCTTACTGTTTGAATGAACACTTCTTTTTCTTTAAAAATATTATGGCTGGGTGCAGTGACTCACTGCACCCATTATTACACCCATAATCTCAGCACTTTGGGAGGCTAAAGCAGGCGGATCACTTGAGCCCAGGAGTTCCAGACCACCCTGCCAACATGGTGAAACCCTGTCTCTACAGAAAAATATAAAAATTAGCCAAGCATGATAGTGTGCGCCTGTAGTCCCAACTACTTAGAGGCGGAGGTGGGAAGGTCGCTTGAGCCAGAGGGGTGGAGGTTGCGGTGAGCTCAGATTGTGCCACTGCCACTCCAGACTGGGTGACAGAGCAAGACCTTGTCTCCAAAAAAAAAAAAAAAAAAAATGTTTGGGTTACCAGGGGCTTTTTTGTAGTCGTTTTGGTGTTCCTCCTCTTCTGTCTGATCTTTAAATGTTGGCATATAGGGCGTGGTCCTTGGCCCGCTCATCTCTTCTGTCTACACACTCCCAAGATGATATAACTCGATAATGATATAGATGCTTATAGACTATCAAATTTGTGTCTCAACTTTTCAGTTTTCCCTGAGCTCTAGAATTCAGCTGCCTATTTTATATTTCCATTTCACATCTAATCAATACTTAACACTTAAAAACAGAACTCTTGATTTTTCTTTGCAGCAGTGCACCTCCACCCCCACTATTTTACCTTTTATTAAATTGCAACATTGTCTACTAATTTGCTCCAGCTTAACATTTATCAATATCTTTTCATCTCCTGCCACATCTAAGCCACAGCATATTCTGTCAGCTGTACCTTTAGGATGCAGTCATTTCTCATCACCTGTATTGCAACTTACAGACCGGTAGTTCTCAAACTTTTTCATCTCAAGGCTCCAGGAAACCTTGCATTCCTAAAACTTAACTGAGAACTCCAAGGAGTTTTTGTTTATTCAGATTACATCTAGTCATATTTATCATAGTAGAAATTAAAACAAATCTTAAGAATATGTATTTATTAGCTTATTTTAAAATAAATTTATATATTGATAGGATATCATTTTATAGTAAAATTACTGTATTTTAAAAAGTGAGAAGGGACCTGCATTGTTTTTATTTTTGTTAATATACTGAATGTCTGGCTTAGTAGAAGATAGCTGAATTCTCATGTCTGCTTCAGTATTCAGTCTGCTAGGAAATGTTTTAATTAATATAGATGAAGAACATCTAGTTTCACATAAATATTTATTTGGAAAGAAAGGTGTTTTTAAATAGCCTTTTCAAAAATTATGGATTTTTTTTTTTGATATTACACTAAAACTCATTAAGTGGTCATTTTAAAAGATTTGTTGGGCCAGGTGCAGTGACTCACACCTATAATCCCAGCATTTTGGGAGGACAAGATGGGTGGATCACAAGGTCAGGAGTTAGAGACCAACCTGGCCAATGTGGTGAAACCCCGTCTCTATTAAAAATACAAAAATTAGCTGGGTATGATGGTAGGTGCCTGTAATCCCAGTTACTCAGGAGACTGAGGCAGGAGAATTGCTTGAACCTGGGAGGTGGAGGTTGCAGTGAGCAGAGATTGTGCCACTACACTCCAGCCTGGGTGACAGAGCAAGACTCTGTCTCAAAAAAAAAAAATTTTTTTTTTTGTTATTTCTTCAGCACTTAGAAATTGCCTGGTATGTTTTGAACAAGTATTTATTTGTTGAATAAGTATCTCCATCCATCTGTCCATCTTTTCATCAGCTTTTCAGTTTACAAAAATTTACGGACTAATTTTTCAGGTTTTGTTTCCTCTCCAATTTTATTTTTTGTGGGTGTATTAATATATATATATATATATATATATATTTTTTTTTTTTTTTTTTTTTTTTTTTTTTTTGAGACGGAGTTTCGCTCTTGTTACTCAGGCTGGAGTGCAATGGCGCAATCTCGGCTCACCGCAACCTCCGCCTCTCGGGTTCAGGCAATTCTCCTGCCTCAGCCTCCTGAGTCGCTGGGATTACAGGCACGCGCCACCATGCCCAGCTAATTTTTCGTAGTTTTAGTAGAGACGGGGTTTCACCATGTTGACCAGGATGGTCTCGATCTCTTGACCTCATGATCCACCCGCCTCGGCCTCCCAAAGTGCTGGGATTACAGGCTTGAGCCACTGCGCCCGGCCATTAATATATTTTAAGTCTGCATTTTTATAAAGGAGATAAACCCAGGTGAAGTGAGTTAAACTTTTGAAATAGTAGTGTAGATATTATTCCAGGTATCTTGTTAGATTGTGGAGTTACAGCACTGGAAAAAAAATGCTCCTATTCCCATGGTTTTAAATTTAGCGTAGATTGTTTAACTGCTTGAAATAATTTTCTTTCTATTAGTAGTAAACCTACACAATTTATAACTACAACAGATGGCAAATTATAAAATATTTTAAAATTAATATTAAAGACTTCTATTAAGATAATTCAGTATTTTCTAATATGACAATGTTGAAAATACAGAGACCAAGTTTCAACTACAGTTTGTGTCATAGCTTGATTGATTTAATTTTTTAAAAATTTGGGCAAAAATGATAATCTATATATTTGCTGTACTATTTTAACATCATTATTTTCAGTTCTTCTACTGAAACAAATAATTTTTGTAATTGAATTCACTGATTTAGCTTTGATTACATTAAAGGGATAAGGATTCATTTTCAAAATTAAAACATAATAAAACAAGATATTAAAAAATATAAAAAGGCAACTGTTGACAAATATTGTTGGATATATTGTCAGGTTTTTTTTTGTTTGTTTTTTACATCAAAAGTCTGATATACAGCCTGGGCAACGTAGCGAGACCCTGTGTGTACAAATAAATAAATAAATAAATTAGTGGGGCATGGTGGTACTTGCCTGTAATCCTAGCAGTTTAGGAGTCTGAGGTGGGGGTATCTCTTGAGTCCAGAAGTTTGAGCTGCAATGAGCTATGTTTGCACCACTGTACTCCAGCTTGGGAGATAGAGCAAGACTGTGTCTCTTAAAAACAAAACAAAAAACCTAATGTAGATGATGGGGCGATGGATACTGCAAACTACCACTATGGCATGTTAAAAAGTCTGATGTCTTATAAAAACAAAAAAAGGTAAATTGTCAGTTTTAGATGATCAGAATAAAACATTTTTGTAGAAGTTTGTGAAGGAAGTCAAGGATTACTAGTTAGGTACTATCCTTTTTGGTGATTTTTGAAGTCATTTGAAATGAATTTGAAATTATTCTGGTACATTTCTGTTAATTATTGAGAGGAATTGTATTCAAGTGAATCAGTCAAAATAGGCATTTCCCAACCTGGGCAACATAGTGAGACCCCATCTTTATAAAAAATAAAATAAAAAAATAGCCAGATGCAGTGGTGTGTACCTGTAGTCCTAGCTACTCTAGAAGCTGAAGTGGAGGCTTATGCTGTAGTGAGAGCTATGATCATGCTACTGCACTACAGCCTGGGTGACAGACGAATTCCCTGTCTCAAAAACAAAAAGAAAAGCAATGACAAAACAAAATAGTCATTTATATATAAAACTTCTATAGACTTTTTGGGCAGTATTTGTCGATAGTTAATATATCTTTTTATAATTTTAGAACATTTATGTTTCTCAAAGTTTTCTGTTAGTGAAGTATCTTGATATTAAGGAGGAAAGCATGAGAATTCATTGTTCAGCTTGAATTTGAAGAATGTATGGAATTAATTTGTGGTTCATATTTGGTTAAGAAAACAAGATCATGTTTCTGCATTAGCATTTTGAACAGTTGATATCAGTCCAGCAAAAATCATGCCAAATTAAATCTAGCATTTTTCCAATAATGTTTAAAATTGTTCTTATAATGTTTGAGTCCTTTTAATCAATTAATTGCTTTTTCTCTATAATAATTGTAGACAGCTGAAGAGGGATCAATTTAAAAAAATTCAAGTTTGCTTCAGTAATCATTCTAGATTACAGAATTGTACTTTAAAGTAGCTACATTGTGTATATCAATACTAGAAACATCCAAGAAATAGGAGTCTATGTTACATAAAAACATAAAATATAAAAAGCTTTATTATAAAAAATGAGAATAATTAGTTGATACTCAGTATAGATAAGTCATTGTGCTAAAAATTGTAAGTTTTTAGTTCAAGAACTTTTATTGGGCCTAAGTTAAATATTGATTTTTTAAAAATGTGAGCTTTGACTTTGCATGTAAAAGCGAAGAATGTATCTATAAGAATGAGGGGAAATAAATCATTAGCAAACACAGGCTGAATACCTTTTTAAAAAAGATAACCTTTTCTTTTTGGAATAATTTTAGAGTTACAGATAGGTTGCCAAGATAGTACAGAGAGTTCACTTATACTCCTTACCCAGTTTCCCTTATTGCTATGTTATCACAGTATATTTGTCAAAACTAAGAAGCCTTCATTGATGCATTACTGTTAAATTTTAAACATTAATTGAATTTCATGATATCTTTTTTCCGCACCATGATCCAAACCAGGATACCGTATTACATTTAAAATAGTACTTTTGAAAAATAACTTATTTACTTTTTGAAACATATAAATAATATGTTGTAAGCATCTGGGGAGTAAGAATTTCTTGTTTTGTTCGTATCTAGATTAGTACAGGTGTACCTCGGAGATACTATTGGTTTGATTTCATACCACTGCAATAAAGCCAATATAGCAATAAAGTGAGTCATAGAAATTTTTTGGTTTGCCCAGTGTGTAAAAAGTTATGCTTACACAGTACTGTAGTTTAAGTGTCCAATAATATGTCTAAAAACAGTTTATATACCTTAATTAAAAAGTACTTTATTGTTAAAAAATGCTAATGATCATCTGCACTTTTAGCAAGTCGTCTTTTCGCTGGCGGAGGGCCTTGACTCAATGCTGATGGTTGCTGTCTGATCAGGGTGGTGGTTGCTAAAGGCTGGAGTGGCAGAAGCAATTTCTCAAAATAAGACAGCGATGAAGTGTGCCACATTAATTGACTCTTCATTTCATGGAAGATTTCTCTGTAGCATGGGATGCTGTTTGACTGCATTTTACTCAGAGTAGGATTGTTTTTTTGGAGACAGTCTCACCCTGTCACCCAGGCTGGAATGTAGTGGTGCGATCTTGGCTCACTGCAACTTCTGCCCCCCAGATTCAAGCAATTCTTGTGCCTCAGACTCCCGAGTAGCTGGGACTACAGGCATGCACCACCACACCTGGGTAATTTTTGTATTTTTAGTAGAGACAGGGATTCACCACGTTGGCCAGGTTGGTCTTGAACTCCTGGCTTCAAGTGATCCACCCGACTTGGCCTGCCAAAGTGCCGGCATTACAGGCTTGAGCCACCACTTCTGGCTTCAGAGTAGAACCTCTGTTGAAATTGGAATCAGTCCTTTCAAACACTACTTACTGCTGCTTTATTGAGTAAATTTACAGAACATTCTAAATTCATTGTCATTTCAACTGTGTTCCCAGCATCTTCACCAGGAGTAGATTTCAAGTTCAGAAATCCCTTTCTTTCTTGCTTTGTTTCTTGCTTTGTTCCCTCCCCTCCCCTCTCCTCCCCCCTCCCCTCCCCTCCCCTCCCCTTCCCTCTCCTTCTGTCTTTCTGTCTGTCTTTCTGTCTTGATGGAGTCCTGCTCTGTCACCTAGGCTGGAGTGCAATGGTGCGGTCTCGGCTCACTGCAGCCTCCACCTCCTGGGTTCAAGTGATTCTCCTGCCTCAGCCTCCCAAGTAGTTGGGATTGTAGGTACCTGCCTTCACGCCTGGCTAATTTTTGTATTTTTAGCCTTGTGATCTGCCTGCCTTATCCTCTCAAAGTGCTGGGATTACATATGGTGGCATGAGCCACCATACCTGGCAGAAATCACTTTCTTTGTTTAACTATAAGAAGCAAGTCCATCTACTCAAGTTGGACCAGGAACCATCTTCAGGCTCCACTTCTAAATCTAGTTCTTTAGTAGTTACTTCTTCCATCTAAGTCTTGAACACCTCAAAGTCATCCAGGAGGGTTAAAAGCAGCTTCTTTCAAGCTCTTGTTAATGTGGATAGTTTGACCTCCTTCTATGAATCACAAATGTTCTTAGTGGTAACTGGAATGGTGAACCCTTTCAGAAAAGTTTTTTATTTACTTTCCCTAGATTCATCAGAGGAATTTCTATGTATGGTGGCTATAGCCTTACAAAATGTATTTCTTAGATAATAAGACTTGAAAGTCAACATTCCTCCTAATCTGTGGGCTGCAGAATGGATGTCATTTTAGCAGGCATGAAAAACAATATTCATCTCTTTGTTTATCTCCATCAGAGGTATAGGATGGCCAGGTGCATTGTCAGTGAGCAGTAATATTTTAAGAGGAGGCCTTTTTTTCAAAGCAGTAGGTTTCCTTAGGCTTAAAGTATTTAGTAAACCACCATAAACAGATGTACTGTCATTCAGTTATTTTTGTTCCATTTATAGAGCACAAGCAGAGTAGATTTAGCATGATTCTTAAGGGCCCTAGGATTTTCAGAATGGTAAATGAACATTATCTTCAACTCAAAGTTACCAGGTATGTTATCCCGTAACAAGAGAGTCAGCCTGTCTTTTGAAGCTTTGAAGCCAAGCACTGACTTCGCACTAGCTCAGACGATATCTTCTTCCAAGAGAAGGCTGTTGGGTCTTTGTTGAAAATTTGTTGATTAGTGTAGCCATTTTTGTTAATTATCTTATCTAGGGTAACTGTGTACAGCTTCTATGTCAACACTTGCTGTTTATCTTGTACTTTTATGTTTATGGAGATGTCTTCTTTCCAGAAGCCTCATGAACAGATCTCTGCAGTAGAAAACTCTCAGACTTTTCTGCTGCAGCTTTCTTACCTCTATTAACCTACATAGAATTGAAGAGTTAGGGCTTTGCTCTGGATTAGGCTTTGATTTAAGGGAGTGTTGTGGCTGGTTTGATTGTCTCTCCAGACCACTCAAATTTCTTCCATATCAACTTCCTTATCACTTGTGTGTACACTTTTAATTTCCTTCAAGACTTTTTTCTTTTGCGTTAATGACTGGGCCAACTGTTTGACTCAAGAGGCCTAGCTTTTGGTCTATCTTGGCTTTTACATCCCTTCCTCACTAAGCTTAATCATTTCTAGCTTTTGTTTTAAAGTGAGAGACAGGGACTATTCCTTTTACTTAAATACTTAGGCCATTGTGATATTACTAATTAGCCTAATTTTAATATTGTTGTTTCTCAGGAAATAGGGAGACCCAAGGAGAAGGGAGAGAAGGGAATGGCTAGACAGTGGAGCAGTCAGAACACACACATTTATCAGTTAAGTTCTCAATCTTATATGGGCATGTTCATGGTGCCCCAAAATAATTACAATAATACCGTCAAAGATCACTGATTACAGATCACCATAACAGATAATAATGAAAAATTTTGAACTATTGGGAGAATTACCAAAATGTGACACAGAGACACAAAGTAAGCAT
Source organism: Sapajus apella (assembly GCF_009761245.1). Lineage (NCBI taxonomy): Eukaryota > Metazoa > Chordata > Mammalia > Primates > Cebidae > Sapajus > Sapajus apella. The sequence goes on along the minus strand of NW_022436943.1, from coordinate 1,754,909 downwards.
GTGCTATTGGGAAAATGGTGCTGATAGACTTAAGTAATGTGGGGTTGCTACAGACTTTCAGTTTGTAAAAAGTGCAATATCTGTGAGGTGAAATAAAGCAGAGTGCAGTACAGTGAGGTTTGCATCACTTATGTAGCTGGACTTCAATAAGTATTCGTTGAATGACTGAATGAGTCTATGAGATTTAGTAGGAAACATACTTTGAAAAGAAATATGCTTGATTGTTTCCTTCATAGGAACTAAAAAGAGCTTATTTTATTATTTGTATTTCATCACCACTTTATTTTTTTCATTTCAAATAGTGAGGAGTCTTGGAAATGACTGAAACTACACATTGTTGAATGTTTTAGTGAATATAAAATGAACTGAGGTTATACTATGTGTAAATTTTTGGCAGACTACATGAATGATTTTATGAGTGTGGGACTGTTACTGCACACAGCTTTCATTTTTTAAAACTATTAAGAAGGAGTTTGAAAAGTATTTAAATTCTCTATATAAGTTGAGACTAGCATATTCAACCTTTATACCACGTATAATCTGTTACAGCTGATTTTGTTGCCCCTGCTTTCCTGCTTAATAGTTAAATTTCCTGAATCTTAAAATTGGCCTTGTTTTAATCAGTTAACCATAACAGTGACAATTTATTGCCCTTTAATACTAATTTTGATTTACTTCAAATTCTTATATTTCTTAGCTCACAGAAGTGCAAGCTGAGAGTAGTTATTACAGTCCACAGAAAGTAAAATCTAAAGAAGTATTGTGTTGGGAACAAGAAGGAACTACAGTTGAGGTAATCTTTCAATATTGAATCTGTATTTTTAAATTTTTGATTCTTTAGTATTTTATAAATACCTGTTTTTATCAGATGTAGTATGTTTAAAAATACGTATGTTTATAGTTTTGTATTTCTTTTTTAATAACCAGTGGTATTTGTTGAAATAATAATTATTTAATAAATATTTTATTGTAATATGCAACATTAACTTATTTCATTATTTTCATTTAGCTTGTGTATGCTTGTGTGTATGTGTATGTACATGTAATGCTCATGAAGTATAGGTTGTGGTACAAAGACAAGTAAGATGTTTCTTATTTTAATAGAGTTTACTATCCAAGAAGAATAAATTTAGAAATGACATAATTCTAAAGTTGTTTAACTAATTTAGAGATTCTACAAGGAAAGCCTATAACATTTTTATGAAATTCAAGTCCTTAGTTCTATGTTTCCTTTCTAAACTCTTATAGGCCCTTATGATGGGAGAACCTTTCTTTGATTGCCAGATTGGGTTTGTTGGTTGCAGAGCCATGTGCCTTAAAGGAATTATGGGTATTAAAGATTTTGAAGAGAATATGAATAGAAGTGAAACTGTAAGTCCCTTTTGTCCACCCTTTTTTGGATAGGATACAGGGATGATGAAGTGCTGATTGAAGTGTTTAACTATATAAAATCTGTTAGACTATATATATTTCAGGCTTGAGAGGGGAGCTTTACTATTTCTCTCTGTGTTTCCCCTGCAAGAAATTATAGAGCTCTGGGGAGTTTAGAAAGTTGGTAGCGCTTAGCACCTGGACAGCTGTTCCAGCTACTTTCTGATCCATGAATGTTTCTTCTTTTTTGTTTATGGCGGTTATTTGGAGTTTCCTTTTGGTTTGTTAAAATGTTGTTAGCCAAAATAGTCAATGAAAATGGACGCAGCAGCATTTCTTATCTTTTTATTTGAGTGACTTCTTCTGACTAGTAAATGGGCATCATAAAATCAAGGTTTTATTTTGTTTAACAGGCCAATGATTTTCCTTCCTGTTTATAATTTTGCATTTGTTTTCAGGAAGCCTGTTTCTTCATTTGTGGCGAAAATTTAAATACGAAAGGGTTCACATACCTTACGAATTCATTGTTTGATTACAGAAGCCCAGAAAATAATGGTACTCGTGCAGAATTTATCTTGGATTCAACTCATCATAAGGTCAGAGAATATATATTTGAACCAAATTCTGGGCTGTGTTTGGGTGGACATTGTGTGAATAGTTGTGATTTCTAGCTTTCTTTTCAAATAGTATCTTCTGAATGATAATTGTTTATTAAAACATTTAGAATGCATTTATACAGCATATACATGTAGAAATGTTTGAGGCGTGCACAGAGATCGTTACTTTTATTTAGTATGTAACCATATTTTGCTTATTTGTGCCCTGCTTTAAAAATAGTCGTGGAGGAAACATGTAGAATTACCTCTGTTAATTTTTGTTACTTTTAATGTGTGGAATTGATGGGAAAGAATGAGAAATTTACCTTTTTACTATATATACTTCTTAGTATTTTTTTTAAATGTAAGAATGTATTAATATGTTTATGGAATATTAATACATTTATGAAATAAGTTAAAAATTCAAATAGTTACCTGAGGATTAATGCAGTAGAATAATTTACTCCTTTTCATTAAGATTTACTTTCATTGTTAAAATATTTAATGTTGACCTGCATAATTTTATTATGTCTTTAGTGTTTGAATTGTTTCATAGAAGTATTGAAATATTTAAGGATTAACTCTATTTGAGAGTATACATTATTAGATAGTTTAGTGATAGTGATAAAGGTCAGGAGTGTATTATCTCCTCCATTGTAGGTATTTATTAACTAGATATGATTAACAAAGTGGTCAAAATATCTCATAAAATTATGGATATTCTTTATAGGTGGTCTATAACAGATGAAATGTTACCTTTCTTAGACGTAAATTCTTAGAATAACGTCTGTTCTTTCGTTTTGGTAATCCTTTGTGTTGATAGACATTGTATATAAGGATGTGTGTCTGACCTATTGAGTTTTAAACACAAAAGTTCCTTTTGTGCAATCTGTTTGCGTTGCTTCGTTGGCAGGAGACGTACACTGAGATAGCTGGAATGCAACGGTTTGGGGCTTTTTATATGGATTACCTGTATACAATGGAGAGCACAAGTGGCAAAGGTATTGGCTTCTTTCCTTTATGTTTGCCATTTCTTGAACAACTGAAACAAAGGCTTCTTCAGAATAAATTGGTTTTGAATGGTTTTACTCTATTACATAAAGATTTACCTTCTAGTGCTTTGGGGAGTGGTTTAATTTTAATGTCATATTAGAATTGTCTTAGTTTTTTGGCATTTCAGTTCCATTTTTATACAGCTGATTGAAGACGTTTTGTATGATCTACTAGAATTAGTTCTCATATATACCAAATACAATGATTCTGATACATCAAATTTTATATTACATTAAGTTTTCAAAAAGAATAAACCTTTTCTGTACTAAATGCATTTTGAAGGTGATACTAATTTTTTAATTAAAAAGAATATGTTGTATCAATCAGAAAAATAGAATATCTTCCAGAGACTTTAAATGCATAGATTGTTTTATTTTATTCTGTACCTTATAGCATTCTATTTTTGGAAATAAATGACATTTAAAAATTTCAACATTTGTTATTTTACTTTTATATCAATGTATAATGTTGTGCTAACTATTTCAGTCTTTTTTATGTTGAAAAGCTAGTGAAAATATGTTTACAATTTTTTTGGTGAATTTTTCATGTTTTAAAAAAACAATTTCATTGTATTAGGTGATATATTAGGTACAGGTGACTGCAATGAAAACCAAAATATTTCCCAAGGAGCCAGTAGGTGGTGTTGAACTAGACAGTTAGTTAAATGATTATAACATAGCATGTTAAGAAGGGTAATATAAATGGAGAACTAAAAGTTCAGTGTGGGTAAAAAAAAAAAAGAAAACTTTTGCTTGAAAGATTGAAACTTCGCAGAGTTGGTCTTGAAGTAAATTTGTTTTTGATGAAGAAAGAAGGAAAGAGGAGTAATTTTTTGGCTTCTGCTTTTGGAATGGTTTCTAAATGTTGATGTTTTCATTGTTCAATCCCTAATTTCTTTCACTAAACTTTCTCCCAAGGGTAATCCCATTCTTTTCCATGGATTTAAGCACTTTCCATATGTTGTTGATACCCAAATTTGCATTTTGTAGTCCAAACTTCTCTAAGATTCAGTAAATATCCAATGCATACTTGATACTTTCACCTCTGTGTCTCACAGATATCTCAAAACTGATTTTGTCCAAAATTGAGTTGTTAATATTCCTTTGACCACCTACTACCTCTGCTTCTCTATTTTTAGGCTTCTTTTTTTGGGAACTTGTGCTATCATCTTCTTGTTGCTCAAGCCAGAAACCTGGGAGTCATCATAACACACTTTTTCCTTTGTTTCTAGCCATCTGGTCCATGGATGGTAATAGTGGTATCACTGTTACCATGTGGACTAGCATCTAGTTTATATCTACCATCATCTCTAGGTTCTAATAGTTTTTTTTTTTTTTTTTTGAGAAGGATTTTTGCTCTGACGCTCAGGCTGGAGTGTAGTGGCATGATCTCAGCTCATTGCAACCTCTGCCTCTCAGGTTCAAGTGATTCTCATGCATCAGTCTCCTAAGTGGCTGGGACTACAGGCATGTACCACCATGCCTGGCTGATTTTTGTATTTTTAGTAGAGACAGGGTTTTGTCATGTTGGCCATGCTGGACTTGTTCTCCTAATCTCAAATGATCTGTCCATCTTGACCTACCGAAGTGCTGGAATTACAGGTGTGAGCCACTGCACCCAGCCAGGTTCTAAAGCTAGCTAGCTTGCCCGCGCACTCATGCGCGCGCTCTCTCTCTCTGTCTCTCTCTCTCTGTCTCTCTCTCTCTCTCTCTCTTTCTCCCCCTCTTCCCCCCCACCTCCCTCTGTCCCCCTCTATCCCCCCTTTTCTTCTTTCTTCCTTTCTCGAGATTTCGCTCTTGTTGCCCAGGCTGGAGTGCAGTTGTGTGATCTTGGCTCATTGCAACCTCCACCTCCTGGGTTCAAGTGATTCTTCTGTCTCAGCCCCAGAGTAGCTGGGATTTCAGGCATGCGCCACCACACCTGGCTAATTTTGTATTTTTAATAGAGACGGGGCTTTTCCACGTTGGTCAGGCTGGTCTAGAATTCCCGACCTCAGGTGACCTGCCCGCCTTGGCCTCCCAAAGTGCTGGGATTCCAGGCATGAGTCACCACGCCCGGCCCTAAAGCGTTCTTATTGGTCTTCCTGCATTCACTGTAGTCCTATAGTTTCTACTGCAATCACAGGGATTTAATTTTCTGCTTATAATTTTCATGGGCCTGACATTGGTTTATTGAAAAACAAAATTTAAATAGTTTACTAGATTCTGGTCTTGAGTTACTTGGTGGATGGTGATAATTATTAGGAAAGCCAGATAAGCAAGGAAAATTTTTGGAGGAAAAGATGAGTTTTGGGAAAACTATGGTCATTGAGGTGTAAATATTTCTTAGCCACTTATATATATGAAAGTGCAACTCAGAAGTCTTATGTTCTAAGAGTGTTGCAAATTATTATAGTGTTATAGTTGCCACTTGTAAGCTGGTAGGTTTCTTCTTGTTCAATATAATGTCTTATGCATATGCTGTGGATTCCCTATCTTGTGAGGAGGTGGGGTATGTAGTAGTTAACCTTTCAAGCAAAGGAAGCTAGCACGGAACATCTTTATTTGTATATATGCCTCTCCTGCAGCCTTTAAAAGATAGAAAACATGATTTATGTTGTTAGATTGTTTATATATTACTTCTGAGAAGCCAGTAGTTCGTTAACCTTCAGGTTTTTCATATTTTTCACTTATGGGAATAGTATACAGTGTTACAGATATCAAAGTCCTTAACTTTCAAAACAAAATGTTGGAAAATTACACATGTACAGAATAGCAAAGAATTTAAAACTGAACTCCTGTGTATTCTCCATGCACACCAAGAAATAGGACATTGTTAGTATCCAATAAGCCTCCGATGTATTTATTTTCTACCACACTCTTCCGCCTTTACTGGGGAAGACTGCTGTTCTAAGATTTTTGGGAATCACTCTCTTGCTTTTGGTTTGCCACTTACACATTTACTTTCTTATGTTGCATGAACTTTTTTTTTTTTTTTTTTTTTTACAGGGGGGAGGTGGTGGAAATAATAGAATTCCGCTGTTAACTTGTGAATGTCACATATACTTTATGTTAATTCATTCACTCAATAATCTGTTAATTTATTGCTTGCTTTTTAGGTAACTGTTTATAGCTTATGTTTTTCATGATCCATATTTACTTGTAGAGTGATGATGATGATGTTGATAATAATAGCTAATTTTTATTGGTTTTAAATGTAAGACTCTGTTCTAAGTGTTTTACATATATTAACTTATTTAATTCTCATAACTTTATAAGTTGGGAAAATTATCCCCATTTTACACATGAGGAAACAGCAAACCCTATACAGACAGGTAAAGTAACAAGGACCAAGATTATGCGTATAGTATGTGGGATTTGAACCCAACCTATCCAGCTCTAGAGCCTACATTCATAACTACTCTGTTGATATTTCTTTCTTTCTTGGCTTACCTGAAACAAGAAATTTGTAGAATTTTAAATATCAATGAAATAGGAAAAGTATTGAGTTCCTATAAGAGGATACTTGTAAATACTTAAAAAAATACTTTTAGTATCTAAAACTCTGGTTTTTTTTTGACGACTTTTTTTTGTTTCTATAGTAAACGTTATCAAAAAGTGCCCTAAATTTTATCTAAGTAAATATCTAAACACATATCGAATCAATACTTTTACAAAGTTTGTAGTGAATCCTGATAGTTTGAAAGCGGATTTCACTTTGTATGTTTTAAGTAAGTTCATGGTAGTATTCTAATTAATGTAAGAAACTAGTAAATACAGTAATAAAGGAAGCTTCTATTTATTTTTTGTGTAATAAATGATATAGTAGTCCCTTGTCCACATTATAGTATGGCATTTAAATACAATTAAAATTAAGTTTCCTGTTTTACTATTTGATATTGATGATAAGCTGCTGCTGCTGCTTCTTTTCTATTTTCCTCCTCCTTCTTTCTTCCTCCTATTCTCCTTCTCCCGCTTCTTCTCCTTCTCTGTGGTTATACTTTATGTAGTCATTTTTGTTTACAACTGAAACTCTGGAAAAACTAATGTCTTTTCCCCATGAGCTTTTTATAGACACTAGTAAAAGTTTCAACCTTGTGTTCCACAAGATAAGCATCTTCTGACAATTATTTTCATTTGTGATGTTTTCACAACTAAATTGAAATATTTGTTATTAATATAACTGTGTAAATATTTGTTATAGTTATGATGACTACCTTTCTAGTCTTTTCTGTTTAAGGGAGTTATTGCCAGTGTTTTGGACTGTAAAGTAGATAGCTGAAATTGTAATGTACAACAGAAAGATTTTAGAGATACAGTAGAAGATAAATCTGAAACAAGTTATTGAATTGAAGGACAAGGATTGAGAGAGTCTTGACTCTTAATAAGAGCAGCCAAACATTCAGGGAGCTGGAAGTGGCCAGATGACATGAAAGGTGGGCATGAGTAAATGGCCGAAAATATATAGCTAAAAGCCAATTCTGTTTTTACATTTCAGACAGGCCATTGGTATCTAAATTTAAACTGCATTATATTCAGTTATCATTATGGTGGCGTTGGCTTCTGTTAATTTAGAGACATTTGGGAGTCTAAAAGAAGGGTATTGTTATAAAGTGACATTGTTTAGGAAGCCTGTTATCCCTTAAAGGACCCATAGCAGGGCATTTTTCTTGGGTTTTGAGTATGTTGATTTGTAACTGAAGTTCTTCTGTCTTCAAGTTACCGCATTCTATCTTACACGTAACTCTAGAAATGTAATGATTTTAGCTATGAAAAGTAATGGTTTTTAATGTGAATGGTATGATATTTGTACCTAATTCCTAATGTGAGTCAGTATTAATCATACATCTTATAAAATATGTATGAGATTAACATTGTATGTTTTATTTGATGTGACATTTAAGTCTATATGGGCTAATAGATTTGTGCTTGTATTATTTAGTTAACTTTAAAAAAATCTGCCCACTGAATTATCTGGTTAAATATATGTGAGTAATAAATTTAATTAATTTTTGTTCATATGATGACTAAAGATTGAACTGCACTCCTTTGCATGAAATAATGGAAATGCGTTTTTGTATAAAAGTTATTAGAAGGTGTAGGTATAAAAGTTTTATTTTAAATAGGCCTTTCTAGGTTCTAAAGGTAATTAAATCTTGGAAAAATCTGTCTTCTTTTTGTCTGAATAAACAAAATACATTATAAATTAAAAATGATTTTTATTACTTATAATAATGGATTCATATATACAAAAAAAATCTCTCTGCCGGGTGCGGTGGCTCATGCCTGTAATCCCAGCACTTTGGGACGCCAAGGCGGGTAGATCACGAGGACAGAAGTTCGAGACCAGCGTGGCCAATATGGTGAAACCCCATCTCTACTAAAAATACAAAAGTTAGCTGGGCGTTTTGGCACGTGCCTGTAGTCCCAGTTATTCGGGAGGCTGAGGCAGGAGAATCGCTTGAACCCAGGAGCAGAGGTTGCAGTGAGCCGAGATCACGCCACTGCGTTCTAGCCTAGGCAACAGAGCAAGACTCTGTCTCAAAAAAAAAAGAAAAAACTCATATAAGAAGTGTACATATTAGATAATGACACATGGCTACAGGTGGGGCCAATATCTTATTTAGAAAACAGTGTATGAGGAGATAAGGAATCTAGGAACTAGAATTCTGTACCATGGAGCACAGCCATAATGAATCTATTCTAGAAGAAGTTCAAAGCAGGTAATACCTACTGTTCATTTCCATGGTCATTATAAAACTCTCAAGGCACCCTGTGATCATGCTATTTTAATAACGTACTTTTCAACAGACCTTCAAGATAAATTAGTAAAACGGACTTTCCTCCAAAGTCCCCCCTCAGTCAATGCATATTGTGTATAGAATCACTGGATATAAGCCAATTAGGCTTTGCAGAAAAATATTCTAAGAATGACACTTTTGATTTATATTGCTAGTTATATTAAATAACAGGAATAAATATAGATTTAATGAATTGCTTTTTATCAGTAATATTATATGCATAGAAAAATACAAATCAGCAGGATTCTCTGTATGCAGCTGATTGGGAATTTGTTTTAAGGCATTTTTAACTACAAGCTATAAAGACGAGAGAAGAGTAATCTTAAAATATATACTCGGTTTATTCGATTGATGCTTAAAATATAAAATTCAACTTCTTTTAGGTTCTACAAATCAACAAGACTTTTCTTCAGGGAAAAGTGAAGATTTGGGAACAGTTCAGGAGAAGTCCACCAAAAGCCTTGTTATAGGTCCTCTTGATTTTCGTTTGGATAGCAGTGCGGTGCATAGGATTTTGAAAATGATTGTGTGTGCCTTGGAACATGAATATGAACCATATAGCAGGCTAAAATCAGGTTTGTTTCTGGATTAATTCTGAATCTATTCCAGTATGTTTTGAATAATTATACAATCCAATTTGTGTTGTCTTGCTAACTTTACCTTTTTAGTGTAATTTCTCTGTTTGCAAGGACTTTGATATATTTAGCTGTTTATTTGAAGAATAAACTTGTGTGTGGAAGTTGGAGAGGTCAAGATTTAAAAATCATTGCACAAGTACTTTGTTTGCCAGTGTTTGTCAGTATTTTATTGTTACACCTTTTGACACTTTTTCTAGTGGATACTTGTAAATTATAACTTTTTTTTTTTTCTTCACATTAATGGATTCTAAGGAGCCAGATATAAAGTTGGGCTCTAAAGATACAAATTTAACATTCAAGAAAACTTAGGCCCTACTGGATTAAAAAAATTTGCTGTACAATTAATTTTTTCTACATGGTGGATAGCTATGTTTGTCACTGTTTAATAAAATACAAATTCTTTTTTTTTTCGTTGTTGTTTTTGAGATGAAGTCTTGCTGTGTCGCCCAGCCTGGAGTACAGTGGTGTGATCTTGGCTCACTACAACCTCTGCCCTCCGGGTTCAAGTGATTCTCCTGCCTCAGCCTCCCAGGTAGCTGGGGCTACAGGCGCAGGCCACCACGCCCAGCTAATTTTTGTCTTTTTAGTAGAGACGGGGTTCACCCTGTTGGGCAGGATGGTCACACTCTTTTGACCTAGTGATCTGCCCACCTCAGCCTCCCAAAGTGCTGGAATTACAGGCGTGAGCCACCGCAGCTGGCCACAAATTCCATTTTAAAGCAGTAAATCAACTCTAGAGTAAAGCATAGTAGTGTAATGAGAAAGTATAAGATAATACTTAAGAACTCTGCCTGTGGTGTCAGACTATGGTTTAAAATTTGACCCTCACTTCTCAGTATCCTTAGGAAATTTAATTAACATCTTTGATGTTTCATTTCTCTGTCTCTATAGTAAGTTTAGTTATTGTGACAGAGATGGCTAATTGTCTCCTCAATATCCATCCTTCTATTTTTCATAGTAATAGAAATTTCTATAACATAAAGACTGTACATTTAAGGGGTAGTCATATGACTAAGTTCTGCCTACTGAGATGGAAGCAGAACTTTATGTGATGTTTTGGGCCATGACTTTAAAAGGAAGGCATTGTCGGAAAGTAAATATAATGGCACAGGCTGGACCTGCCATTTTAGATCCTGAGATTAAAGCTGCATGCTGAGGATGACAGAGTAGCAAGATAAAAAAACCTAGGTCCTCAGTATTGTGATGGTACTATGTTAGCTCTGGATCCTTTAGACTTAGGTTGTTGTGTGAAAGAGAAATAAGGGCTGACCATGGTCACTCATATCTGTAATCCCAGTACTTGCGGAGGCCAAGTTGGGAGGATTGCTTGAGCCCAGGAGTTTGAGACCAACTTGGGAAACATGGCAAGACCCTGTCTCTATATAAAATAAAATCAAATAAAAGTTAACTGGGTGGGGGGGCTCGTGCAATGGTCCTCAGACTGAGGAGGGAGGATTGCTTGAGTCTGAAAAGTTGAAACTACAGTGAGTTGTGATTGTGCCACTGCACTCCAGCCTAACCAACACAAGACCCTGTCTCAAAAAAGAAAGCTTCTATTTTTGTTGAAGTTTCTATTCCTTTACTTTTGTCCAAGCAACTTTACTGTTATCTTAAATGATACACTGCTAGGACCTACTTCCAATGATTGTTCTGAGCACTAAATGAGATAGTTCATGTAAAAGCACACTTAACACAGTGTACAGTAAGTGCTGGACGAATTCATGCCTTCATTTATATCTTACTTGAATGCCTCCCCTGTGCCAGACATTCTTCTGTGTGCTAGGATAGTATGGCAAACAAGACATACAAAGCCTTTGCTCTTATGGAGCTTATATCCTCTTGGGGTAGACAAATAATAAAAAAGTAAAAATATCATTTCAGTCATTGATAAATACTAGAGAGGAAAAATAAAAGAAAGTGTGAGGAGGAGTGCTAGAAACAGAAGGAGAGGAAAGCTGTTTTAGTAGGGACTTCAGGAAAGTTTTCCCTGGAGAGTTTATATGTGAGCTAACTTGTGAATGATGTAAGGGAGTGAATCATGCATATATTTGTGAAAAGAGGGTTTTATGTAGACAAGTGCAAGCGCCTTGAGGTAGGAACAGTTTTGGCAGCATATGGGGATAAAACCAGGCTGGTATAGCTGAAGCACAATAAATGTTTATAAGTCATAGAGGTAGACATCAATCACCCTGTCGGGTTTTAGGGACCAAGTAATATCGATTTTATTCAAAATGTGATGAGAAATCATTAGTAAGTTTTCAATAGGGAGTTATTAACTTATTATTTTAGTAGTAAATAGTAGCGTTGGAATATGTTTTCATTTAATAAAATTTAGATTTTCCTAGTCCCTACTTGTACTCAAATGATTTGTGTGCATGTATATTAAGTTCTGTACAATTTCATCACCTTTGTAGGTTTGTGTGTTTACTACGATGGTCAAGAAAATGAACACTTCCAATACCACAAGGATTTGCCATGTTGCTGTCTTACAGCCACTCCCATTTGCCTACCATGTCCCTTTCTCCTTCCTTTTTTCCAGCGGCTAGGGATAACTCCTGGAAACTTTTGTCTTCCATGTCTAAAATTCTGTCATTTCAAAAATGTTAGTGAAATCATACAGTATGTCAGCTTTTGAGGTTGACTTATTTTACTCAGTATAATTCTCTGGACACTCGTTTAAGTTGTTGCATGTATCAGTAGTTTGTCTCTTTTTACCGCTGAGTAGTATTCCATTGTATACACATACTACAGTTTGTTAATTCCTTCACTTATAGAAGAATATTTGGGATTACTCTAGTTTTGGGCTGTTATAAGTAATGCTGTTCTGAACAGTTATATACTTGTTTTTGTGTGAACTTTTCTTTGGGATAAATGCTTAGGTGTGCAATTACTGGGTCATATGGTAGTTGCATGTTTATTATTATTTTTTTAAAGAAACTGACAAGCTGTTTTCAGGTGTGGCCATACCATTTTACATCCCCATCCAACAATGACTGTGTGATCCAGCTTCTTTACATCTTCCCCACATTGTGTTTTGTCACTGTTTTTTATTTTAGCATTCTGATAGATGTGTAGTTTTAATTAGTAATCTGCCATCTCATTGTGATTTTAAAGCCGTGTTTCCTTATTGGCTAATCATGTTGAACATCTTTTTATGTGCTTATTTGCCATTTTTATTTCTTCAGCAAACTTCATATGTCTTTTGCCCATTTTGAAAATTGGGTTTATCTAAAAGTTTTAGTATTTTTCATTTTATACTCAAGTATGTCATCATTTTGAATTAATTTTTTACCTAAGGAATGAGGTTTAGATAGCGGTTTATTTATGTATCTTTGAATTTTCAGTTGCACCAGCACCATTTGTTGAAAAGACCATTTTTTCTTTATTAAACTGGTTTTGTACCTTTGTCAAAAATCAATTGAGCATATTTGTGTGGGTCTGTTTTTGAGTCCTCTAGTTTGTTTTCTATTAGTAAACCTGTGGTCTTTCCCACTGTTAATACCATGCTGACTTAATGACTATAACTCTGTAGTAAACCTTTATATTGGAAGGAGAAGTTATTAATTTTGATTGTGAGGGAACATTTGCTTAGGTTAGAAATAACCTCATGATAACTTTCATTTACATATATCTCTAATGGGATATTTGCTTGGCTGTTTTGTTTTGTTTTTGTTTTGAGATGAGGTCTTGCTTTGTCACTTAGGCTGGAATATAGTTGTGTGATCATGGCTCACTGTGGCCTTAATATCCTAAAATCAAGTGAGTCTCCTGCCTCAGCCTCCTGAATAGCCTGGACCATAAGTGTGCATCTCCACATCCAGCTAAGTTTTTTTTTTTTTTGGTAGAGGTGAAGCCTCACTATGTTGCCTAGTCTTATCTTGAACTCCTGGGCTCAAACAATCCTGCTTTGGCCTCCTGAAGTGCTGGGATTACAGGCATGAGCCACTGTTCTGGCACTTGTCTCTTTTAATGTATATCTGTTGGCATTATTTATTCTTCTCGTAAAAATCTAAGGTGGTCAGTATTCCGGGGAAACTCTGTTTTATGAGATTGTTTTAGACCCAGATTCCTTCTCTTTGGTTGTTCTGCCAACCCCTGAGATCTACCATATATACACAGTCAGTTTAGGTAACCATTATAATGTGTAATTTTAATCAGGAGGAAGGGGGAGCAAGAACATAATGGTAGGTATGTAGTCTATGTGTCTGTCTGTCTGTCTGTCTGTGTATCTATCTATCTATGATGTAGTCTTGCTCTGTTGCTCAAGCTGGAGTGCAGTGGCTTGATCTCGGCTCTCTGCAGCCTCTGTCTCCCAGATTCAAGTGATTCTGCTGCCTTAGCCTCCCAGGTAGCTGGGCTTACAGGTGCCTGCCACCATACTCGGCTAATTTTTATATTTTTAGTACAGACGGGGTTTTGCCATGTTGTTCAGGCTGGTGTCAAACTCCTGACCTCAAGTGATCCACCCACCTTGGCCTCCCAAAGTGCAGAGATTACGGGCGTGAGCCACTGTAGTGTCATTTTAAGGACACAGTGGTTGGTGTACAGTGGACGCTAACCACTGTAGCCTCATTTTAAGGACATGGCACTCTTATCCCATCGACCAAAATAGTGACATGTTTCTACACCTAACTACAAGGTAATCTCTAGGAGGAGTCCATATACCTCACTTGAATTCAGAGGGTTTTATTGGTAAATGAAAGAAGGAGAAAATGAATACTCTTGAACAATTAGCAATCTCTGCCACAGTAGACATATCATGTATGTGTGTGTATAATCTTTATTTGAAGTTCTGAAGTGGTGTAGCATTTCAAAAATGTGATGTATATAAAGAACCTTCTAGCTGACATTAATATGCATACAATCTTCACTTGCTGTGATAGCTTGGGAGTATAAGAAGACCATGCAAAGTGATTTTTATCAGTGTGAAGAATTAAATTGTTCCACAACCTTTAGAAATTCTTGTCAAAACATTAAACATTCTCTTACTGTTTAAATGTATAGAGAAATGAAAAAATATTAAAAGTAGTATTAAAAATTAAGGCATTTTATTTCTTTGATTAAACTTAATAATTATTCAAACAGTTTTTGTCTCCTTCTTGTATAACTTACAATATGGCATGGCTTTCCTGTGCTACCTTAGTAAATTTACATAGTCCTTTCTATGTTTGGATAAGATTCTAACATTTTATTCTACACGATCTGTGGGGGATTTCTCTGTTGCCCAGGCTGGAGTGCAGTGGTATGATCTCGACTCAATTCTACCTCCATCTCCCAGTTCAACCTCTGCCTTCCAATTCAACCTCCGCCTCCCAACATTTCTTCTGCATCAGCCTCCTAAGTAGCTGGGATTACAGGCATGCACCACCATGCCTGGCTAAGTTTTGTGTTTTTTAGTAGAGAGGTGGTATTGCCATGTCTTGAACTTCTGACCTCAGGTCATCTGCCCACCTTGGCTTCCCAAGGCCAAGGGCTTACAGGCGTGAGCCACTGTGCCTGGCCGAATTTTGCAAACTTAGCCACATCTATGTAACTAACTGTTAAAGAAATAGAAACTTATCAGCACTTCAGAAGTATCCATTGTGACCTCTTACAGTTACTACTATGACCTCAGGAATAACCTATTGGTCGGGTGCGGTGTCTCACTTTGCTGTTCTTTGCTCTATTTGCTTGCTCTGTGCTTAGTATTCTCTAGTCTTTTTCATTTTAGCCATTTCAGTGGGTATGTAGTGCTATCACATTGTGGCTTTATTTGCAATTACCTGATGTCTAGTTATGTCGACCAGCTTTTGGTATCATTTTTGACTGTTAGATAAGTGGTCAAGTCTTTTGCTTATTCAGGTCTTTTTTTGCCTATTTATTTATTGATTTTTTTTATAAGACAATATTTTAATGTGAAATGGTAGAAAACTATAATCTCAGAATAAAGGACAGTCTTCAACAGGAAAGATACATGTGTATATATATATATGATAAATATAGTTTCATGAGAAATGATAGAAAACCACAATCTCATCTCAGAATAAAGGTTGATTGTCCATTTCCTTCTTTTTTTTTTTTTTTTTCTGGGATGGAGCTTTGCTCCTGTTGCCCAGGTTGGGGTGCAATGGCACGATCTCGGCTCACTGCAACCTCCGCCTCCTGAGTTCAAGAGATTCTCCTGCCTCAGCTCCCAAATAGCTGGCATTATAGGTGTCTGCCACGACGGCTAATTTTTGTATTTTTAGTAAAGATGGGGCTTCACCATGTTGGCCAGGCTGGTTTCGAACTTCTGACCTCAGGTGATCCACCTGCCTCAGCCTCCCAAAGTGCTGGGATTGCAGGCATGAGATTGTTTATTTCTTAACATTTTTTAGGAGATTTTTTTGTTTTTGTTTTTAATATGCTGTAGATACAAGTCCCTCATAGAGCTGGATCTTCCCCCGCCCTGTCTATCTGTGGCAAATATTTTCTCTCAGTCTGTATCTTGCCTTTACATTATCTCAATGGTATCTTAATGACCAAAAGCTGTTATTCTTTTAAAGAAAGAAATTGAGGATTTCTTAGAGATATATTAAAATAAAAAACTGGTGAATTTTTATATAACAAATACGTTTACATTCTAGAATAGAGTAACTTATATTTGTTAAAGGTAACATATTTGTAAAAGGTACATTTGTTATTGTTTTATACCTGCTTCATTGTTGAAAAACAGGATTTGACCTTATAGTTTAGAGATCTAATTAATTCATTTTTCATTCATTTAAGACAATTATTTAAAAACATTCTTTACTAAATTTTTATTTTAATTTTAGATATTAAAGATGAAAATGAAGCAATACTGAATCCTGAAGAGGTGGCTTTTCTAGAGGAATATATTCCTACTCGACATACAAGTGTTACTCTCCTCAAATGTACTTGCACAATTTCCATGGCTGAATTCAACTTGCTGGACCATTTGCTACCTGTCATTATGGGAGAAAAGGTATATTTTGTGATTCACTACATTTTTCCCCCTCTTATATGGATTTTTTTTTGGTCATTTAATAAAAGAATATCTGCAGCTGGTCACAGTGGCTTAAGCCTGTAATACTGGCAACTCAGGAGGCTGGGGCAGGATGCATACTTGAGGCTAAGACTTTCAGGCCAACCTAGGCAACATAGCAAGACCCTGTCTCTAAAGGAGGCTGAGGTGGGAGGATTGCTTGAGCCCAGAAGTTTTAGGCTGCAGTAAACTATGATCACAGTACTACATGTCAGCCTGGGTGTCAGAGTGAGACCCTGTCTCAATTAAAAAAAAAAAAGAAAAAGATAAAATAATCTGCTTATATAGTTATCCATAATGAAGTAAAAGCAATGTAAAAATTTTTGTGAACTATAAATGAACCATGTTAATTTTTAAAATATAATTTTAAATTTATATTTTTAATAAAATAAACTTAAGCTGAGAGTGTTTAAAAAATGTTGAAGAATATGGGCCTAGAAGTCAGACCATATACTAGCTATAATGCCATGGACAATTACTTTATATCTCTAAGCCTTGTTTTCCTTTTTATTCCATATAATGATCAGGGGTCCCCAACCCCTGGGATGTTGACCAGTTACTGGTCATTTGCCTGTTAGGAACTGGATTGTAAAGAAGGAGGTGAATGGGGAGTGAGCGAGCATTACCACCTGAGCTCTGCCTCCTGTGAGATCAGCAATGGCATTAGATTCTCATAGGAGCACTAACTCTATTGTGAACTGTGCATGCAAGGGATCTAGGCTGTGCACTCCTTATGAGAATCAAATGCCTGATAATCTGAGGTGGCATAGTTTCATTCTGAAACCATACCCCTTCTCCTGGATCTGTAGGAAAATTGTCCTCCATGAAACTAATACCTGATGCCAAAAAGGTTGGGGTCCGCTGACAGTGATGGTCATAGAAATAAGGGTGTCCTAACTTTAAAGAAGAAGTTATGGCAGGGAATTAACTGTATGTATTAACTTTGTATTTATTTATTTTTATTTTTTATTTTTTCTGAGATGAAGTCTCACACTGTCGCCCAGGCTGGAGTGTAGCATTGGGATCTTGGCTTACTGCAACCTCTGTCTCCTGTGTTCAAGCAATTCTCTGCCTCAGCCTCCCAAGTAGCCTCCAAGTAGGCGCCTGCCGCCATGCCCAGATAATTTTTGTATTTGTAGTTGAGACAGGATTTACCATCTTGGCCAGGCTGATCTTGAACTCCTGACCTTGTGATCCACCTGCCTCAGCCTCCCAAAGTGCTGGGATTAGGGGCGTGAGCCACCACGCCCAGCTGCATTAACTTTATTTTTGCTTCCAATTGGCCACTCATAATTAAGTACTGTAGTGTATTATGATTAAGAGACCATGTAGAGAAAATGGAGACAATTAAAATATGTTTGCACTTGGTCACTTTGTTTTTGCTATCATCTAATTTTTTAAATAGATAGCATTTTTTAGAGCAATTTTAGATTCACAGTGGAGTGAAACGTACAGAGATTTGTCACAAACTCAACCCCATATGCATAGCTTCCCCCATTGTCAACATCCCTCAACAGAGTAGTATGTTTGTTATAATTGAACCTATCTTGACACGTCATTTTCACCCGAAGTCCACAGTTTACATTAGGGTTCACTCTTGGTGTTTTATGTTCTATGACTATTGACAAATGTATAATTTTCTACTATAACAGTATCACATAGAGTAGTTTCTATTCTCCCAAAATTTTTTGTGCCCTGCCTATTCATCCCCCCATCTCCCTAACCACTGGCAGCCACTGATCTTTTTTTTGTCTCCATAGCTTTGCCTTTTCTAGACTGTCATATAGTTTGAATCATATAGTATGTAACCTTTTACATTGGTTTCTTTCACTTAGTAGTATGGATTTAAGGTTCCTCTTTGGCTTTTCATGGCTTGATAGCTGATTTCTTCTTTGCACTTACTAATATTCCATTATGGATGTACCACAATTTACTTATCCCTTCACCTACTGAAGGGCATCTTGGTTGCTTTCAGGTTTTGAGAGTTATGAGTAAAACAGTCATATACATCCACATACAAGTTTTGGTATGGGCATTTTTTCAACTGCTTTGGGTAAATACCAAGGAATGTGATTGATGGATTGTATGCTAATACTATGTTTAGTTTTGTGAGAAGCTGCCAAATTGTCTTCCAAAGTGGCTGTATGATTTTGCATCCCTGCCAGCAATGAATATGTTGCTCCACATCTCTACCAACATTTGATGTCAGGACTTTGATTCTTTGCGATTCTAAGAGATGTGAAGTGTTGTCTCATTGTTTGATTTTTATTTCTTTGATGACATAGGGTGTGGAACATCTTTTCATATGCTTATTTTCCATCTGTATATCTTCTTTGGTGAGGTATCTCTTCAGATCTGTTGCCTGCTTTTTTTTTTTTTTTTTTTTTTTTAAATACAGTTGTTTTTTTTCTTAATATTGAATTTTAAGAGTTCCTTGTATATTCTGGGTAACGGTCCTTTATCAGATAGGTCTTTTGCAAATATTTTCCCCCAATCTGTGGCTTGTCTTTTAATTTTCTCATATTTTGCAGAGCAGAAATTCTAAATTTTTAATGAAGTCCAGTGTATTGATTCTTTGTTTTATAGATTGTGCCTTTGGTGTTATATCTAAAGGTCATCACTATACTCAGGGTCATCAGCTTGTATCTGTTAAGAATCGGTCCATCTTATGTAAGTTATTAAATTTGTAGGCATAGAGTTGTTTATAGTATTTTAAAAATTATCATTTTAGTGTCCTTGGGATTTGTAACAGTGTTCCTCTTTCATTTTGACATTAGGAATGTGTATCCTCTTACTCTTTTTCTTAGTTTGGCTAGAGAGGCTTACTGGTTTTTATTGAGCTAGCTGTTGGTTTTATTTATTTTCTCTGTTGATTTCGTATTTTCTATTTTATTAATTTCTGTTTTAATTTTAATTCTTTTCTTCTTATTTTGGATTTATCTAATTTCCTGAGGTGTAAGCTTAGGTGATTGATTTTAGGCTTTCCTTTTTTTGTGATATATGCACCCAATACTATAAACTTCCCTCTAAGCATTGCTTTCACTGCATGCTACAAATTTTGATAATTTGTATTTTCATTCTCATTTAATTCAAATTATTTTTATTTCTTGAGTTTTTTTTTTCTTTGTCTTGTGTTCTTTGGAGGCATGTTATTTAATCTTCAAGTATTTTGACATTTTTAAGTTATGTTACTGTTACTGATTTTTACTTTAATTCCATTATGGTCTGAGAGCAGACAGTGTATGATTTATTTTATATTTAAACTGTGTAGGTCTGTGTTATGACTTAGAATGTGGTCTGTTGGTGAACGTTCTATGTAAGCTTTAGAAGAATGTGTACTCTGCTGTTGCTGTATGAAGCAGTCCTTTGATGTTTATTATATCCAGTTGATTATAAGTTCAAATATGTTCTTACTGATTTTCTGTCTGCTGGAGCTGATTATTTCTGATAAAGGGATATTGAAGTCTCCATCTAAAACAGTGGATTTGTCATTTTTTTCTTTAAATTTTATCATTTTTTGCTTCGTAATTTTGGTACTGTGTCTTTAGATACATCCTTGTTAAGGACTGTTATGTAGTTTTACAGAATTACACCTTTGTCATTACTTAATCCCTTCTTTATCTCTGATAGCTTTCCTTGGTCTGATTCCTGTTCTGTCTGAAATTAATATAGCCACTCCCACTTTCTTTTTTTTAGTATGGTATATATTTCTCTATTTTCTTTCAATCTACATTTGTCTTTATATTTAAAGTGCGTTTTGGGTTGGTGTGATGGCTCATGCTTGTAATCCTAGCACTTTGGGAGGCAGAAGTGGACTGATCACTTGAGCCCAGGAGTTCAAGAACAGCCTGGGTGAAGCCCTGTCTCTACAAAAAAAATACAGAAATTAGCCAGGCATGCTGGCGTGTGCCTGTAGTCCCAGTTACTTGGGAGGCTGAAAGACCCTGTCTCAAATAAATAAATATATAAGAAAAATTTTAAAAAGTAAGTTTTTTTATAGACAATATATAGTTGGGTCTTATTTATCTGCCTTGACAATCTATCTTTTAATTGATGGATTTAGACACTTAATAGGAAAGTATTATTGATGTAATTGGACTGATATCAACCATACTTGTTGTCATTTTCTATTTTTTGCCATTGTTCTTTGTTCCTGATTTTATCTTCCACTCTTTTTTGGCCTTTTGTGGTTTTCATTCAGCATTTTATATGGTTTGATTTTCTCTCCTCTATTAACATGTCTGTTATAATTCTTTTTAGTGTTTATCCTAGAATTTGTATTATATGTTTGCAACTAATTCAAGTTTACTTTCAGATAACACCATACCACTTTACAGGTAGTCAGAGTTTCTTATAATAAAAGAAATATTAATTCTGCCATCATTTCTCTTGTATCATTGCTGTAATTCATTTTACTTTTATGTAAGTGTTCATAAGCCTGCCACACACAAGTATACATAATTAAATACATATTACTATTATTATTTTGAACAAACATGTATTAGATCAATTAAGAATAACAAAAATGAAAAGTTTTTATTTTACCTTGTGCTTTTTCTGATGCTGTTTTTGTATGTAGATGTGAAATTCTGACCTTTATCATTTTTCTTCTCTCTGAAGAATTTTTTTAACATGTTTATTAAGGCAGATGTACTGGAAACAAATTTTCTTAATTTTTGTTTGTCTGAAAAAGTCTTTTTTTTTTCTCCTTTTGAAGGATAATTTAATGGGGCATGGAATTCTAGGTTTGTGGGGTTTTTTTCTCTTAAAATACTTTATTTTACTCCTTCTTGCTTACATGGTTTTTGAGTGAGGTCAGGTGTAATTTGTATCATTGTTCCTCTGTAAGTAAGGTGTGTTAATGATATGTCTGTATATGATTTTTGTTGTTGTTGTTGTTGTTGTTGTTGCATTTATCCTTCTTGGTGTTCTCTGAGTTTCCTGGGTTTCTGGTTTGGTGTCTGACATTAATTTGAAGAAATTCCCAGTCATTATTTTTTCAGATGTTTCTTGCGTTTCTTTCTCTCTTTTTCCTCCCTGTAGAATTTCTATTATGTGTATGTTACATCTTTTGGAGTTGTCCCACAGATCTTAAATATTCTGGATTCTTTTTCTTGGCTTGCTTTTCAATTTTGACAGTTTCTACTGAGATATCTTCAAGCATAGAGATTCTTTGGTTAGCCATGTGTAGTCTTCCTGTATGCTCCTCAAAGGGAAAAATGCTAACAAGGAGGCCTCACTCAGAAGGCAACCCACAAATTTGTATACAATTTTCTTTAGATTGTTGGCTAATTCCTAAGCTGCCTATGTATAATGCAAGACTTCAGGAAACCCAGCAGAAAGCAAAGTAGAAATTTTACTATCTGCATGGTGCTGTATATCTACAATTAGAGTTCAGACCCTGCTACGTTAGCACCTGAGACCTTCCTTTGAAAACTTATAAGGGCTACACCCTAGGAATAAGTACAGATTGAGATAGATTGGGCTAAGAAAGCCTAATTCCATTCCTGGATAGGACCATGATAATATACTTGTATTCTGTCTGTTTGCCAAAGAATAGTTAACTTACTTTAGGGGAAGACAGCATTGTCAAAGCCTCTATAATTTTTTTATCCATAATAACAGCTGCTTGATACAAAATTATGAGGTATACTAAAAGTAGAACCAATTGAATTAAATGTAATAAAAATCAGTGATATAAATAGAATTAGAGATGATTAAGGTATTAGAATTGTTAGACATAGAATTTATGACTAATTGTTTAAGGAAAAAGACAAAAAGGTCGAAGATTTCAAAAGAGACCTCAATCCATTAAACAAAAGCACCAAATTAAATTGTGAAACTGGAAAACATAAGGACACAGATTTGAAGGAAAAGGATGGAAAAAATATACCATTTAAATGCTAACCAAAAGATTATATGGCTGTTTTACTAAGAGATAAAGTAGATTTTAAGGTAAGAAGTATCACTAGGATTAAAGAGAGCCACTTCATAATGATAAAAATGTGAACTGAAAGAATGAACAACATAGATAATTCTCACAGGTATAATATTGAGTGAAAAATTATATATTGTATTATTTCGTTTATATGAAGTTCAAGAAGAGAGAAAACTAATATATGGCAGTTGAAGTGATTAGCTACATCTGTTGAGGATTTAGTATTGCCTTGAAAGGGACGTGGGACAGCCTTGTAGAGTCCTTCAGTTGGGTGGTGGTTATGGATGTAAAAATTCATTCAGCTCTACCCTTCAGATTTGTGTGCTTTACTCTGTGTTATTTCTTAGTAATTCCAAAGAAAGTCACTTAAAAAAGCAATGTAGTTCCAAAATAAATGGTGGTTTAAAAATTATTAGTAATGAGTAAAAAATCAGGATTATATTTTCAACTTAGTTTTAAGCACAGTGATTCTCAGTAATAGCATTTTTGGTTTTTTGGATTGGAGAATTATTATGCAGCATTTACTATCTTTGGCCAATGCCTTCTAAAGGCCAATATCATTGTGACAATGAAAGACAGACAAAGCAATGAAACTGCTCTTCTTATATTCTGTCATATTATTCTGGATAGAAAATCATGGCATTCCTCATTGAGAACCATAAGTAGAGCATTTTAAGGAAGTGAATGAGTGAGTTTTAGGACAGGGGTCACTTGCTACTCAGGGTGTATGTGCTGGACATCTTGAAACTTACCTGTGTTTATTTGAAAGCTCAGAAAGATTCTGTAAAAACTGAGAATACTGTGCCCTCCTCAAGATTTTTACAACTTGATTAGCCCTGAAGATGTGTATTGCTAGTAGACATGATAGAGAGCAGGAATTTTTCTTTCCTGCAAACAGGAAATGTTTAGTCCATTTAGTTCCCTAGTGAGCTAAATGTGAATAAAAGAGATTAAAAGATTCTGACTTTTGGATTCTAGAAAACATTTTGGAATAATTAAGCTTAATAAAATATCTTCATCATACTGAGGCGTGTAGTGATACTATTCCAGTTGATGGAAAAAGAAAAAGAACTTGAGATAAAAGGGCAATAATTTTGCAAAAAATATGCACTCTTTGAAGTCTGGGACATATTTAAAATTTTAGAAAGACATTTGTTATTTGGTTATAGCAAGAGATTTCTGTAGAAAGGCATCATTTCTAGATTGATTTGATATCACTGCAAATGTGCAGGTCTCAAGCTTGAATAGAGGGAATTGCAATTCAGTCACTGCTCCACTTTTAAAATATAAAGTGAACACTATTATTTTCCAGAACTCCAGTAACTTCACGAATACTACTAACTTCCAGTCTCTTCGGCCTTTACCATCCATTCAAATATTGGTGGATAAAATTAATCTGGAACATTCAGTGCCCATGTATGCTGAACAGTTGGTGCATGTGGTCAGCAGCCTTACTCAACCTTCTGATAACCTGCTTCATTATTGTTATGTACACTGCTGTCTTAAGGTATGAAAAGTGAATTTTCTTGTTTGTTAGTATGGGTTTGGCTTTGAGATCATCAGATAAGTTTCTTTTTTCTTGAAGTTGTAATTTCAGAGAAATAGTACTCTAAAAGGTAAGATTTAAATAAGAACTAAGATAGCTTTATTTATTCCAATGAATTAAAATAATAAAAATATACTTATTTTAAAGATTTTTCAATTATGTGAGATTAGTAGCTTGTTATTCATAAATGGTTAATTATAACTTTTGAATAATTTGATATATCATTGATGGTAATTTTTATAAGCAATGTGAAAGAGCACTTAGTTTAATATGGATGCTTTGAAGACTCATGATTTTTTTGAAGGGAGTGTTTATGTGAGGCATAAAGAGGGCTTAAAACATTTTTTGTCACTTTTATTGAAGTCATGTTAATTTCTTGATGCAAGGGAAATTTATTTTAAATACCAGCATATGCCATTTTATCATGCATTACTTTATTGTACTTCATGGTTAGTGTGTGTGTGTGTGTGTGTGTGTGTGTGTGTGTGTGTGTGTGTGTGTGTTTAAAACAAATTGAGGGTTTGTGGCAACCTTGCATTAAGCAAGGCTTTGGTACCATTTTTTCAATAACGTGCTCACTTTTTGCCTCTTTGTCTTATTTTGGTAATTCTCCCAGTATTTTACAAGTTTTCACTATTATTTTAGCTATTGTGATCTGTGATCACTGATCTTTGCTGTTACTATTGTAGTGTTTTGGGGTACCAAGAAGTGCACCCATCTAAGACAGTGAACTTAATTAGTAAATGTGTGTGTTCTGGGTTCTCCACTGACCAGCTCCCCACTCTCTCTCCCTTCTCCTAATCCCTGAGATACAACAGTATTGAAGTTAGGCCAATTAATAACCCTACAATGGCCTGTAAATGTTTAAGTGAAAGGAAGAGTCCCACAACTCTACTTTAAATCAAAAGCTAGAAATAATTAAGCTTAGTGAAGAGGGAGTGTCAAAAGCCAAGATGAGGCTTGAAAGCTAGGCCTCTTTCGCCAAATAGCCACATTGTGAATTCAAAGGAAAGGTCTCCAGGAAATTAAAAGTGCTACTCCAGTGAACACAGGAATGACAGGAAAGTGAAACAGCCTTATCATTGATATAAAGTTTGAGTGGTCCAGATAGCAGATCAAACCAGCTACAACATTCCCTTAAATGCAGAGCAAGGCCTTAACTCTCTCAATTCTATAAATGCTGAGAGACTTGAGAAAGCTGCAGAAGAAAAATTGGAAGCTAGCAGAGGTTGGTTCATGAAGTGTAAAAGAAGCCATCTCCATAACATGAAAGTGCAAGGTGAGACAGCCAGTGCTGACATAGAAACTACAGCAGGTTACCCATATCTAGTTCAGTTAATAGATGAAAGTGGCTACACTAAACAGATTTTCAGTGTAGACAAAGTAGCCTTCTCTTGGAAGAAGATGCTGCCTAGGACTTACATAGCTAGAGAGGAGAAGTCAGTGCCTTGCTTCAAAACTTCAAAAGTCAGGCTGACTCTCGTTAGGGGCTGAAGTACCCGGTGACTTTTTAAGTTGAAGACAGTGCTCATCTACCATTCTGAGAATCCAAGGTGCCTTAAGAACTATGCTAAATCTTCACCACTCATGCTCTGTAAATGGAACAACAAAGCCTTAATGACAGTACATCTGTTTATTGCATGGTTTACTAAATATTTTAAGCCTGTGAAGATGTACTGCCCTGAAAAGACTTCTCTCAAAATATTAGCACTCAAGGACAATGCTCCTGGTCACCCTACATGTGTGATGAAGATGTGCAAGGAGATGAATGTTGTTTTCATGACTGTTAACATGACATTCATTCTGCAGCCTGTGGATTAACAGTAATTTTGAATCTGGAGTCTTATTATTTAAGAAATACATTTTGTAAGGCTTATAGCTACCATAGATAGCAATTCTTCTGATAGACCTGGACAAAGCAAATTGAAAACCTTCTGGAAAAGATTCATAAATCTAGTGCTATTAAGAATATTCATGATTAATGGAAGGAGGTCAACTATTTACATTAACAGGAGTTTGGAAGAAGTTGATTTCAGTCCTCATGGATGACTTTGAGGGGTTCAAAGCTTCTATAGAGGAAGTAACTGCAGATGTAGTGGAAATATCAAGATAACTAGAATTAGAAGTGGAGTCTGAAGATGTGACTGAATTGCTGTAATCTCATGATAAAACTTGAATGAAGGAGGAGTTGCTTCTTATGGATGAGCAAAGAAAGTGATTTCTGGGAATGGAAAGTACTCCTGGGAAAGATGCTGGGACTGTTGTTAAATGATTACAGAGAATTCGGAATGTTCTGTAAACTTGGTTGATAAAGCAATGGTGTGGTTTGAGAGGATTGACTCCAATTTTGATAGAAGTTTTACTACTGGTAAAATGCCATCAAACTTCAATCAAACATCATTGCCTACTGTGGAGAAATCTTTCATGAAAGGAAGATTTATTCAGTATGGCAAACTTCATTGTTGTCTTATTTTTAGAAATTGCTACAGATACCCCCACCACTTTTAGCAACCATCATCCTGATTAGTAAACAGCCACAAACATTGAGGCAAAAAGATTATCACTTGCTGAAGGTTGGGATGGTCATTAGAATTTTTTTTTTAGCAATAAAGTACTTTTTATAAGGGGTAGGGGGCAGGGTCTCACTGTTACCCAGGCTGGAGTGCAGTGGCACGATCTCAGCTCACTGCAACCCCACCTCCTGGGCTCAAGTGATTCTCCCATCTCAGTCTCTGAAGTATTGGGACCACAGGTGCACATCACCATGCTCAGCTAATTTTTTGTATTTTTGGTAAGATTGGGTTTTGCCATGTTGCCCAGGCTGGTGTCGAATTCCTAAGCTCAAGCTATCTGCCTGCCTTACTTCCCAAAGTGCTGGGATTACAAGTGTGAACCACTGTGCCCTGCCAATAAAGTGTTTTTTAATGTATATGTTTTTTTTTTTTTAAAGATTTAATGTTATTACACACTTAATATACTACAGTATAAGTGTATACATAACTTTTATTATATGCATTGGGAAACCAAAAATTATTGTGATATTTGTTGTATTGTGGTGATGTGGAACTGAATGGGCATTATCTCTTGGGTACATCCATCTAGTTACGTAAAATGAATTATTGGTAGCTGTCCCCAGCTCTTTCAGTTTTTAAAAAATAAGTAATACATCTAGTGCAGGTATATACAAGCAATGACTGCAAATGTTTAACAATACATGTTGTAGCTAAGCAAACAGAGATGTATGGTTTAAGTAAAAATAGTGTATACACAATCAACTTCTGTTTTATGAACAAAAGAAAACTATAAAAAGTTGAATTTAAGAATAAGTACTGGCTGGACATGGTGGTTAATACCTGTAATCTCAGCACTTTGAGAGGCAGAAGTGGGTGGATCACCTGAGCCCAGGAGGTTGAGACCCCTCCTGAGCAACGTGGTGAAACCTTATCTCTACAAAAAATATAAAAATTAGCCAGGTGTTGTGGTTGTGCACTTGTAGTGCCAGCTACTTGGGAGACTGAGGTGGGAGATTCACTTGAGCCTGGGAGATCAAGGCTGCAGTGAACTGTGATTGTGCCACTGCAGTCCACCTTAGGCAATAGAGTGAGACCTTTTCTCAAAAAGAAAAACTACTGAAAAAGCACTAATTTTCTGTAATGTATCAAAAGATTAGAGGACTCCACAAATAGGCCCTTGACCTAATTAGTTTATGCTATACAGTTTGAAGTTTTTAAGTTTTTAAGTATTTGTATATCTGTAATGCAAAAATAAACCAATTTCAAGATACCAATTTTAGATCACCTGCAGCTGTATATAAATATAAGATGTTAACATTTGACTGTTTTCAAACCACGAAGAATAGAAAAACATGTTTTCTTGGTTCTTGATTGTTTTTGCAAAGCCCTTTTTCTCAAGGATGGCTCCTTTGTGGAAGAGCAACAGATCACATTGCAAAAGGGTGTGGACACAGGGAAGTGTGACCGACTCATTGGGGCCATTATTTTAGTGATCTACCATAACGTGTTATGTCATATGGAGAGTAGCAGAGATACTTTTAAAACCTAAAGATAATATTTTATACTTATGCTTTTTAATTTATTATCACAATTACTACATAGAAGTGTATAATTTTTTTTTTTCTTTTGAGATGGAGACTCTCTCTGTGGCCCAGGCTGGAGTGTAGTGGCACGATCTTGGCTCACTGCAACCTG
This sequence comes from Sapajus apella, assembly GCF_009761245.1. Taxonomy (NCBI): domain Eukaryota; kingdom Metazoa; phylum Chordata; class Mammalia; order Primates; family Cebidae; genus Sapajus; species Sapajus apella. The sequence continues at coordinate 1,726,756 of NW_022436943.1, read as the reverse complement.
CGCCTCCTGGGTTCAAGCAATTCTCTTGGTTCAGCCTCCTGAGTAGCTAGGAATACAGGCACGTGCCACCATGCCTGGCTAATTTTTTTTATTTTCAGTAGAGATGGGGTTTCACCATGTTAGCTAGGATGGTCTCGATCTCCTGACCTCGTGATCTGCTCACCTCAGCCTCCCAAAGTGCTGGGATTACAGGCGTGAGCCACCGCACCAGGCAGAAATGTATAATTTTTAAAAATATTGAAACCCTTTTTTTTTACCTTTTTTTTTTTTTTTTTGAGATAGAGTCTCCCTCTGTTGACCAAGCTGGAGTGCAGTGGTGCGATCTCAGCTCACTGCAACCTCCGCCTACCGAGTTCAAGCGATTCTCCTGCCTCGGCCTCTGGAATAGCTGGTATTACAGGTGTCAGCCACTATGCCTCGCCAATTTTTATATATTTTTAAGTAGAGATGAGGTTTTGCCATGTTGGTCAGGCTGGTCTTGAACTCCTGACTTCAGGTTATCCACCTGCCTTGGCCTTCCAAAATGCTGTGATTACAGGAATGAGCAACTGCACCCGGCTGGTACAACTTTAATAACAGATATCAGTGTTAAAAATAGTTCCCTTGTTTTTTCATGTTAATAATATATTTTATTTAACCCAATATATGCAAATATTAGTTAACATGCAATCAATATAAAACATTGACTTTGGCTTATACATAAATAAAGTGTGTCTCTATACTCAAGGAGAATATTCACCAAAACCATTGGTCATCAGTATAGTCACCATCCATACTGACATAAAGTTTATTGGAATAGTTGTTCACCATTTCAACTTGTCAGTATGTTAAAACTCACATTTCCAGTGTAATGTAGAAGTCATTTATAGTGTACTACCGATGCAGTTATATTTTGGAAAAAGGATTTTTGCTGCCCGTGCTGTCTTGTTTTCTTTTATATTTTGGCCTGTTTGAATAGAGTTATAATGGATAAGTTTAATGTCTCAATAAGTAAGGTGGTAGGCAGAGTGGGAATAGCATAATATGTGTAGGAAAACCAATAGCTGGCATTAAGAGTACTAAACTTTATTTTTTTTTATTTTTTTGAGACAGAGTCTTACTCTGTCATCCAGTCTGGAGTGCAGTGGCATGATCTTGGGTCACTGTAACCTCCACCTCCCAGGTTTAAGTGATTTTCCTCCCTCAGCCTTCTGTGTAGCTGGGTTTACAGGTGCATGCCACCACACCCAGCTAATTTTTGTATTTTTAGTAGAGACAAGGTCTCACCATGTTGGTCAGGCTGGTCCCAAACTCTTGGCCTCAAGTCAATCTGCCCACCTTGACCTCCCAAAGTGCTGGGATTACAGATGTGAGCCACCACACTCGGCCAAGAATACTAAATACTTTTGAAAATAAAGCCTTGAGTCTTTCTTGAATATTTCATTTCCATACTTCTACTGTGACATTTTAGTACTTTAAGGATTTTGGTAGAGAGTTTTTGTTTATATGGCTATTGTGATGTGACCCTATTTACCAATTTGCCATAAAGTTTATGGCAATTCATATTACTCGGGATGATTTCAATAGCCATTGAGGAAGTTTTTAAAGTTTTTCTTTTAGTGTTACAGTGTTGCAGTCATACAGTAGAGGATTTGTGTGTTTGGCATTTTAGTCCATATGTAATTTTCAGTTAAATTCTTAAATGCTTGAATTTTAGTTTTGCATACTTAACTTTGACTGTACTGACAAGATGATGAAATGATTCATAATTCCTACTTCATGTAATCAAACTTACCAATTGGGAGAGTTGGGATGGATATGTATAGAAAATATGCAGACGAAACTTTCCCTTTATTTGTAATTGACAAAATTGTATATATTTATTGTTTATAACATGTTTTGAAAGATGTATACATTTTGAAATAGCTCATTCTAGCCAACTAACATACATATTACTTCACATACTTACCATTTTTGTGGTGTGAACAGTTTAAATCTGTCATTGATTTTGAAATAGAATACATTGTTTACTATTGTCTTCATGTTGTACAATAGATCTTTTAAATTTATTCCTCCTATCTAACTGAAATTTTGTATGCTTTGCCTACCATCTCTTCAACCTCCTATCTCTGAGAGATGACACTTTCTTGTGGATTACCAAATCCTCTTTATTTATCTGGCAAACTCATCCTTTGAACATGTATGGTATTAAGTAGCTAAGAGTTTCAAGGCATCTGATATTTAAAACATATGTAGAAAATTTGGTAATGTGACTGTATTGTGTAATTTGTAGAATAGTATATAACTTTAAGACCTTATTATTCATAAGTATCAGCTACAATACATACTTCAGACAGAACAAGAAGTTAGAGTGGGATGAAAACCCTTTGGATTCTTTGGATCTGTTAATTTTTGACCTCAAGAAAATCTCAAGGGATTTGGAGGAAATGGTGTTTTTATATACATCTCGTGGTTACACAAATTGGTATATTTATTTTGGAAAGTAGTGGCATGTAATACATTTGAAAGCACGTCTACCTTACCACCCATTTGTTCCAATTTTCAGCATGTACCCTCTAGCAGGGGTCAGCAAAATTTTGCCTACAGTCTCAGTATGTATTTTAGGCTTTGTGGACCAAGTGGCAAAATTGAAGATAATATGTAGGAACTTAAGAAGAGAGAAGAAATTTTACAAATTCTGAGTTTATAATATTCAAAGTATAATAACTGAGTACAGTTTTTGGGTAATACAGTTTTATTTTTCTTTTATTTATTTTTTTGAGATGGAGTCTTGCACTGTCACCCGGGCTGGAGTGTAATGGCATGATCTCGGCCCACTGCATCTCTGCCTCCCAGTTCAAGCGATTCTCCTGCCTCAGGAGCTGAGATTCTCCTGCCCAAGTAGCTGAGATTACAGGTGCCCACCTGGCTAATTTTTTGTATTTTTAGTAGAGATGGGGCTTCACTATGTTGGCCAGGCTGGTTTCGAACTCCTGACCTTGTGATCTGCCCTCCCAAAGTGCTGGGATTACTGGTGCGAGCCACCCCGCCTGGGCAGTACAGTTTTATTAATGAAAAGAGTGGAATTATTTTTGGAGGACAACATTTTACCTAATTGGGATTTCAACTTATTGTTCCCATCATCACGTTGATTATAAAAATGTTCATATGTAAAAATTATTCTTAGCTTATAGGGTATCCCAGAACAAGCAGTGTGTGGGATTTGGCTTGTAGGTTATACTTGGTTTTTGCCGTGTTTTCTTCTGAGAGGTTTACTGTTTAGGGATTAACCAGGGAAGTGAAAGACTTTTGCGGTGAGAACCACAAAACAGAGCTGAAAGAAACTAAGATATACATAAATGGAAGCACATCTCATCTTCTTGAATTAGAAGACTTAATACTGCCCATGCTGTCCATTCTACACATTCAGTGCAGTCTCCATTACAATCCCAATGTTTTTTGCAGAAGTAGAAAAACTCATCCTGAAATTCATATGGACTCTAAAGGGACCCTGAATAACCAAAACAATCTTGAAAAAGAACAAAGCCGAAGGACTTCCTGTTACTGATTCCAGAATTTACTACAGAGCTATAGTAGTCAAAACAGTGTGGTACTGGTATAAAAATAGATATATGGACCAGTGGAAAAGAATACAGTGCCCAGAGATTAACCATTGTATATGTGGCCAAATGATTTTTGACAAGTATGAAGACTGTTAAATGGGAAAGGACAGTCTTTTTAGCAAATGACGCTGGGGAAACTGGATAATGCATATGCAAAAAAATGAAGTTAAACCCTTAACACCATATTAAAAAAAAAAAAGTTAAAATTGAACAGAGTCCTAAATGTAAGACCTATAAAAAGTACTTCATTTTTATGCCTGACTATTTCATTGCATGGGTATACTACTACAGTTTATTCATTTATTCACTGATGGACGTTTGGGTTATTTCCGCTTTTTGGCTATTAGGAATAATATGGCTATGAATATTCATGTCTAAATTTTTATGTGAGTATAAGTTTTCATTTCTCGGGTACATATACCTAGGTTTGGAATTGCCTGGTCGTAGGGTATTTTTAAAAATATTTTTAGGAACTACCAAACTGGTTTTTAAGGAATTGTTTTGTTATCCCACCACTGATAAGTGAGAGTTTCTGTTTTTCCACATCCTCACTAACTCTTTCACTTTTGTTATTGTCTGTCTTTGTGATCTTAGGAATCTTAATGGTTGTTAAAGTGGCATCTCGCTGTGGTTTGATTTATATTTCCATAATGACTAATGCTACTCAGCCTTTTTTTATGTGCTTATTATCTTTTGGTTATTTGTATATGTTCTTTGGATAAATATCTATTGTAGTCTTTTGCCCATTTTAAAATTGAGTTGTCTTTTCGTTGTCAAGTTGCAAGCATCTTTTATGTATTCTGAAGTGTTTTATTTCTTGAACAGTGTAAGTGACAGCATGTCACTATTCTTATTTTTAAAATTATGGGTGGTGAAAATGAAATCAGAGTGTATTGATAATTTTCCTTGCTTAAATTGTTGGTGGAAATGAAATCAAGAGAAAATACTTTTTTTGCCCTCCATAGGAGGAAAACATAAGGATAGCACCAGTGTTAGTCCAGAGTTTTCTTTTGTTTCAATAGATATCTCAACAAAAACTAGGTTGAGAGGGTTTAAGAAGTAATAGGTGATGGAAACATTATAGCACACTCTAGGCCAGGGGTCCCCAGCCTCTGTGATTTCACAAGTCACAGTAAAAACAGCAACTGTGAACAAGATTTGGACACTCCAGTCCAACTCTGGAATTTAAACATCTTAAGATAAGAATAAGCAGGGGTCCTCAATCCCTGGGCCACGGAACCTGACTGTATAGCAGGAGGTGAGCAGCAGAGCAAGCAAGCAATATTGCTTGAGCTCTGCCTCCTGTTAGATCAGTGGTGGTGTTAGATTCTTATAGGAGAGTGAACCTATTGTGAACTGCACATGTGAGGGATCTGGGCTGCATGCTCCTTATAAGAATCTAATGGCTGATGATCTGAGGTGGAACAGTTTTATTTCGAAACTGTTCCCCCGACCTCCAGTCCGTGGAAAAATTGTCTTCCATGAAACCATTCCCTGGTGCCAAAGAGGTTGGGGAATGCTGCTCTTGGCTATTCATTCAAGATATTTGCTGATGAAAGGAGAGAAATGTAGTTTTACTGATGATTGAAGGGGGAAGATGGTGATGAGAAAGGTTATTTATTTCTCTTTAAGTGGAGAATCAACCATTCCTTTCTAGGTGAAGGGAAGGAGGCAATGGAGGGAGGAAGGAAGATTGGGTGAGATTGTGAGTTCATTTTTCCCACATGTAAAATGAGATGATTGAGTTAATCTCTAAGCAGTTTGAGCTCTAAAATTCTGTGGTTAATTTTGATTTCATTATTTTCCCCTGAGGAGTTTTTCTTTATGAGATGTTCATTATTATGTTGTACAATTCTAGTTACAATTATTCTTTCTTCAGTTTTTGTGTTTCAATGTATTATTGTGTACATACCAACCTTTGAAATAAAGGAGATGCATAAAGGGACAAACTTTATGATGCTGAGTATATTATTATACCATGTTTTGTTATAATGGCAATAACAAAAGTGATTTATTGTATATCACAATTGTAATGTATTATTTTCATTTATAGTTAGCATGTGCTTTTTATACTTTTGTCTTTTTAAAATTGCAAATTCTAATTTCTGACAATAATTTCCGGCAAAATCTTACAGAAGTAAGTTGCTTTATAATGTTTCTAAATCCATTACAGTTTCTTCTATTTGAGATATTAATTCAAGAACATTTGTTGTAAAATGTTACAATGTTGATAATATATTTTTATCATTTGCTAATTGGGATTTTTAAAAACAAGTGCTGATACAGTTTAACTTTTCCTTTAATGAGACGTGTAAGTCCTTTTACTCAACTTCATAATTTCCTTTAACTAAAATTTCTGTTGGTAGTTATGCTTACTGTTTGATACATTCTTACTGCTCTAGACTATTAGTTTGCAACATTTACCAAACCAATTTTGAACATGTGAACTATCCTTCATGAAAGCAACTTCAGTTTATACTGCGCTGGTTCTGCTTTTTCAAATTAAGTATTTGTAGTCTTTGTCAAGGGATGTTGACAAATTATTAGGTTACATAGGTTTTGTAAATCTATGTATCTGATTGCTATAATTTAAAAGAGCTAGGTTAAAAATTTATTTTTAAATGGTTATTTTTGATTTGGTGGATAATAGAAGAAGCAAAATATGACTCATAATATTTTGGCAGTATTTAGAAGGTAACTTCTTTGTCCAGTAGGCCCTCTTTCATTGTAATTTTCATCTGCTTGAGTGTTTTTTTTAGAAGCATTTCTAGACAACACAAAAATGTAATAAAGGCTTTTAAAAAATGATAGACTAGTATGTAGTTCCCCCAAAGCCCTTTGTAATTATGCAGACAACAAGTAGGGATCTTCTCTATACCCAGTTTCTTTAATATAGTTGATAGTGTCTCTGATTATACTGTTGGGGCATTTAATGGAAAATTTGACAGTGGCTTTGAGAGAGTTCTTAGTTGAGCATAGTTAATATGATGTGATAAAATATTATCTTTATTCTTAACTCTAAATATTTGGCAGTTGTACATTATTTCAAAAATGTGTTTTCTTTTGTTATATTAATAACTGTAAATTTCAGAATCCTTTGAATATTGGGTCTTTATGAGGAAGTAAGAAATCCTGAAATTGTACGGTAACCAGCGCAGTGCTTTGTATATATTGTTGCCCAGAACAGGTCTTCAAAATGAATTAATGTGAAATATTTTAATTTTAAGTTATAATTTTAAGTAATCATTCCATTATTAGAAACATGTCTTTTTCTTTTTTTCTCAATTCTATACTTTCTGTCTGTTGGTTAATAGCACATTATAGGTATTGATGGGTACATCATTATTTTCCTTGATAGTAATTAGATAAGAAGTAGGTCCTTTGAAATGCAGTTTTCCTTGAAAATGTAATTTTTAATAATGTTTTATTTCTAAAACATTGTTTTGTTCACTCAAAACTGAGTGTATAAGAAATAATTTGACATTGTTAATTTGATGAATGTTAGGAGCATAGTAGCTTTTTGAAACTATTTGGAAGTAGCTTAATTTTTAAAAGAAATTGATAATTGTTTTATGCTCATTAAATAGTATTTTGAAAATCAGTTATGAAGAAATGTTAAACATATTTAATTATAGAACCTTACAGTTAATATTAATTAATTCTAGAGATATGGAAGTCAGTGCTTTATAAACCCAAGGGTTAAAAAATTATAACTAAAGATGAATGTTGAGATGAAGCTACTTTTACATTTACCGGAAAACAGTAACTCTTTGTTTTGTATCCATGTGTGTATTTCCATTGTGCCGTGTTTGTCTTTTGTTGTTTTAGAAATAATTGAAGCAGAAATGTCATCAGTTTTCTGCAGTATTCATGTAACATGTAATGTTACATTGTTTCTTCCTATTATGACAAATGTAGTAGCCAGGAATTTCAGGGATTGCTTATAAAATTTTGTAGTATGATCTGCTTGCTTTAAGCATAAACATGCTTATACATATAAAGAGTAATTTATTCCATGTACCAGATTTCTTGGGGTTTAAAACCTCAATCCCACAATTACTTTCACAAAGTAAAAGTAGGAAAGAGGGGGGACGATCCAAGATGGCTGTTTAGGAACAGCTCAGGATTGCAGCTCCCAGTGAAAGCGCAGAGGGTGAGTGGACGCCACTTTTTTTATTGCCCACAGACTAGGAAATTCCCAGGTGGAGAAGCCCCACAGGTCGCTAGTGCAGCTGTTTTGGCTAGCGTGGCTGTGTCGGCTGGCACGGCTGCTTTGCCCCGCGCAGCTGCTTTGTCAGCGCCCCGACGCAGTGGTTCTCCGTACAAAATACACTGGTCCAGGTGCCCTTTTGGCTGGCGACTGGAGCCACGGGAAGTTGCCCATTCATCTGATTAAAAAGGGGACTGAACAGGGAACCAGGACAGTAGATTCCAGGGCAAAAAAAGCACCACGAATCTCAGCGCCACTGTTTAAGCCAGCGCAGTGAGTCACCACATGGGAAAACACACAGATCCCGGTGCCTCTTCAACAGGCGACTGGAACACCAACTTAAAAAAAAGGCTCTGAGGCAGGGAGCCAGGCGATCAGGCTTGGCTGGTCCCACCCCCCCAAAAAACAGCAATCAGAAACCCTCTGGATTGAGAGTTTCACAGCAAGTGCAGCTGAACCCGGGATGGTCCAGCTCGGTGGGGGAGGGGCATCCACGATTACCGAGGCACTTCAAAGCTAAGGAGGTAGTCAGCCAATGCTGAGGCAGCCTGCCATTGTCAAGGCAACCCTCCATTGCTGAGGCAGCCTGCTGTTGCCAAGGCAACCGCCACTACAGACAGAGTCGGCCATAATAGAGGTGGGCCACCATTGTTGAGGCAGTTCTAACTACTCCCATATAAACAGGACTGCAGGGAACTTCACTCGGCAGCTGGGTGGAGCCCACAGCAGCTCAGCAAAGCCTCTACAGGCGGACAATGACTAGACTGCCTCCTTGCTGGGCAGGGCAGCGCTGAAGGAGAAAAAAAAAGAAGGCAGCAGCATAAAGGAAACTCATAAATAAAGCCCTAAATCCCTGGGACAGAGCTGGGAACAAAAAGCGGTTTATGAGTTCTGCTGCAGCAGACCTAAATGCACCTGCCCAGCAGCTCTGAATGAACAATGGAGCTCACAGCTCAGCATTTGAGCTCCTATAAAGAAGAGACCGTCTCCTCAAGGAGCTCCCTGACTCCTGTATATCCAAAGAGCCACCTCATAAAGGAGAGATCAGATTGACACTTGGCGGGTATCCTTCTGGGACAAAGATAGCAGAAGAAGAAAACTGGTAACAACCCTTACTGTTCAGCAGCTGCTGCAGGTGATCCCCAGGCAAGCAGGGCCTGGAGTGGACCTCAGCAGACCTACAGCATAGGGGCCAGACTGTCAGAAGGAAAACTAAGAAACAGAAATAACCGCATCATCAGCAAACAGAACGTCTACTCAGAGACTCAATCTGAAAGCCAGCAACTACAAAGACGACAGGTGGATAAATCCATAAAGATGGGAAGAAACCAGCGCAAAAAGGATGAAAACACCTGAAACCAGAACACCTCTCCTCCTACAAGGGACCACAACTCCTCACCAGCAAGGGAACAAAGTTGGATGGAGAAGGAGTGTGATGAAATGACAGAATCAGACTTCAGGAGGTGAGTAGTAAGAAGCTTCTGTGAACTAAAAGAACATGTTCTAACCCAATGCAGAGAAACTAAGAACCTTGAAAAAAGATTTGACGAAATGCTAACGAGAATGGACAAAATAGAAAGGAATATAAGTGAATTGATGGAGCTGAAAAACACAACACGAGAACTTTGCGAAGCATGCACAAGTTTCAACAGCCGAATTGACCAAGCAGAAGAAAGGATATCAGAGGTCGAAGATCAACTGAATGAAGTAAAATGGGAAGGCAAGAATAGAGATAAAAGGGTAAAAAGGAATGAACAAAGTCTCCAAAAAATGCGGGACTATGTTAAAAGACCTAATCTACTTTGGATAGGTGTACCTGACGGTGACGAAGAGAATGAATCTAAGCTGGAAAATACTCTTCAGGATATTATCCAGGAAAACTTCCCCAACCTAGCAATGCAGGCCAATATTCAAGTCCAGGAAATACAGAGAACACCACAAAGATGTTCCTCAAGAAGAGCAACCCCAAGGCACATAATCGTCAGATACACCAGGGTTGAAATGAAGGAGAAAATAGTAAGGGCAGCCAGAGAGAAAGGTCAGGTTACCCACAAAGGGAAGCCCATCAGACTCACAGCAGATCTCTCAGCAGAAACCTAACAAGCCAGAAGAGAGTGGGGGCCAATATTCAACATCCTTAAAGAAAAGAACTTTCAACCCAGAATCTCCTATGCAGCCAAACTAAGCTTCATAAGTGAAGGAAAAATAAAATCCTTTGTGAACAAGCAAGTACTCAGAGATTCCATCACCACCAGGCCTGCTTTACAAGAGCTCCTGAAAGAGGCTCTACACATATAAAGAAACAACCAGTACCAGCCACTCCAAAAACATGCCAAATGGTAAAGAGAATCAACACAATGAAGAACCTGCATCAACTAATGGGCAAAACAGCCAGCTAGCACCAAAATGGCAGTATCAAATTCACACATAACAATATTAACCCTAAATGTAAATGGACTAAATGCCCCAATCAAAAGACACAGACTGGCAAATTGGATAAAAAGCCAAAGCCCATTGGTGTGCTGTATCCAGGAAACCCATCTCACATGCAAGGATACACAAAGGCTCAAAATAAAGGGATGGAGGAAGATTTACCAAGCAAATGGAGAGCAAAAAAAAGCAGGAGTTGCAATTCTCATCTCTGATAAATTAGACTTTAAAGCAACAAAGATCATAAGAGACAAAGAGGGACATTACATAATGGTAAAAGGATCAATGCAACAAGAAGAGCTAACGATCCTAAATATATACGCACCCAATACAGGAGCACCCAGATACATAAGGCAAGTTCTTAATGACTTACAAAGGGACTTAGACTCCCACACAATAATAGTGGGAGACTTTAACACCCCATTGTCAACATTAGACAGATCAGCCAGACAGAAAATTAACAAGGATATCCAGGACTTGAACTCAGACCTGGACCAAGCAAACCTAATAGACATTTACAGAACTCTCCACCCCAAATCCACGGAATATACATTCTTCTCAGCACCACATCACACCTACTCTAAAATTGACCACATAATTTGGAGTAAATCACTCCTCAGCAAATGCAAAAGAACGGAAATCATAACAAACAGTCTCTCAGACCACAGTGCAATCAAGTTAGAACTCAGAATTCAAAAACTAACTCAGAACCGCACAGCTTCATGGAAACTGAACAACTTGCTCTTGAATGTTGACTGGATAAACAATGAAATGAAGGCAGAAATAAAGATGTTCTTCGAAACCAACGAGAATGAAGACACAACATACCAAAATCTCTGGGACACATTTAAAGCAGTCTCTAGAGGAAAATATATAGCAATAAGTGCCCACGTGAGAAGCAAGGAGAGATCAAAAATTGACACCCTATCATCAAAACTGAAAGAGCTAGAGGAGCAAGATCAAAAAACTCAAAGTCCAGCAGAATGCAAGAAATAGCTAAGTTCAGAGCAGAACTGAAGGAGATAGAGACAGAAAAAACCCTTCAAAAAAATCAATCCAGGAGCTGCTTTTTTGAAAAGATCAACAAAATAGACCAATAGCCAGATTAATAAAAAAGAAAAGAGAGAATAACCAAATTGATGCAATAAAAAACGATAAAGGGGATATCACCACAGATTCCACAGAAATTCAAAGCATCATCAGAGATTATTACAAACAACTCTATGCACATCATCTAGTAAACCTGGAAGAAATGGATAAATTCCTGGACACTTGCCTCCTCCCAAGCCTAAACCAGGAAGTAGCCGAAACCCTGAACATAACCATAGCAAGGTCTGAAGTTGAGGCAGCAATTAAGAGCTTACCACCCAATAAAAGCCCAGGTGCAGACGGGTTCACAGCCAAATTCTACCAGACATACAAAGAGGAGCTGGTACCATTCCTTCTGAAACTATTCCAAAGAATACAAAATGAGGGAATTCTTCCCAAATCATTTTATGAGACCAACATCACCCTGATTCCAAAACCCGGCAGAGACTCAACAAGAAAAGAAAACTTCAGGCCAATATCCATGATGAACATAGATGCAAAAATCTTCAACAAAGTACTGGCAAGCTGACTGCAACAGCACATCAAAAAGCTTATCCACCATGATCAAGTAGGCTTCATCCCAGGGATGCAAGGCTGGTTCAACATACACAAGGCTATAAACGTAATTCACCACATAAACAGAACCAAAGACAAAAACCACATGATTATCTCAATTGATGCAGAGAAGGCCTTTGACAAAATTCAACAGCTGTTTATTCTAAAAACCCTCAATAAGCTAGCTATTGACGGAATGTATCTCAAAATAATAAAAGCTATTTATGACAAACCAACAGCCAATATCATACTGAATGGGCAAAAACTGGAAGCATTCCTCTTGAAATCTGGCACTAGACAAGGATGCCCTCTCTCACCACTCCTATTCAATATAGGACTGGAAGTTCTAGCCAGAGCAATCAGGCAAGAAAAAGAAATAAAGGGTATTCAAATAGGAAAGGAGGAAGTCCAATTGTCCCTATTAGCAGATGACATGATTGTATATCTAGAAGACCCCATCGTCTCAGCCCCAAATCTCCTGAAACTGATAAGCAACTTCAGCAAAGTCTCAGGATACAAAATCAATGTGCAAAAATCACATGCATTTAGGCCGGGCGTGATGGCTCAAGCCCGTAATCCCAGCACTTTGGGAGGCCGAGGCGGGTGGATCACGAGGTCAAGAGATCGAGACCATCCTGGTCAACATGGTGAAACCCCGTCTCTACTAAAAATACAAAAAATTAGCTGGGCATGGTCGTGCATGCCTGTAATCCCAGCTACTCAGGAGGCTGAGGCAGGAGAATTGCCTGAACCCAGGAGGCGGAGGTTGCGGTGAGCCGAGATCGCGCCATTGCACTCCAGCCTGGGTAACGTGAGTGAAA
>NW_022436943.1:1694691-1713949 GCF_009761245.1 Sapajus apella | reverse complement strand
AAAAAAAAAAAAAAAAAAAAAAAAAATCACATGCATTCCTATTCACCAAAAACAGACTTAAAGAGAGCCAAATCAAGAATGTACTGCCATTCACAATTGCCACAAAGCGAATAAAATAGCTAGGAATACAACTAACAAGGGATGTAAAGGACCTCTTCAAGGAGAACTACAAGCCACTGCTCAATGAAATAAGAGAGGACACAAACAGATGGAGAAACATTCCATGTTCATGATTAGGTAGAATCAATATCATGAAAATGGCCATACTGCCCAGTGTAATTTATGGATTTAATGCTATCCCCATCAAGCTACCAATGACCTTCTTCACAGAACTGGAAAAAACCACCTTAAACTTCATATGGAACCAAAAGAGAGCCCGCATAGCCAAGTCAATTCTAAGCAAAAAGAACAAAGGGGGAAACATCACACTACCAGACTTCAAACTATACTACAAGGTTACAGTCATCACGACAGCATGGTACTGGTACCAAAACAGAGATATAGACCAATGTAACAGAACAGAGGTCTCAGAGGCAACACAACGTATCTACAACCATCCAATCTTTGACAAACCAGACAAAAACAAGCAATGGGGAAAGGATTCCCTGCTTAATAAATGGTATTGTGAAAACTGGCTAGCCATGTGCAGAAAGCAGGAACTGGACCCCTTCCTGACACTTTACACTAAAATTAACTCCAGATGGATTAAAGACTTAAACATAAGACCTAACACTATAAAAGCCCTACAAGAAAATCTAGGCAAAACCATTCAGGACATACGCGTAGGCAAGGACTTCATGACCAAAACACCAAAAGCATTGGCAACAAAAGCCAAAATCGACAAATGGGAACTAATCAAACTCCACAGCTTCTGCACAGCAAAAGAAACAGTCATTAGAGTGAATCGGCAACCAACAGAATGGGAAAAAATTTTTGCAGTTTACCCATCTGACAACGGGCTGATATCCAGAATTTACAAAGACCTAAAACAGATTTAGCAGAAAAAGACAAGCCCATTCAAAAGTGGGCAAAGGATATGAACAGATACTTTACAAAAGAAGACGTACATGTTGCCAATAAACATATGAAAAAATGCTCATCATTACTGGTCATCAGAGAAATGCAAATCAAAACTACATTGAGATACTATCTCATGCCAGTTGGAATGGCGATCATTAAAAAATCTAGAGACAACAGATGCTGGAGAGGATGTGGAGAAATAGGAACACTTTTACACTGTTGGTTGGAGTGTAAACTAGTTCAACCATTGTGGAAGACAGTGTGGCGATTCCTCAAGGACCTAGAAATAGAAATTCCATTTGACCCAGCAATCCCATTACTGGATATATATCCAAAGGATTATAAATCGTTCTACTATAAGGACACATGCACACGAATGTTCATTGCAGCACTGTTTACAATAGCAAAGACCTGGAACCAACCCAAATGCCCGTTGATGGTAGACTGGACAGGGAAAATGTGGCACATATACACCATGGAATATTATGTAGCCATCAAAAATGATGAGTTCGTGTCCTTTGTAGGGACATGGATGAACCTGGAAAACATCATTCTGAGCAAACTGACAGAAGAGCAGATCAAACACCACATGTTCTCACTCATAGGCGGGTGTTGAACAGTGAGAACACATGGACACAGGGAGGGGAGCACTACACACTGGGGTCAGTTGAGGGGAAAAAGGGGAGGGACGGTGGGGGGTGTGGAGTTGGGGTGAGATAGCAAGGGGAGAGATGCCAGATGTAGGTGATGGGGAAGAAGGCAGCAAATCACATTGCCACGTGTGTACCTATGCAACAATCTTGCATGTTCTTCACATGTACCCCGAAACCTAAAATGCAATAAAATAAATAAATGGAAAAAACAAAAACAAAAAGAAAGTGGAAAGAAACATTTTAGGATATGTTTCAATATCCTTTTTGTTTGTACATTATACAAGTTGAAGACAAAATACATTTTAAACAGTTTTTCTTGTAGTTAATGTTCTTTTAGCCATAAAATATTAACATTAATTTATAAAATTTATAGTTCGTAGTGTAGAAAATGCAGTCAGATGTTTATGTTTATGGAAAAATGTATATTGTAGCAAATAATAAAACAGTAAATGAGGAATCTGTATGGAAATAAAATGTGAAACTTAATATTAGTCAAAAGAGCATTGATCTTTCAGTGATGTGAAATAAATACTGTATATTTAAATATCTTTTGACCTACAGTCAAGTTTTTCAAAAGAATTTGGGAAGTGGTAAAAGACTTTGGTACTTATTTAGTGTGCAGCTGTTGTACAGCAAATTGAAAGTGAAGTATTTTATCCTGTCCTTATTAAAACTTTATCTGTAAAAACACTGATTTTTGTTTCTTTCTTTCTTTGTTTTAGATATTTGGTTTCCAGGCAGGACTGACGTCTTTGGATTGCAGTGGATCTTACTGCTTACCTGTACCGATTATTCCCTCTTTCAGCACTGCTCTTTATGGTAAACTTCTGAAACTCCCCACATGCTGGTAAGTCTTACATGTTAAAATGTGACTCATGTTAATTTCTGTTTTTTATGAGGGAAAACAACCCAAATATGTCTGTCTTATGCCCACGTTAGTTTTATACAAAACTTTAGAAAAAATATCTGAACTTGTGCTTTTACTGAGACACTAAAAATCTTTTTTAAATTTCTGAAATCTGTTAGTTCATAGTGTCTTTTGGGACAATAATAACTGTTATTAGGGTAGTAACTTAATTCATGTTGTATATATATAAAATACTTCAGATTATAATAGGAACTGTAAGAGCAACTGCCTTTTTTTTCAAGATGGTATAAAGATTTTAAAAAGGTATAAATTAATATCAAGGTCAAAGTATTTATTAAGTAGTAATTTCATATATATTCATAGTCACTTAACAAAGTATACTCATTATATAGAGTTAGAATGTATTTATATATCTAGTAGCTATATTTTGTAAGAAATTGATTGTAGCTCACTATTTTCATTCAGGATTGAGTTGCCATATTTGATGGTCACATTTTCTTAAATTCAAAGAGATTTACAGAAAGAAAGCCAGTAATTATCAATTACAAATTTTTAGTTTAAAGGAATGCTTTTAATGTATTGTTTAAATATATAAAATAATGTTTAAATATATGAAATTAATTTTTAGTGAGCCAACTTTCCAATTTAAAATGTGAATTATTTTCATTATTTAGAATATGTCTTTTGTATTCTCATTGGTAAGCTTATTTTTGCAAGATAGTTTTTCTATTAGTTTTTTTACTAAAAGTGACATAACTTTTAGAAAATTAGCATTAATTTCTTTCTTTCTTTTTTTTTTTTGAGGCAGAGTCTTGCTCTGTCTCCAGGCGCCAGGCTGGAGTGCAGTGGCGCCATCTTCAGTCACTGCAACCTCTGCCTCCTGGGTTCAAGCAATTCTCCTGCTTCAGACTCCCTAGTAGCTGGGACTGCCAACTCATGCCACCATGCCCAGCTAATTTTTGTATTTTAGTGGAGATGGGGTTTCACTATGTTGGCCAGGATGGTCTTGATCTCTTGACCTTGTGATCCATCCACCTCAGCCTCCCAAAATGCTCAGATTACAGACGTGAGCCACTGTGCCCAGCTAATTTCTTGACTAAAATACTTCAGTTGCTAACAATTTGTTTCTTTAATAATACATAACTTTTAAAATGAAATTAGTAAAATAATTGCTGACATTTTCAAGAAAATTTGACTGCTGATACAGAAAAAATTTTAAAAAGTTGTAGTTACCAATTCCTTTATAAAATGAAATGATTATTAAATTATTATTCTTAATTTCTAATGATAAATTTTATTTTGTCCTTACTCCTCCATATGTTGTTTATTATGCTACATAGAGATGGATTTAACTTTTTGTTAGCATACATGGTATGTTGCATTTGAGCCAACTTTCATGTTCTAATCTATTAAGAAATAAACTGGAATATGTCACAGTTGATATGGTGATATCAATTTTAATAGGTATTTATCAACTATTATCTCCGTTATATGCTGGTTAAATTACCATTTATAGGACTAAAATAGTTTTATTGTAAACAGTGCAATTTACTGTAGAAAATTCTTAATTTCTTTAAAAAAGTCCACATTTTTCAAAATGATTATCTTCTTTATATAAAATGAATATTTAAATAAGTAAGGCTTATTTTAAGGATACTTAGGGGTTATTATGAATATTGTCAAATGTTACTTAAAATATGCCTGCAGACATCTAGAAATAATATTCCAGTTAAATACTGAAAGTATGAGATCACAGAATGCCAATAGTTTTTGGATGTGTTTTGCTTTTTTGTAGTTAAGACTACTGCTGTGCTATTTTAGTGATATTTTTGCTGTGCTTTATGGAAGTATGTTGATTTGAAATGGTTTCTTGAAGTCGTTTTCCTTAATAAATGTAAAAAACATGTTTAATGAATCTGCTAATAACTCTAACTTGAAAATAAAAAAACAAAACTTAATAAATTGAGATACTGATTAGTTTTAGTGCAATTTGAAGTCAATGAAATACTGCTTAAAGCAGTATGTCCTACAAGTTTAAAGAAAGCAGACAGTTTCCCTGGGACATCAGAGATAGCTGATGAGATGAGGCCTTGTTAGAATTGGATATTAATGGATGAGACAGATATCCATATATCTATCACTGCATACAGTAGGGGAAGAATTTGGAAAGTTACTCTAGCTTAGACTTGTCCATAAGCGAGGATACCTAAGCATTTTAATATGAACACTTAAAAATAGTTAAACCAGTTAATCAAATATTCATTAGTCCCATTTCTTTATGTTCAGATTTGTTAAAGTCTAACCAAAATACAGTCTCAAATTCACTTTGTCCTATAATTGAGGGTTCAAAATTGAGGGATATATGCAATATATTTTGGAAGTTTGGAGTATAGAAATATTGGCTTAGAAAGTGATGGAGAACATGGAGGGGTAACTTTTAAGCAGGCTATTGAAGAATGGGTATAATCTGAGAGAGTATACTGTACTATTTTATATAGTACTAGGTACCTAGTTTAATAAAGTTTTCATAACAGCTCTGTGAGGTAAGATGATATTCTCTCTTATAAACTCTCCCTGAATTTCAGAGGTTAAAGAAGTTGTCCAAAGTCACACACTGGCCTCACAGGATTTTCATGGTGGATTGTCTGATTTGAACATCTTTGATTGTTTTATTACTTGAAGGAGTGAAGGGGACATATATTATCTTTTGTTAATCAGTTTTGAAGGCCCTGTATGCTGCTGGCCTGTAGTTAAAGTAAATTTCCATGGATTGATATGCTAGCTAATAAATCTGGACTCTTGCTAGTGTTAGTTAATAGTATGTAGATATTATTGTAATGCTGATCTTAAAATTGTGTATATTAGCATTAGGTGGAATCTTAGAAATTACCCCAGTTACTGAGTCTTTATGACATACTTTTGGTTTATTGTCATCTGTCTAAGGCTTGAACATTTTATTTTATTCAAGGATGTTAGCTACTTTGTGAGCCAGCCATAATTGGGCAGCTCAAAATTTCTTTTTTTTATTTAATCAAAGTCTACTTTTATATGAGAAGTTTATACTTGGATTTCTGCCTCACAATAATGTTTATTCTCTAATTATTATATATATCATGAGGCATTTTTATTCTCAGAGAAATGTGCGAAAACACCTATTTCTTTTTAAGATTGAGGGACTTCTAAGTTCCCATTTTTTACTTAGCACAGGGCCAAATGTTGATTTTTAACTAGCAAAGTTATTGAACAGATTATCTGTAGGAGAAAAATGCTTTTGTGGAATCTTTGAGTTCAGTGTTAATTAGAAGATATGGGACTTGGTGCTGGTAGGCTGGTGATACTGGTATTGTATCTGAAGGTTAGGTGAGGCAGATACTGGTCCTTTTGCCTCCCTGAAACTGAAAACTGAAGGGATCATTTGCCCGGGCTGAGAATGACACCAGAGTAAATTCTTTCTGTTTTAATAGATCCTGGGACCTTCAAGTCTAAAAAAAAAATGTCAGTAGTACTTATGAGCAAACATAGAAAATAAGTAACCTTTTAGGACTTATAATAATGTTTATTCGACTGCCCTATTCTTAATAATAACACAGTTTGAGGCTTCAAGAAGCTATACTTGGGTGTTTTTAATGAACCTGGAGATAGATTTTCCTTCCAAAAGTGTGTTCATCAGTCTGCTTTTGTGATTAACATTCTCTTTAACTAAATACCTAAAAATAAAAAGACTTAAATGGGATGGTAATTCTCTTATCTCCACTGATTCATGTTAGACCAATTTTTCAGCTTTAGTTCTGGCATCTAAGATGTGCTTCTATGGAATGTTTTGAATAAAAAGAAACATTGACATCTATTACAATCTTTTCATTTCAAAGATGATAAAACTGAGTCCCAGAGAGGTCAAATTTCTTGCCTAAGAACACACAGTTAATTAATATCAGTGCCTCAGTTTGATCCTTTCTTGATACAAGACTCTATCAACTGTACCATTTTGCTTAAAACAATTACTATTAATATTTCAAAAAGTAACTGTTTTAGAATGTAAAATTCAATAGCATTAAGTACATTCACATTGTTGTGCAATAGTACCACCATTCTACTTTCTGTCTGTATAAATTTGACTATTCTAGGTACCTCATTTAAATGGAATAATTCAATATTTGTCATTTGTGTCTGGCTCATTTCACTTAGCATAATATTTTCAAGATTAATCCATATTGTAGCATGTCTCAGAATTTTCTTATTTATTTAGTCATTCACTTCTGAGATTGAATTTATTTATCCATTTTATGTATATGTCACATTTTGTTTATCCATTTATCCATTAATGAACACTTCTTACCTTTTAGCTATTATGAATGATGCTGCTAAGAACCTGCATTTACAAATATCTGTTTGAGTCTCTGCTTTCAGTTATTTTGAGTATATACCTAGAAGTGGAATTGTTGTATAATATGGTAATTCTATGTTTAAGTTTATGAGAGCTGCTGTACTGATTTCCACACCATTTTACACCCCAACAGTGATGCAAAAAGGTTTCAATTTCTCCATATTCTCATCAACACTTACTATTTTCTGTTTGTTGATAATAGCCATCCTAACAAAAATTGAGATGGTATCTCATTGTGGTTTTAATTTGCATTTTCCTAATCATTAGGGATGTTGATCATCTTTTCATTTGCTTATTGGTCATTTGCATGTCTTCGGGGAAATACCTATTTAAGCCCTTTGCTCATTTTTAAATTAGTTTTTTTCTTTGAGTTGTAGAATTTATTTATATGTTCTCTAAATTAATCCCTTATCAGATATATGATTTGCAAGTATTTTCTTCCACTGTATGAAACCACATTGCAGGCACCTGGTTGGAGATGTATTAATAAACAAAATAGGCAAGTTATTTCCCCTCATGGCAGTAGAGAATAAACATTTTCTTAAATAAGGGAATTTTAAGGAGAGAAAAATTACTCCATGTAGATTGTCTTCTAAAACTGAATCATAAAATTGTCCTTTTTGCTGAACTGAGCGTTGGAAGGAAGTGTTTAAACAGTTCTTGATAACATAATACTTTTGGATTGTTTAATGTTTTTCTATTATTATTTTTTACATTGTAGTGAATGCAGCATTTTAACTTTTTCTTAATGATTCATGTTTGGACTGAAAACCATTGAATTAGGAGTAAACAGTGATAGGAATTGAAATGTAGATTCCTGCAGATAAATGAAAAAACCCATTGAATAAATTAAATATATTTTTTATTTACCAGCTCTGAAAACATTCTTCACTTATGGTTGAATGATGTTGCAGGGTGCATTTGATGATTCGAGACTTAATGCAAACTTTTCTAAAAATGTGATATCTCACCAGGTATTTTAACATGTGCAGTTTGAACAACATCAGCTTGAACCATGTGGGTTCCATTTCTTTCAATAACTGTATTGGAAAATTTTTTTGAGATTTGCAACAATTTGAAAAAACTTTGCACATGAACCATGTAGCCTAGAAATATCAAAAAATGAAGAAAAAGGTATGTCATGAATGAATACAAATTATGTAGATTTTGGTATATTTTATTATTTACTACCACACAATATACATAAATTTATTATGAAAAGTTAAAATTTGGCCGAATGGTGCTTACACCTATAATTCCAGCACTTTGGGAGGCCAAGGTGGGAGGATTCCTTGAGCCTAAGAGTTTCAGACCCCACCTCTAGAAAAGAAAGAGATAACCAGACATGGTGTCATGTGCCTGTAGTCTCAGCTACTTTCGAGGCTGAGTGGGAGGATCACTTGAGCTCAGGAGGTTGAGGCTGCAGTGAGCCATGATCAGGCCAGTGCACTCCAGCCTGGGTGAGAGAATGAGACCCTGACTGTCTCAAACCTAAAAACCAAAAAGGTAAAATTTGTTAAAGCTTATGTACACAAAGGCTTAGGGACCCACACATGGCAACATTCATAGCTGAGATAAATGTAAACAAACATAAAGATGCAGTATTAAATTATAACTGCATAAAGTTAACTGTAGTATATAGTATATTACTGTAATAATTTTGTAGCCACCTCCTATTGCTACTGCTGTGAGCTTTTGTGTTGTGAGTATCTGCTTAAAATGCTGTGTGATGCTAATCATCACCTTGTTAGCATTTCCTCTCTCCAGTATGACTGTGTATTGCAATAAAAAGTTCTCACATATTTGTCATTGGGCTTAGTGCAATACTGTAAAATACTGTAAACCTTTTTTTTTTTTTTTGTAAGACGGAGTCGTGGTCTGTTGCCCAGGCTGGAGTACAGTGGCACTGTTTCAGCTCACTGCAGCCTCTGTCTACTCTGAAGCGCTTTTTGTGCTTCAGCATCCTGAGCAGTTGGGGTTAAAGGTGCATGTGTCATCACGTCCAGCTAATTTTTGTATTTTTAGTAGGGACGAGGTTTCACCATGTTGGCTAGGCTGGTCTTGAACTCCTGGCCTCAAGTGATCTGCCTGCCGCAGCCTCCCAAAGTGCTGGGATTACAGCTGTGAGCCACTGCACCCAGCCCTGTAAACCTTGAATAACACCACAGGGTCCATACAGAGTGATGTTGGAAGTGGTTCCAAGAAGCAGAAAAAAGCCATGACATTACAAGACAAAGTTGAGTTACTTGATACATACTATAGATTGAGTTCTGCAGCTTCAGTTGTCTGCCCTTTCAAGAAAGATGAATTCAGCATAAGGACTATTGTAAAAAATATAACAGGAAATCTGTGAAACCATTGCTGCAGTTACACCGGCTAGCACAAACACTTTTCATTTTTTGCAAAATACCTTTTTATTTTGTGTTGAAAATGCAGCTTTTATGTGGGTGCAGGATTGTTATAAGAAAGGAATACTAGAGAATCTAATATGATTTGAATAAAAGTAAAGCCATTATGTGACAACTTAAAGCAAAAGGAAGATGAAGAATCTAAAGGTGAAGAATTTAATGCCAGCAAACGATGGTTTGATGATTTTAGAAAGAGGTCTGGCTAAAAAATTTCAAGAGAATAGAAGTACGTTCTGCTACCAAGAAACTCATCTTGGTCAGCAGACTTTCGAAAGTGCCAAAAGTTTCCTAGGTGCCATTAAGGATACTGTTGAAGAGAAAGGATATCTTCCTGAACAGATTTTTAGTGCAGATGCAAGTGCCCTATTCTGGAAAAAAAAAAAAAAATGCTGCAAAGGCCATTTATTAGTAAGGAGTGATGAGTGCTCATAGACCTGTACCAGGTGATAAAAAGTAGGAGAAGCAGTACCAGAAAAAAAATTGACATTAGACAGTCTGGCAGAAGGCTTCCGATTATTCAAGATTGCTTTTGACTTTTTTTTAATGACATGGACCCTCCTATGATAGAGGCACTGTATTATTTGAAATAAATTTCTTGGAAATGCTGACCAATCTTTGTATATGTTAATGGTCCTGCCAATTTCTGTTTTTCCTTATGTTTTGGTTCTGATTTGATCATGTGTTTAAATAAATGACTAATCAAAAACTATGTACATTTATAGTTTTGAAAATCTGGCCCATGTATATGAAATTAAAAAGATATAAAAAGGATAATTATGGGTAAATAGTGTGTATCTTTATATCAGTTAGATTTTTTCTTTCTTTTTTCTCTTTGAAAGGGCACGAAGAGCATTTGACATATGTTAACAAGCAAGAGGGTGTTGGTCCAATGAGAACAGAAAGTTTCCTTTGATTGTGATTTTGGAAAATTTGATATTTTCCATATGGAATTTTATGGTCAGTTGGGTATGAAGTTGTAT
This sequence comes from Sapajus apella, assembly GCF_009761245.1. Taxonomy (NCBI): domain Eukaryota; kingdom Metazoa; phylum Chordata; class Mammalia; order Primates; family Cebidae; genus Sapajus; species Sapajus apella. Next base: position 1,703,636 of record NW_022436943.1, on the reverse strand, counting down.
AGGCAAATGTGATCCATTTCTAATACCCTAGTTTAAAGTTTTAAACTTAGTAAAATAGTTTAGTTGTGTCCAAATAAGCATTTACAGCTCATTCTTAGTTTATTGCTTTTAAATTTGATTTTTGGTTATTGGAGAATATTTCTACATGACCTATTTCTATATGAGATAATTATATTGACTTTTCCTCAGTATTTGGTTTTGTCTATGTACAGCAGTGGGAAAATATTATCCTGTGACAACATTGTATTCTAGTGACAGCATTTAAAAAAATATATCTATGTTTCATTATTTTTGTGAGGGATAGTGAAGGTCAGTAGTATTTTGTGAGTTCAAAAGAACTCTAAGCTGTTAATGTATTTTTTAAAAGGGAAATAGCTTGGTTAGTAATTATTAAATTTAACCTGGGTTTTCTTTTTATGACTATCTTTAAAATTTTTAACTGTTTTAATGATTTAATTTCTTTTTAATATATTAACTTGAAATGTGAGAACAAATAATCATTGGAGCCTCCGATATTCAAAAGATCAGATAGTTCTTAGGTTAGTGGCAGAAGAAATTTTCTAATAATAGCATCATAATCCCCTTGGATAGCATTTTATACTTAACTGAGTTTCACTGTATACAGGAAGTTTTTTGAAACCCACAACCAACCTTTGAAATAAACAGGTTAGGTATTCTTATTTCTATTTTATAGATGCGGAAATGGAGGATTAGGGAAGGTGATATGGTAGACCTAGAGAGATAAAATCACTTGCATTGGACATCTTTTATTATTTTATTTTATTTTATTTTTCTATTTTTTGAGACAGAGTCTTGCTCTGTCACCCAGGCTGGAGTGCAGTGGCACAATCTCAGCTTACTGCAACCTTCATCTCCTGAATTAAAGTGCTTCTCCTACCTCAGCATCCTGAGTAGCTGTGATTACAGGTGTGTGTCATGATGCCTGGCTAATTTTTGTATTTTCAAACTCCTGACCTCAAGTGATCCACCTGCCGTGGCCTCCCAAAGTGCAGAGATTACAGGTGTGAGCCACTGTGCCCAGCCTAGATATCTTTTAATTAGTTGATGTTGGAACTGTTAATAGCATGTTGGTTAATAGCTATTAATAGCAGGTTCTGGATAAGAGCTTTGTATTTTTCAGTATGACTTATAACTTAAAAAATACTTCTGGCTTCTTAGAAGAGTCTGTTAATACTTAGTGTTGTTCAGATTTCAGCTGACTAATGAGTCATTTATTCATTAAACAATTTTTTTGGTGCCTATCACGTGAAACTGTTGTGTCGTAGGCCTCTGGAATGCCAATTGGAATAACCCTGGTCTTTGTGTTTCTTTTCTTGACACTTTAAGAATTAGGACAGGTGTTCTTAAACAGTCCTAACTCACACATCTGCAGCCAAGTTTGTTTGTTGGCTTGTCTTTGGAAGATCTAATTATGACCTTCTCTTTGCTAGAATACTTTGCATCTCACAGCTTATATGGTAAAGTTTAAAAGCTTTAAAATATTCTTTGATGCCCTCTATGGTCTGGCCTCTGCTTGGCTGTACGTACTCATCTGAAATATCCTCCTGTCTGTCCCCTCCTTCTTGCTTTTAAAAAATTTCTCTCCTTTTACCCAATTGTTCACCATATTGTTTTACTATTCTATATTCTAAATAAATCTAACTCACTCCAGATGCTAGCCCAATTGATACTTTTTCTGACTAGATCGTATCCCCCTAAAATATGCTTTAAAATATGAGATAATGTTCTTGTTTTTCATCGTACTTTTCATAGAGGTGATTTTACATTGGTTGGTGTGATTATTTAATAGCCTTTCCTACTCATTTTATTTTATGCTCCATGAGAATTGTCTCTTTTTCGGTAAGGCACATTTATCTTCAGAACCTTGCATCTGTTGTAGACATGGGTAAACATTTGTTGGTATGCATCTGGCTGTTTCTTTAACAGTTTCAATTTTTTTTCTTTCTGATTTATGAGGTTTTAGATTGTGTCCTTTTTTGACAATCAAGTTCTGTCTCCTATTAGTTTACATTATACATGTAAGACATGCTCTTGGCCAAAGTGAAAGTCAAATTTACTAAATCAAACTAAAATTTTAGTGACTTTTCCTATTCAGAATTCTCAAGGTAATATTTGAAAGTTACTAGTTACATATATAAAATATATTGTATAAAAACACTTTATCTCTTTTTTCCATTAAGCATTCTTATTTTAAGTAGATGAATTAATTGTCTGTTTTAAATTAACTTGTCTAGAAGATGAGATCATGTAGAGGCATCTTACTTCTTTCATATTTTGTTTGTTTGCTACCACACATCAGTTAACCATTACAGTATTTATTTACTAAGCTGCTCCATGTTCTTTAGTACTAGCACTACCTTTTGGCTCATACAGAGCAAGTCTAGAATATAGGCTGTTTCCTCCAGAGACTTACAACTCATACAACTCATTTATAAATATTTATTGGGTCCATGGTATAATGCCACTTATCATTCTACATGCTGGAAATGCAGTGGTAAACAAAATAGACTTTGTCTCTGTTGTCATGGAGCTCTTTTTCTGAAGAGGCAGAGCCAACACTTCACTAAGAAAAATATATGAATTTCAGATAATGATAAGTGATAAGAAAAATTACAGCCAATGGGATAGAAGATGAGTAGGTGTGGGGACTTTATTTGCCTAACATGGACAAGGAAGGTGGATGTGACTTTTGACTCCAACCTAAATGACCAGACTATGGCAGCCACACAATGATTTTGGGAAATTGTGTTGCAGGTGTTGGGAATAGCTGGTAAAGGCCTTGAGGTAGAAATAGACATGGTTTGACTGAAGGACAGATAGAAGTCATGTATGACTGCACATAGTAAAGGGAGATAGATAAGAGTTTAAATTGGAGAGGTGGTCTGTTCACAAATAAAAGCAACATAAGTGAGTATAATCTGAGAAATTTTTAGCCTTAATAGTAGAGAAATAAAAATTTAAACAATGTAGAGTTAACTATCTTTTGTATATAATATTATACTGTTAAATGAATATAATATTCATAATATTAAGGATTGTGAAACCAGTGGTGGAAATTTAACATAACAGAGGCTTACAGCTTTTCTGCCTTGCAGTTTGACTCTATCCATCAAAATCTTTAAACATGAATATCTTTCATTCAGCATGTTCATTTTTAGGAGTTTGTCCTTAGACATAATTAAGCAAATGAAAAATAGTTATGATAAAGTGGAAAACTGTGAATACCCAACAATGAAAATCAGGTTGTATAAACTATATTACACTCATACCAGTTAGTAATACGTAGAATAGTCATTAAAATTGTGTTGTAGAAATGTATTTATTGATATAGAAAGATTTTCTTGATAAATATTGAGTGAAAAAAGGTCACAGAACAGAAGATACAGAATTACTCTATTAATGTTAACAAAAAATATGCTTGCACAGATAAAAAGGCTGGGCTATTGCTAAATTGTTTGTGATGGTGTTATGTGGGTGGTAGGTAACACGTGGTTTATGTATTATAGTGGTTAGGAGCATGGGGCTCAGAACTGGATTGCTTGCATCTGATTATAGTCTCCTTCATTTTCTAGCCTTGTGGCTGAGAAAGTCTTTGTGCCTGAGTTTCTTCATTTGTAAAAGAGGACAATTCAGAATTCTTACCTTTGGGTTATTTTGAGGTTTAAATGAGTTAACAAATATAAGCTGCTTTAAATAGTGCCCGACACATAATAAGTTCTTTATGCATGTTAGCTGTGATCATTGGTACCACATATTTACTTTTCTCTGACTTTTTTCAGTGACCACACATTTTTTATAAAATTGATGGGTCACCTTTCTCTCAAAGATTGAATAAATTTTATTTGACATGCCAAAAAAGGAAGAGGGTGTTTTTAATCAAATGTATTAATATAGTGGGTATTGATTAATAAATTTATAGACTTCTATAAAGCAGTTAAGAAAATAAACTGAGCAACAGACTGCGTAAAAATATGCGGAAAACATCTGAAAAAATTTTTATATACAGAATATATGAAAATCTCCTACAGCTTAATAAGAAAAAGACAATCAATTAAAAAATGAGCCAAAGACGTGAACAGACATTTCACAAAGGAAGAGTCACCAAACACATAAAAAAAGAACCCAACAACTAGTCATAAGGGAATTGCAGATCAACACGACATTGAGAATGATCATAACAGCTTTATTCAAAATAATGCCAAACTGAAATAACCCTGGAGACTAAATAAACAAATTGTGGTATATTTATACAACAAAATACAATGCATAAACAAAAAACAATGAATTACTGATAAATACAGTTGTGTTTCCTGGGTGAAAGGAACTGGGTACAACAGAAACATACGATATAATTCTATTTATATGAATTTCTGGAACAGGCAAAATCAATCTGTAGTGAAAAAACATCCAAATTGCCTTTGGGAGAATGAAGGAGGAAGGATTGATTGGGAAGAACACAGGGAATTTTCTTGGGAGATGGTGATTACAGTATCTTGTTGGGATGTGGGTTACAACACAGGTATGAGTATTTGTCAAGTTTCATCAAATTCTACAGTTAATATCTTTCTATTTACTATTTGTAAATTTAACCTAAAGAAAAAAGGAATTAAAATTGAAATCTAGTTTGCTTTTTTTGCAGTGGAAGGAGTTACCAACTAATAATGTAAGTTAAGTAATTTTTAAAGCACTTTCTGTGTATTCTAGTCTTGACTAAATAAGTAGTTTTATTCATAATGTTACCCAGAATTCTCACCTGTGGAGAAGGAGTTATAAATATGTTAAAGAGAAAGTCTATATGTATGTATATATGTATATATGTATGTGTGTGTGTATGTATGTATCTATATCTATCTATCTATCTATCTATCTATCTATCTATCTATCTATTTTGTTGTTGTTGTGCCTCAGGTTCTGGGGTACATGTGGAGATCACGCAGGATTGTTGCATAGGTACATACGTGACAAGGTGGTTTTCTGTCTCCATCCCCCCGTCACTTACATCTGGCATTACTCCCCATGTTGCCCCTCCCCAACCTCCCCAAATCCCTACTGTCCCTCCCTTGCCCCCCCCAAAACCCCAGTGTGTGATGCTCCCCTCCCTGTGACCAGGTGTTCTCATTGTTCAACAGTGTCCTATGAGTGAGAACATGCTGTGTTTGATTTTCCGTTCTTGTGTCAGTTTGCTGAGAATGATGGTTTCCAGATTCATCCATGTCCCTACAAGGGACACAAACTCATCACTTTTATGGCTGCATAGTATTCCATGGTGTATACGTGTCACATTTTCCTTGTCCAGTCTATCGTTGATGGGCATTTGGGTTGGCTCCAGGTCTTTTCTATTGTAAACAGTGCCTCAGTGAACATACGTGTGCATGTGTCTTTATAATAGAATGATTTATAATCCTTTGGATATATACCCAGTAATGGGATTGCTGGGTCAAATGGAATTTCTGTTTCTAGCTCCTTGAGGAAGCGCCACACTGTCTTCCACAATGGTTGAACTAGTTTACGCTCCCGCCAACAGTGTAAAAGTGTTCCTCTTTCTCCACATCCTCTCCAGCATCTGTTGTCTCTAGATTTTTTAATGATCGCCATTCTAACTGGCATGAGGTGCTATCTAAATGTGCTTGTGATTTGCATTTCTCTCATAATCAGTGATGATGAGCATTTTTTCATATGTTTGTTGGACTCATATATGTCTTCTTTTGAAAAGTGTCTGTTCATATCCTTCTCCCACTTTTGGATGTGTTTGTTTGTTTTTTTCTTGTAAATCTGTTATAGTATCAAAGGATAGCAGCCCTTTGTCAGATGGGTAGATTGCAAAAATTTTCCCCCGATCTGTTGGTTGCGGATTCACTCTAATGATTGTTTCTTTTGCTGCACAGAAGCTCTGGAGTTTAACTAGGTCCCATGTGTCTCTTTCGGCTTTTTTTGCCAATGCTTTTGGTGTTTTAGTCATGAAGCCCATGCCTATGTCCTGAATGGTTTTGCCTAGGTTTTCTTCTAGGGTTTTTATGGTGTTAGGTCTTATGTTCGAGTCTTTAATCCATCTGGAGTTAATTTTAGTGTAAGGTGTCAGGAAGGGGTCCAGTTTCAACTCTCTGAACGCTGCTAACCAGTTTTCCCAACACCATTTACTAAACAGGGAATCATTTCCCCATTGCTTGTTTTTGTCAGGTTTGTCAAAGATCAGATGGTTGTAGATGTGTGGCGTTGCCTCCGAGACCTCTGTTGTGTTCCATTGGTCTATATCTCTGTTTTGGTACCAGTACCATGCTGTTTTGATTACTGTAGCCTTCTAGTATAGTTTGAAGTCCGGTAGTGTGATGCCTCCAGCTTTGTTCTTTTTGCTTAGGATTGTCTTGGCTATGTGGGCTCTCCTTTGGCTCCATATAAAGTTTAAAGTGGTTTTTCCCAGTTCTGTGAAGAGGGTCAAAGGTACCTCGATGCGGATAGCATTGAATCTATAAATTACTTTGGGCAGTATGGCCATTTTCACAATATTGATTCTTCCTAACCATGAGCATGGAACCATCTGTTTGTGTCCTCTTTTATTTCCTTAAGCAGTGGTTTGTAGAACTCCTTGAAGAGGTCCTTTACATCCTTTGTTAGTCGTATTCTTAGGTATTTTATTCTCTTTGTAGCAATTGTGAATGGGAGTTCACTCTTGATTTGGCTCTCTCTTAGTCTGTTATTGGTGTATAGATATGCTTGTGATTTCTGCACACTGATTTTGTATCCTAAGACTTTGCTGAAGTTGCTTATCAGTTTAAGGAGATTTTGGGCTGAGACGATGGGGTCTTCTAAATATACAATCATGTCATCTGCAGATAGAGACAATTTGACTTCCTCCTTTCCTAATTGAATACCTTTATTTAATTGTTTTTTCTTGCCTGATTGCTCTGGCTAGAACTTCCAATACTATATTGAATAGGAGTGGTGAGAGAGGGCATCCTTGTCTAGTGCCAGATTTCAAAGGAAATGCTTTCAGTTTTTGCCCATTCAGTATGATATTGGCTGTGGGTTTGTCATAAATAGCTTTATTTTGAGAAACGTTCGTCGATACCTAGTTTATTGAGAGTTTTTAGCATAAAGGGCTATTGAATATTGTCAAAGGCCTTCTGCACATTTATGGAGGTAATCATGTGGTTTTTGTCTTTGGTTCTGTTTATGTGGTGGATTGCATTTATAGAATTGCATATGTTGAACCAGTCTTGCATCCCTGGGCTGAAGCCTACTTGATCGTAATGGATAAGTTTTTTGATGTGCTTTTGCAATCAGTTTGCCAGTATTTTATTGATGATTTTTGCATTGGTGTTCATCATGAATATTAGCCTGAAGCTTTCTTTTTTTGTTGAGTCTCTGCCGGGTTTTGGTATCAGGATGATGTTGGTCTCATTAAATGATTTGGGAAGGATTCCCTCTTTTTGGATTGTCTGGAATAGTTTCAGAAGGAGTGGCATCAGCTCCTCTTTGTATGTCTGGTAGGATTCAGCTCTGAACCTGTCTAGACATGGACTTTTTTTGGAAGTAGGCTACTAATTGCTGCCTCAACTTCAGCCCTTGTTATTAGTCTATTCAGGGTTTCAACTTCTTGGTTTAGGCTTGGGAGGGGGCAAGTGTCCAGGAATTTATCCATTTCTTCCAGGTTTACTGGTTTATTTGCATAGATAGAGCTGTTTGTAGTAATCGCTGATGATAGTTTCTACTTCTGTGGGATCGGTGGTGATAGCCCCTTTATCGTTTTTTATTGCATCTATTTGATTCTTCTCTCTTTTCTTTTTTATTAATCTGGCTGGCAGTCTATTTTGTTGATCTTTTCTAAAAACCAGCTCCTGGATTTAATGATTTTTTGAAAGGTTTTTGTGTCTCAATCTCCTTCACGTCTGCTCTGATCTTAGTCATTTCTTGTCTTCTGCTGGCTTTTGAGTTTTTTTGATCTTGCTCCTACAGCTCTTTCAATTTTGACGATAGGGTATCGATTTTAGATCTTTCCTAGCTTCTCATGTGGGCATTTATTGCTATAAATTTCTCTCTAGATACTGCTTTAAGTGTGTCCCAGAGTTTCTGGTACGTTCTGTCTTTGTTCTCATTGGTTTCGAAGAACATCTTTATTTTTGCCTTCATTTCATTGTTTATCCAGTCAACATTCAAGAGCCAGTTGTTCAGTTTCCATGAAGTTGTGAGGTTCTGAGTTAGTTTGTTAATCCTGACTTCTAATTTGACTGCACTGTGGTCTGAGAGACTGTTTGTTATGATTTCCGTTCTTTTGCATTTGCTGAGGAGTGATTTACTTCCAACTGTGTGGTCAATTTTAGAGTAGGTGTGATGTGGTGCTGAGAAGAACGTATGTTCTGTGGATTTGGGGTGGAGACTTCTGTAGATGTCTGTTAGGTCCACTTGGTCCGGATCTGAGTTCAAGTCCTGGATATCCTTGTTAATCCTCTGTCTCGTTGATCTGTTTAATATTGACAGTGGAGGGTTAAAGTCTCCCACTATTATTGTGTGGGAGTTTAAGTCTCTTTGTAGGTTGTTAAGAACTTGCTGTATGTATCTGGGTGCTCCTGTATTGGGTGCGTATATATTTAGGATCGTTAGCTCTTCTTGATGCATTGATCCTTTTACCATTATGTAATGCCCTTCTTTGTCTCTTTTGATCTTTGTTGGTTTAAGGTCTATTTTATCAGAGACTAGGATTGCAACTCCTGCTTTTTTGTTTTTTCTTTCTTTTTTTGTTCTCCGTTTGTTTGGTAAATCTTCCTCCATCCCTTTATTTTGAGCCTATGTGTTTCCTTGCATGTGAGATGGGTTTCCTGGATACAGCACACCGATGGGCCTTGACATTTTATCTAATTTTCCAGTTTGTGTCGTTTGATTGGGGCATTTAGTCCATTTACATTTAAGGTTAATGTTGCTATGTGTGA
>NW_022436943.1:1649223-1694681 GCF_009761245.1 Sapajus apella | reverse complement strand
TCACACATAGCAACATTAACCTTAAATGTAAATGGACTAAATGCCCCAATCAAACGACACAAACTGGAAAATTAGATAAAATGTCAAGGCCCATCGGTGTGCTGTATCCAGGAAACCCATCTCACATGCAAGGAAACACATAGGCTCAAAATAAAGGGATGGAGGAAGATTTACCAAACAAACGGAGAACAAAAAAAGAAAGAAAAAACAAAAAAGCAGGAGTTGCAATCCTAGTCTCTGATAAAATAGACCTTAAACCAACAAAGATCAAAAGAGACAAAGAAGGGCATTACATAATGGTAAAAGGATCAATGCATCAAGAAGAGCTAACGATCCTAAATATATACGCACCCAATACAGGAGCACCCAGATACATACAGCAAGTTCTTAACAACCTACAAAGAGACTTAAACTCCCACACAATAATAGTGGGAGACTTTAACCCTCCACTGTCAATATTAAACAGATCAACGAGACAGAGGATTAACAAGGATATCCAGGACTTGAACTCAGATCCGGACCAAGTGGACCTAACAGACATCTACAGAAGTCTCCACCCCAAATCCACAGAACATACGTTCTTCTCAGCACCACATCACACCTACTCTAAAATTGACCACACAGTTGGAAGTAAATCACTCCTCAGCAAATGCAAAAGAACGGAAATCATAACAAACAGTCTCTCAGACCACAGTGCAGTCAAATTAGAAGTCAGGATTAACAAACTAACTCAGAACCTCACAACTTCATGGAAACTGAACAACTGGCTCTTGAATGTTGACTGGATAAACAATGAAATGAAGGCAAAAATAAAGATGTTCTTCGAAACCAATGAGAACAAAGACAGAACGTACCAGAAACTCTGGGACACACTTAAAGCAGTATCTAGAGAGAAATTTATAGCAATAAATGCCCACATGAGAAGCTAGGAAAGATCTAAAATCGATACCCTATCGTCAAAATTGAAAGAGCTGTAGGAGCAAGATCAAAAAAACTCAAAAGCCAGCAGAAGACAAGAAATGACTAAGATCAGAGCAGACGTGAAGGAGATTGAGACACAAAAACCTTTCAAAAAATCATTAAATCCAGGAGCTGGTTTTTAGAAAAGATCAACAAAATAGACTGCCAGCCAGATTAATAAAAAAGAAAAGAGAGAAGAATCAAATAGATGCAATAAAAAACGATAAAGGGGCTATCACCACCGATCCCACAGAAGTAGAAACTATCATCAGCGATTACTACAAACAGCTCTATCTATGCAAATAAACCAGTAAACCTGGAAGAAATGGATAAATTCCTGGACACTTGCCCCCTCCCAAGCCTAAACCAAGAAGTTGAAACCCTGAATAGACTAATAACAAGGGCTGAAGTTGAGGCAGCAATTAGTAGCCTACTTCCAAAAAAAGTCCATGTCTAGACAGGTTCAGAGCTGAATCCTACCAGACATACAAAGAGGAGCTGATGCCACTCCTTCTGAAACTATTCCAGACAATCCAAAAAGAGGGAATCCTTCCCAAATCATTTAATGAGACCAACATCATCCTGATACCAAAACCCGGCAGAGACTCAACAAAAAAAGAAAGCTTCAGGCTAATATTCATGATGAACACCAATGCAAAAATCATCAATAAAATACTGGCAAACTGATTGCAAAAGCACATCAAAAAACTTATCCATTACGATCAAGTAGGCTTCAGCCCAGGGATGCAAGACTGGTTCAACATATGCAATTCTATAAATGCAATCCACCACATAAACAGAACCAAAGACAAAAACCACATGATTACCTCCATAAATGTGCAGAAGGCCTTTGACAATATTCAATAGCCCTTTATGCTAAAAACTCTCAATAAACTAGGTATCGACGAACGTTTCTCAAAATAAAGCTATTTATGACAAACCCACAGCCAATATCATACTGAATGGGCAAAAACTGAAAGCATTTCCTTTGAAATCTGGCACTAGACAAGGATGCCCTCTCTCACCACTCCTATTCAATATAGTATTGGAAGTTCTAGCCAGAGCAATCAGGCAAGAAAAAACAATTAAATAAAGGTATTCAATTAGGAAAGGAGGAAGTCAAATTGTCTCTATCTGCAGATGACATGATTGTATATTTAGAAGACCCCATCGTCTCAGCCCAAAATCTCCTTAAACTGATAAGCAACTTCAGCAAAGTCTTAGGATACAAAATCAGTGTGCAGAAATCACAAGCATATCTATACACCAATAACAGACTAAGAGAGAGCCAAATCAAGAGTGAACTCCCATTCACAATTGCTACAAAGAGAATAAAATACCTAAGAATACGACTAACAAAGGATGTAAAGGACCTCTTCAAGGAGTTCTACAAACCACTGCTTAAGGAAATAAAAGAGGACACAAACAGATGGTTCCATGCTCATGGTTAGGAAGAATCAATATTGTGAAAATGGCCATACTGCCCAAAGTAATTTATAGATTCAATGCTATCCGCATCGAGGTACCTTTGACCCTCTTCACAGAACTGGGAAAAACCACTTTAAACTTTATATGGAGCCAAAGGAGAGCCCACATAGCCAAGACAATCCTAAGCAAAAAGAACAAAGCTGGAGGCATCACACTACCGGACTTCAAACTATACTAGAAGGCTACAGTAATCAAAACAGCATGGTACTGGTACCAAAACAGAGATATAGACCAATGGAACACAACAGAGGTCTCGGAGGCAACGCCACACATCTACAACCATCTGATCTTTGACAAACCTGACAAAAACAAGCAATGGGGAAATGATTCCCTGTTTAGTAAATGGTGTTGGGAAAACTGGTTAGCAGCGTTCAGAGAGTTGAAACTGGACCCCTTCCTGACACCTTACACTAAAATTAACTCCAGATGGATTAAAGACTCGAACATAAGACCTAACACCATAAAAACCCTAGAAGAAAACCTAGGCAAAACCATTCAGGACATAGGCATGGGCTTCATGACTAAAACACCAAAAGCATTGGCAAAAAAAGCCGAAAGAGACACATGGGACCTAGTTAAACTCCAGAGCTTCTGTGCAGCAAAAGAAACAATCATTAGAGTGAATCCGCAACCAACAGATCGGGGGAAAATTTTTGCAATCTACCCATCTGACAAAGGGCTGCTATCCTTTGATACTATAACAGATTTACAAGAAAAAAACAAACAAACACATCCAAAAGTGGGAGAAGGATATGAACAGACACTTTTCAAAAGAAGACATATATGAGTCCAACAAACATATGAAAAAATGCTCATCATCACTGATTATGAGAGAAATGCAAATCACAAGCACATTTAGATAGCACCTCATGCCAGTTAGAATGGCGATCATTAAAAAATCTAGAGACAACAGATGCTGGAGAGGATGTGGAGAAAGAGGAACACTTTTACACTGTTGGCGGGAGCGTAAACTAGTTCAACCATTGTGGAAGACAGTGTGGCGCTTCCTCAAGGAGCTAGAAACAGAAATTCCATTTGACCCAGCAATCCCATTACTGGGTATATATCCAAAGGATTATAAATCATTCTATTATAAAGACACATGCACACGTATGTTCACTGAGGCACTGTTTACAATAGAAAAGACCTGGAGCCAACCCAAATGCCCATCAACGATAGACTGGACAAGGAAAATGTGACACGTATACACCATGGAATACTATGCAGCCATAAAAGTGATGAGTTTGTGTCCCTTGTAGGGACATGGATGAATCTGGAAACCATCATTCTCAGCAAACTGACACAAGAACGGAAAATCAAACACAGCATGTTCTCACTCATAGGACACTGTTGAACAATGAGAACACCTGGTCACAGGGAGGGGAGCATCACACACTGGGGTTTTGGGGGGGGCAAGGGAGGGACAGTAGGGATTTGGGGAGGTTGGGGAGGGGCAACATGGGGAGTAATGCCAGATGTAAGTGACGGGGGGATGGAGACAGAAAACCACCTTGTCACGTATGTACCTATGCAACAATCCTGCGTGATCTCCACATGTACCCCAGAATCTAAAATACAATTAACAAAAAAAATTCTGTCTACATCAGTCTAGACATTTTATGTTACTGTAGTTATGTAATATGTGACTTTTTTGGTCTGACTTTTTTCAGTTTATATAATGTTATAAAGGTTCATTCATGTTATAGTGTGTATCAGTGTTTCTTTTTTTTGACTGAATATCATTTCTTTGTATCATTTGATGACATTTGGTTTTCAACAGTTGGAGTACATATATGTTGTTTTTATTTTTTGGCTAAGAATACTGCCTCTATGAACATTCATGTGCAATTTTTTTGTATGAACATGTTTTCTGTCCTCTTTGGTGTGTTTATACCTATGTAGATAATTTCTGGGTCATATGATAACTCAATGTCCATCTTATTTCCAAATTGCCAAATTGTGTTTTCCATAGTAACTACTGCATTGTGTGTGATGTTCCAGTGTCTACCTATTCAGGCCATATTTGTTATTTTCTGTTTATTTTTATTTTTAAAAATTACATCCGTTCTGATAGGTGTGAAGCTGTATCTCGTGGATTTCAATTTTATTTTTCTCATGTCTGATGATGTTGAGCATTTTTTCATGTGCTTATTGGCCATTTTTATATTTACTTTGGACAAATGTCTTTTCAGGTCCTATGTTCACTTTGAAAATTGGGCTGTTTATCTTGTTCTTGTCGAATTATGGGAATTTTTTTGATATTCTGGAAACTAGACCCTTATTAGATATATGATTTGCAAATATTTCTCCCCTTGTGTAAATTGCCTTTCACTTTGTTGATAGAATCTCTTGATTCACAAAAGTTTAAAATTCTGATGATGTGCAGTTTATCTTTTTTATTCTGTGGCTTTTTCCTGTTATGGTTAAGGAAATGTTGTCTAATTCAGTATCGCGGAGATTTATATCTCTGCCTACTTCTAAGACCTTTATAATTTTAGCTCTTTGATCCGTTTCAAATTTTTGTATATGACTTGAGGTATTAGTCTAAATTTATTCTTTTGTATGGGCGCATCCAGTTGTTCCAAAACCATTTGCTGAAAAGATGTTCTTTTCCCATTGATTGTTCTTGACATCCATCCTTATCAAAAATCAATTGGCCATGGATATATGGGTTTATTTTCACTGTCATTTTTAGTGCATTCATTTATATGTTTATCTTTATGCAAGTATGACACTATTTTGATTACTGTACTTTTGTAGTAATTTTTGAAATTGGGAAGTGTGAGTTTTCCAACTTTGTTCTTTTTCAAGATCGTTTTTGCTATTTGATGTCCCTTGAAACTCCATATTAATTTTGGGATTGGCTTGTTCATTTTTTCAAAATAGATAGCTGAGCTTTTGATAGAGATTGAATTGAATCTGTTGGTCAATTTTGAGAGTGTTCCCATTTCTAAAATATTAAATGTTCTAATCCATAAACATGGGATGTCTTTCCATTTATTCAAGTCTTTTAAAATTTCCTTCAACCATATTTTATAGTTTAAAGTATGCAGATTTTATGCTTGTTAAATTTATTTCTAAGTTTTTTTTTTGTTTGTTTTATTTTAGTACTGTTAATGGAATTGTTTTGTTAATTTCAGTTTGGGGTTGTTCAGTGTAAGTGTGTAGTAATTAAAGTGATTTTTGTGTAATTACTTTATATCTTGAAACTTTCTTGAATTCACTTGTTAGTTTTTTCCCCTGCTTATTAATAGAAAAAATAATAGAGGTGGGGTTTGGCCATGTTGCCCAGACTGGCCTTGAAGTCATGAACTCAAGGTATCTGTCCACCTTGGCCTCCTAAAGTGTTGGGATTACAGGCGTTAGCCACTGAGCTTGGCCGCATATCAGTTTCGGGTGTTTGTTTGTGTGTGTATGTTTTCTTTAGGGTTTTCTGTGGATAAGATCATACAGTCTGTGACTAGTAAAAATCACACTTCTTCCTTTACAGTCGGAATGCCTTTTATTTATTTTTCTTGCTGAATTTATTGACTGAAGCTTCTACTACAACGTTGAATAGAATGATAAGAGCAGAGTCCCTTGTCCTGTTACTGATTTTGGAACAAAGCTTTCGGTCTTTACCACTTAGTATGATGCCTTATATGATGTTTAGGAAGTTCTCTAATATTCTTATTTTGCTAAGGGTTTTTAATCATGAAAGATTATTAGATTTTGTCAAATGCTTTTCCTGTGTTAATAGAACATTTTGTTAATGCGGTATATTGCACTAATTGATTTATGTTCAACCACACTCTTATTCCTGAGATAATTTCTTAGTTGTTATGGTGTATAATCCTTTCAGTATTCTGCTGAATTTTATTTTCCTAGTATTTTACTAAGAATTTATGCCTCTAGTTTATAAGGGATATTTGTCTATAGGTTTCTTCTGTTGCCTTTGGCTTTGGTGTTAATTTTTTGTGTATTCGCCTATGTTTATCTTTATGCAAGTATGACCCTATTTTGATTACTGTACCTTTGTAGTAAGTTTTGAAATTTGGAAGTTTGAGTTTTCCAACTTTGTTCTTCTTTTTCAAGGTTGTTTTCGCTATATGAGGTCCCTTGGGTAATACTGGCCCCAAAAAGGAATTAGGAAAGATTCCATCCTCTTGCTTTTTGCAAGAGTTTGAAAAAAATGGTGTTTATTTTTTAAATGTTTGGTTTAATTCACCAGTCAAGCTTTCTGGTCTTGGACTTTCCTTTGTTGAGAGATTTCTACTTCATTTTTGAAGATTGGTTTTGCCAGAATTAGAATAATTTGTTTATAGCATTTTTCTTTCAGCACTTTGAATATTTCGTCGCACTGCCTTTTGGCCTTAATGGTTTCTGATGGAGGATTCCTTCAAAAGTAAACCAGGCAGTTTACAACTCTGCTTTAGCCTTTGCTTCTTTCTTGTGCAGGCCCTGAAAACAAACCTGAGGTGAAAGCTTAGGGTCTTTGCTGGTCCTTCCTCTGCATGCACACAGACCTGTCTGGGCATGATTATGGCCTTCTAATTCTTAGAATGTGAGAAATGTTCAGAGTTCATATTACACAAAGCATCAAGTTCCAGTCTAAATTTTTGGTTGATCTGTTGTTTGCCCAGTTTTGCATTCATTGTTACATGCAGGAAACATCAATTTATTTGCTTGTATGTATTTTCTACAAATGTCCCTGGGTAATTGTTTTACCTTTGCGTGAGTTCTGAATTTAGAAAGATCAAGCAAGCTCTTTGAGTTGGTCCAGCAGGTAGCCACCAGACAGACATGTCAAAACAAATGACCACAATTCTTTGTGAATCAAAACTGTTTTTCTTCTGTTGCCTATACTGAGACTGTGAGCTGTAGGGACTGGGGAATGCAATGAAAGAAAACATCACAAAGATTATTGTTCCTACTGAGATTCAGTGGGTTTTTATTAATTAAGTGTTCTTCTGTTTGCAGCATGCTCTTGGTTAGTTTTTAGACTCTTGAAAAAGTTAATTTCTGACAGTTTTTTGCCAACTTTTTTGTTGCTTTAATGAAAGGACAGACTTTTGGGACATTCCTTACTCTGCCCTTTATTCTGATGCCATACCACTTCAGGGAGGTTTTAAGTGAAGTTTGTTTCATGGAGGAATTAAGAAACTGTTTGGTAATCCAAGGTTGGGGTAGGGGGCAGTTGGATATATTGATAATGCTGATATCTTGCTATTGCATTTGTAAATACAAATTTTTTAAAAACTTTTAAGTTCAGGGGTACAGTGCAGGTTTGTTATATAGGTAAACTTATATAATGGGGTTTGTCATTATTTTGATACCCAGGTATTAAGCGTTGTACCCATTAGTTATTTTTCCTGATCTTCTCTTTCATCCTACCCTTCACCCTCTGACTGGGCCCAGTATCTGTTGTTCATCTCTGTGTATCCATGTGTTCTCATCATTTAGCTCCCATTTATAAGTGAGAACATGCAATATTTGGTTTTCTGTTCTTGGATTATTTGCAAGTTTACTAAGGATAATGACTTCCTGCTCCATTCATGTTCCTGCAAAGGGCATGATGTCATTCTCTTTTTTGACTGCATATTATTCCATAGTGTTTATGTAATGTATCTTCTTTATCCATCTACCACTGATGAACATGTAGTTTGATTCCATGTCTTGTTGTTGTTAATAGTGCTGCATTGAACATACATGTGCATGTGGCTTTATGACAGAACAATTTATGTTTCTTTGGATATATAGTTGGTAATGGGATTGCTGGGTTGAATGTTATTTCTGTTTTTAGGTCTTTCAAGAATCACCACAGAGCTTTCCACAATAGTTGAACCAATTTACACTCCCACCAGCACTGTGTCCGTGTTTCTTGTCTCTGCAACATCTCCAGCAACTGTTATTTGTTACCTTTTTAGTAATAACCATTGTAACTGGTGTGAGATGGTATCTCATTGTGATTTAGATTTGCATTTCTCTGATAATCGATGATATTGAGCATTTTTTTTCATGTGCTTCTTGACTGCATTTAGGTCCTCTTTTGAAAAGAGTCTATTCATGTCCATTGCCCACTTTTTAATGTGTTTTTTTTTTCTTGTAGATTTAAGTTTCTTATAGATGTTGGATATTAGACCTTTGTCAGATGTAGAGTTTGCAAAATTTTTCTCCCAGTCTGTAGGTTGTCTGTTTACTTTTTTGATAGTTTCTTTTGCTGTGCAGAAGTTCTTTAATTTAAATAGATCTCATTTGTCAGTTTTTGCTTTTATTGCAGTTATGTTTGGAGTCTCTGTCATGAAATCTTTTTCTTTCTTTATGTCCAGAATGGTATTGCCTAGGTTGTCTTCCAGGGTGTTTATAGTTTGCAATTTTACATTTAAGTCTTTGATCCATCTTATGTTGGTTTTCGTATATAGTATAAGAAAGGGATCTGATTTCAATCTTCTGTGTATGGCTAGCCATAACATGGATTTTTATATGTTGAACCAACCTTGCATCCCATGATAAAAGCCCAGTAGATCATGGTGGCTATGCTTTTTGATGTGCTACTGGATTCCGTTTGCCAGTATTTTGCTGAGGATTTTTGCATTGATGTTCTTCAAGGATGTTGGCCTGAGGTTTTCTTTTTGTTGTTGCTATATTTCTGCCAGGTTTTGATATCAAGATGATGCTGGCCTCATAGAATAAGGACACTGTTTTTGGAATAGTTTCAGGAGGAATGGTAACAATTTTTCTTTGCACATCTGCTAGAATTCTGTGAACTCATCTGGTCCTGAGCTTTTTTTGGCTGATATGCTACTTATTACTGATTCAATTTTGAATCCCAATACTGTTCTATTTAGAGATTCAATTTCTTCCTGTTTCAGTCTTGAGAGGGTGTATGTATCCAGGAATTCATCCATTTCTTCTAGATTTTTTTTTTTTTTTGACACGGAGTCTCACTCTGTTGCCAGGCTGGAGTGCCCTGGCATGATCTCAGCTCAACTGCAACCTCTGCCTCTGGGTTCAAGCGATTCTCCTGCCTCAGCCTCCCAAATAGCTGTGACTACAGGTGCCTGCCACCACACCTAGCTGATTTTTGTATTTTTAATAGAGATGGGGTTTTACCATGTTGGCCAAGGATGGTCTCTATCTCTTGACCTCGTGATCCACCCACCTTGGCCTCCCAAAGTTCTTACAGATTTTATAGTTTGTGTGGATAGTATTGTTCATAACCTTCTCTGATGGTTATTTGTATTTCTTTGGGGTCATTGGTAATATTCCTGTTGTTGTTTCTAATTGTGTTTACTTGGATCATCTCTCTTTTCTTTGTTACTAGTCTACTAGCAGTGTGTTTTTTAATTAATTTTTTCAAAACTCCTGTGTTTGTTCGTCTTTTGAATGGTTTTGTGTATCTCAATCTCCTTTGGTTTAGCTCTGATTTTGGTTATTTCTTAGTTTAAATTGTGAGGTCTGACTGCAGCCAATGGAGATCAGACACAGCAGTAAGGATGACTCCAAATGTGTAAGGAATAAATTTGTTTGTTTTCGTTTGTTCATTGTCCTTTCGTGGCAAAATGGCAAGTGAGAATACCCTTCCTGCCGTCCAGGAAGTAAAAATTGCTTTGCTGAAAAAATCCTTTGTCTCAGTGCTAATTTTTCTTTAGGGCAGCAAGTTTCTAATTCTAGCACAGTTTCTTCATAGTGTTGATAGACTTTACAATTTGATATGTTTTTGCACTGGCTGCTACTGGTTTTTCCTTTCCATAATTAATGCTCCCTTCAGGAGCTCTTGTGAGGAGGCCTGGTGGTGACAAAATTTCTCAGCATTTAGTTGTCTATAAAGGATTTTGTTTCTCCTTTGCTATGATGCTTAGTTTGAGTAGACATGAAGTTCTAGGTTGAAAATTCTTTTCTTTAAGAATATTGAATATTGCCCCCACTCTATTCTGGCTTGTAGGGTTTCTATAGAGAGATCTGCTGTTAGTCTGATGGGCTTCCCTTTGTGGATAATGCGACCTGTTTTTCTGACTGCTCTTAACATTTTTTCCTTCATTTCATCTGTAGTGAATCTGACTATTATGTGCCTTGCGGTTGCTCTTCTTGAGGAATATCTTTGCGGTATTTTCTGTATTTCCTGGACTTGAATGGTGGCCTGGCTTGCTAGGTTGGGGAAGTTCTCCTGGATAATATCCTGGAGAGTTTTCCAGCTTGGATTCATTCTCTCTGTAACATTCAGATACACCTATCAAACATAGATTAGATCTTTTCACATAATCCCACATTTCTTAGAGGCTTTGTTCATTTCTTTTCACTCTTTTTTCTCTATTCTTGCCTTCTCCTTGTATTTCATTGAGTTGATCTGCAATCTCTGATATCCTTTCTTTGGCTTGGTCAGTTCAGCTATTGAAACTTGTGTATGCTTCGCGAAATTCTTGTGCTGTGTTTTTCAGCTCCATCAGGTCGTTTATATTCTTCTCTCAGATGTTTATTCTAGTTAGCATCTCATCTAACCTTTTTTCTAGGTTCTTAGTTTCTTTGCATTGTTAGCACATGTTCTTTTAGCTCAGAGAGTTTGTTATTACCCACCTTCTGAAGCCTGTTTCTGTCAATTCATCAGATTCATTCTCCATCCATCTTTGATCCCTAGCTGGTGAGGAGTTCTGATCCCTTGGAGGAGGAGAAGCATTCCAGTTTTTGGTGTTTTTATCCTTTTTGCTCTGGTTTCATCTTATCATAGTGGCTTTATCTATCTGTGGTGTCTGTATTGGTGACTTTTGGATGGGGTCTCTGAGTGGACATCCTTTTTGTTGATGTTGAAGCTTTTTCTTTCTGTTTCTTAGTTTTCTTTTAACAGTCAGGCCTCTCTGCTGCAGGACTGCTGGAGGTCCACTCCAGACTCTGCCTGCCTGAGGATCACCCACAGGACCTGCAGAATAGTAAGAGTTGCTGCTGGTTTCTTCTTCTGTTATCTTTGTCCCAGAAGGATACCCGCCCTGAGCTCTCCTTTATGAGGTTTCTCTTTGGGTGTGTGGGGGTCAGGGAGCTGCTTGAGGAGACAGTCTGTCCCTTCTGTCCCTTATAGGAGCTCAAGTGCTGTGCTGGGAGCTCCACTGTTCCATGCAGAGCTGCTGGGCTGATACCTTTAAGTCTGCTGCAGCAGAACTCATAACTGCCTCTTTTCCCAGGTGCTCTGACTTAGGAAGGTTGGCTTTATTTATAAGTTCCTGAAGTACTGTTGCCTTTTTTCAGAGATGCCCTGCCCCTCATGGAGTAGTCTAGTCACAGTCTGCCAGCAGAGGTGTTGCTGAGCTGCTGTAGGCTCTGCACAGCTGCCGTGCGAACTGCCTGGGTATTGGCAGACTGCTTTGGTAGTAGGGGATGCCCTTCCCCTCAATGAGCTGGACTCTCCCAGGTCCAGCTGCGCTTGCTGCGAAACTCTCAATCCAGAGCGTTTCAGATTGCTTGTTTTGTCGGGGTGGTATCCACTGAGCCAGATCTCCTGGATCCCTGTCTCAGCCCCCTCCCTTTCAGTTGAATGGGTAGCTCTGTCTTGCAGGTGTTCCAGGCGCCAGTTGAAATGGCCGCCCAGAGTTGTGTGAGTTTGTGTGCACCAACCTGCGGCACCAGCTGTGCTGAAAACCCGTGGCACTTTTCCTCCCGGAAATCTCCTGGTCTGTGAGCAGTGAAAACTTGTTTGGAAATGTGGTGAGCATTCACTTTCTGCGTTGTTTTTGCTGGGAACTGCACTCTGGAGCTGTTCCTATTCGACCATCTTGGATCAAACCCCCCCCCCCCCCCCCCCCCCCCTTTTTTTTTGAGACAGTCTTGCTCTATTACCCAGCTTGGAGTGCAGTGGCATGATGTCAGCTCACTACAACCTCTGCCTCCAGGGTTCAAGTGATTCTCCTGCCTCAGCCTCCCAAGTAGCTGAAACTACAGGTGCCCACCACCATACCTGGCTAATTTTTGTATTTTTAGAAGGGATGAGGTTTCACCACTTTGGCCGGGCAGATGTTGAACTCCTGACCTCAAGTGATCCACCTGCCTTGGCCTCCCAAAGTTCTGGGATTACAGGTGTGAGCCACCACATCCAGCCTTATTCCTAGATTCTGAATTCTTTGAGTGTAAAGATGGTGGCCAGGCACAGTGGCTCATATCCGTAATCCCATCACTTTGTGAGACCAAGGATCATCTGAGCTCAGGAATTCAAGACCAGCCTGGCCAACGTGATGAAATTCTGTGTCTATTAAAATTGCAAAAATTACCTGGACGTGGTGACAGATACCAGAAATCCCAGGTATTTGAGTGGCTGAGGAAGGAGAGTCACTGGAACCTAGGAGAAGGTGAAGGTTATAGTGAGCCAAGATTGTGCCCCTGCACTCCAACCTGGGCGAAAGAGTGAAAGTTTGTCTAAAAAAAAAAAATTAAAAAAATTAAAGATGGTGCCTGTCTCCTCAGATCCTAGGACAGAATATTGCATCTGTGACGCTTTAAATATTAAATACAATTGATTTTTCACTAAAGTTGATTGTGGTAGATTGAGCAGGGTTATTCTTCCTATTTTTTAAATAGGAAAGTTAAGCTTTGAAAAGTTATGTAATTTTCCCCTACAAACACAAAACGAATAATTAAGCCAGAATTAGAACTTAGATTTTTAAAATTTTGTATCCTACCTTAAATGAAAATCTTTGAAAGTAGGGCTACAGATAAGAAATTTAAAAATACAAATAAATGTGGGAAATCAAGCCCCCTGCAGTCAGACGTGGATTAAATCTCAGTTGAATGGCCATGTAAAGCCTATTTAAATATTTCTTATAGATAAAAGCCACAGGAAATCAACTGAATTTGTGAATTTGCTCTCAAATGACTATAGTCACACTAGCTTCCTTGCCCTTGCTTGCACTTGCCATGCTCAGTTCTACCTCAGGGCCTTTGTTCATAAACTTACATCTGCCTGAAATACTTTCTAGAGATACCCAAGTAGCTGTCTCTTACCTCCTTCAAGACTGCTCAAGCTTCAATTTAATAAGATCTATCTTTATAATAAAGCCTACCTACTATATATAAAATTGATCACTCTAAAGCAGTCTCATTCCACTTATGTTCCACTTTTTTTTTTTTTGGGGGGGGGGGGGATGGAGTTTCACTCTGACGCTCAGGCTGGTGTACAGGGGTGTGAATTTGGCTCACTGCAACCTCCACCCCGGGGTCAAGCCATTCTCCCATCTCAGCCTCCGAGTAGCTGGGACTACAGGCACCTACCACTATTCCCAGCTAATTTTTTGTATTTTCAATAGAGATGGGGTTTCCCATGTTGACCAAGCTGGTTATGTTCTACTTTTTCTATTTCTAGTAGTTTTTCTCTTATAACTTTCGTATATTTATTGATTTTTGTCTTCCTCTACTCCCCACTAGAATGTAAACTCTTTGAGGACAAGGATTTTAATTTTTTTGGTTTGTTCATTGGAATCTTAAAATGGCTGTTTCCTAAGTAGCCAGAATATAACTGCTTACAGAGTAGGCAATTAATAAATATTTACTCAACTGATTGATTTTTTAGAGAACAGCTTCAACATGAAGCATGAAGTTAACTAGGCCTCATCTGACACCTCAGTAGTTAAATAATAGGAAGGACATTACAGCTCATTTATTAGTGGACCTAGAAACTACAAAGTAAAAACTGAATCTTGGCTTTGAAGGATATTAGCTTTATAACAAATAGGACTTTGCCTACTATAACAGTGGCTACATAAGGAGCTCATTGACATGAAAGATGACAGAAATTAAAGCATGTCTGGAATTTACAAAGGTAGCCCATTACTTGACACTATTAATATGTCAGTATATCAGGTTACAGCTTGAAATTGCCTTATATTCTTTTATAGATGAATTGTGCACGTAAATTGACTATATATGCTAGACTATAGTAGATAGGGTAGGAAGGATAGTAGAAAGTCTGAGAAATTCTGGAGAATTCTTGGTAACTGCACATTGCTTTATCTGTTTGAATGCCTGCAGAATGTTTTCTGTGTCTTTTGGCATTCAGTGGCTTTACTGGGATAATGATCATTCAGAATCATTTTTGTATATGACACATTGTGCACTTTGTAGTTTAGGCATTTATTTTACATAGAATTTTTTTGGTAAATATTTCTGTATACTGTCCCTTTTCTATTTGTTTTTCTGTTTAGGAACACTGATTATGTATATTGTATATTGCCCTTTCCTGATACTGATATCAGTATCTTTTTCTAAAATCATTTTATAATTTTTCAAAATTGTTATTTTTATGTAGATTTCTA
This sequence comes from Sapajus apella, assembly GCF_009761245.1. Classification (NCBI taxonomy): domain Eukaryota; kingdom Metazoa; phylum Chordata; class Mammalia; order Primates; family Cebidae; genus Sapajus; species Sapajus apella. The sequence continues at coordinate 1,679,964 of NW_022436943.1, read as the reverse complement.
AATTTTATCTACCTTCTTTCTGACTAATTTGAGTTATATTTTATTTGTTGAACTTCTAGATATTTGGAGATTTATACATAACCTTATGGTATTAATTTATAGTTTAAATGCATTGTGATCAGCACCTATACTGTGTATGATTTCAGCCTTTTTCCTTTTACGAGACTTGCTTTTATGTTCTTATAGTATGCCTTGTGAATGTGTATTCTGCTATTGTTGGGTGGGTGTTCTACAAATGTCAATAAGGCCAAGTTGATTGATGGTGGTGTTTTTGTTTTTAATTATTTACTTACATTCTATATGTTTTATCAATTCCTGAGAGAAGAGTGTCAACCTTTAGTTTTTGGATTTGCCTGTTCCTCTTTTCAGTTCTCTATTTAAAAAAATTTATGTATTTTGAAGATCTGTAATGCCTACAAACTTAATTAACCATGTTGTCATTATCAAAAAAATCTCTCTGTATCTATGGTAATAGTCTGTGTTCTGAAGTTTAATATATTTAATATTTAGTAATGCATTGCTCTTTTTTAATTAGAGTTATGTGGTGTTTCTTGTGCTCATTCCTTTACTCCTTCATGACCTTATCTCCTTTATTTTTAGCCTATCTGTCTTCTTTATATTTAAAGTGGATATATAGTTGGATCTTGGATTTTTTGTTAAATATAATCTGAGCATCTCTTCCTTTAATTGATATGCTTAGACATTTGAGACTTAATATTTATATTTTGGGGTTTAGTTCTAGTATTTTGCTGTGGGTTTCTAATTGTCCCATCTGTTGTTTTGTTTTCTTTTCCTAACTTTATTTAGATTGAGTTTGTTTCATCCTCACCATTCCATTCTTATTCCATTATCTCCACTATTGCCTTTATTAGTTTTACCTGTTGGTTTTATGGATTTAGGTATTCTAAGGTTTACAGTTTACATCTTTTACTTATCACAGCTACCTTCAAATAATGTTATACCATGTCACACATTGTGTGAGAACCTCCATTTTCCTTTTTCTGTCCTTTGCTATTGGCATTATGAATTCTACTTTTCCATGTGTTGTAAACTCTGAACTATGTTGTTATGATTTTTGCTTTAAACAGTTAATTATTTAATCTTGTTAATGAGAGTGCTCTTCTTCTGCTTCTTTCTTCTTTCTTCCTTTCACCCATATATTTACCATTCCCAGCACTCTTCAAATTTCTTTATATAGAGACACAAATATTTTCATCTGGCATCACATTCATTTAGCCTGAAGAATTTTCTTTAACATTTTTTGTATTATAGATATGCTGGTCGGGAATTTTTCCCAGTGTTTAGTCATAAAAAGGCTCTTTTGCTTACATTTTTAAAAGATTTTTTTTCTGAATTTTGGATTCTAGGCTGACAGTTTTTCTTTTTTCTTTCAGCATTTCAATCATGTTATTCTGTTGTTTTCTGTTGTATATGATTTCTGGTGAGGAGTCTTTATTTTCTAGCTTTTGTTTCTTTATATGTGATGTATTTTTCTCTTTAACACTAGTTTTCAGAAATTTGATTTTAATGTGCCTTGGTATGTTTTTAATTCTTGTCTGCTTGGGGTTTGTTGAACTTAGATATTTGGGTTTATAGTTTTCTTCAAATTGCTTGATAGTGTCCCACATCTCATTAAAGCTTTGTTCAGTTATTTTAGTCTTTTATCTTTCTTAGTCCTCAATTTCCTGGGACCTTCTCGGAGAATAGTCAGCAAGTGGGAGAAAAGAGGGAAGCATTTATTCTTGCATTTCCATGTTCTGTATGTGTGAATGCAAAGTAGTTTGCTGGTGTCTCATGATGCATGGTGTCTTTAGGTAATGCAAGTGAAAGTTTACATTGAATTGGCCAGAATAAGAGGTAGGGTGAGAAGCTTTTTAGGTGATATACAAGAGATGTTTTATACTCTCCATGTGTGGTTACAGTTATGGTGTAACTGACAAATGGTGGAAGGTTTGTGGGGTTGAGGAAAGAGCAGGTGACAGTCTACTATAGTAGCATCCTGATTTTTTTTTATATCTATCTTTTTTTTTTGTTCTTCTATTTTATCTTGCTTGCACTTCAGTATAAACTTGTTGCTTATAGACATATTGAAATCTTTCCTTGCTTTGAGGAGTTGTTATTTAGAAAATTTAACTACATAGTTCACTTTATTCAAAATGAATAAGGAATCAACAAATTAGATATTCCAGGGCAGAAATTAAAAAAAAAATTTGCCATTTACTATCAAATAGAGTCCTGAGTATAATGTAAATATTTCATAAATACTTCTGAGAAAAAGTTTTAGGAAAGAGGTCTCTGGATCAGCTTGCCTGGATTTAATTTCTAATTAAATGTCACTAGTGTGACATTTGATACCTTAATATATCTGTGTATGTCTTGGTTTTCCCATTTGAAAAACTAGTATAATGATAGTACTTCTCTCATAGAGTTATTATGGCAGAATTTAACGTGTTACTATAAGAAATCTAGAGTAATACAGGGTTTCTAGTAAATCTTCTCTAAGAGTTAACAAGCACCATTTTTATTTTTACTTATGATAACTGCCTTGATTATACAGTAGTTGCTTGAGCAGAATATGTGTGTATGGGCATCATTCTAGTTTGTATTTTTATATTTTATTTCTCAAAATTTTTGAAATAGTGAAACACAAAGGTAGCAGAATTGCCTATTTTGTTTAATCGAATTTTAAAATACTTTGGATATATTCCCTTTCTGCTTTTGCAACCTAAGTCATTTAGTATTTTGTTGTCTGTAAATGCTGTTTACTGTATTGTGATTCTTTCTGTTTTCTTGTTCAGGACCAAAAGATCTCAGATTGCTATAACTGAAGGTATATTTGAACTTCCTAACCTCACAGTTCAAGCTACAAGAGCACAGACACTTCTCTTGCAAGCAATATATCAAAGTTGGTCTCATATTGGAAATGTCAGCTCTTCTGCAGTGAATGAAGCTTTGATAAATGAAATCTTCCTAAGTATAGGTAAGAGAACAATCTTTTTGATAAGAATATGGAAAATTTGTGTTAGAGGCAACTAATATTTTATTATTAAAATACATATGTCTAGCATGGTCAACTTAAATTGTAATATGTTTCTGTGAAGATAGATATGTATAGCTTATGTTTAAAATCCAGATTATGAGTTAAGGCATCCAGTTTTTTTTCCTTCCTACCAATTTCTGCATATGTTTCATAATCGCAAATAACTATTTTTCACCAGCTTCTTGCATAATTTATCTTTTGGATAACTTAAGGTTATCAATATATGTGTTTGAAATGATAGCCAAATCAAGTATAAGTACACGATACTTGTTTTAAGTTGTTTCAGTTTAAAATAATAATGTTAGGTTTGTCAGTAACACATAAGTAGTTTTTGAAGGTTACATTTTTAAGTGTAATTATGCTTAAAGTAACATTATTTTTAATTTATCTGTTAAAATAAGGTGACTTTCATTCTTATATGATGCTTTTGAAGGTTTTAATTTGGGACCTTATATTTTAATTAAAGTTTTCTTATTTGGCCTAGCTATTGACTAAAGTAAAATACAGGTTGATTATCCTTTATTCAAAGTGTTTGGTACCAGAAGTGTTTCAAATTTCAGATTTTTTCCAGATCTGGAATATTTGCACATACATATATACTGGGGATGTGACTCAAGTCTAAATATGAAATTTATTTACATTTCCCATATACCTTATGCACATAGTCTGAAGGTAATTTTATATAATATTTTTAACAATTTTGTGTGACTTAATCACATGAGGTCAGGTGTGGGATTTTCTACTTGTATCATGTCAATGCTCAAAACGTTTTAAATTTTGGAGCATTTCAGATTTTGAGAATTCAGATTAGGGATGCTCAAGCTGTACTAGTTTTGTTGCCGGCTTTTAGCATTTTATAAAGAATAACATGATAAATGTTGCAGTAGGATAGAGATTCTTCACTTGGAGCTTATGAAAAGACTTAGAGTTTTCTGAATCCCCTGAAGTAGTATGCAAATTTTAGTGTATATATAAACACACACCCAGAAATACGTATTTATCTCTTCTTTTTGAATTGAACTTACTGCTCCTGTCTAATAGAAATTTTGTACCCTTTGAACAGCATCTTTTTATTGCAAACCCACCACTACTTTATTCCGCCCACATTTTGTAACCACTGTTCTACTCTAACCACCATACTATTCTCTACTTCTATGAGTTTGACTTTTTTAGATTCCACATTTAAGTGCAATCCTGTAGTATGTGCTTATTTCACTTTGTATAATGTGTTCCAGGTTCAACTGTGTTGTCCTAAATGACAGAATTTCCTTCTTTTTGTAAGGCAGGATAGTAAGCTGTTGTGGATATATGCCATATTTCCTTTATCCATTCGTTACTTAATGGACATTTATACTGATTCAATATCTTGTCTATTGTGACCAATACTACAATGAATATGGGAATGCAGATATCTCTTTAACATGATTTCATTTTTTTTGGACATATACCCAGAAGTAGAATTGCTAGATCATATGACAGTTATATTTTTAAAATTTTGAGGAACTTCTATATCATTTTTCGTAATGGTTGTACTACTTTTCATTCCTACCAACAGTGTTTCTTTTCCTCCAAATCTTTGCTAACACTTATCTTTCATCTTTTTGAGACTGGTCATTCTAACAGATATATGCATATATCTCATTGTGGATTTAATTTACATTTCTCTACTAATCAGTGATGCTGAGTATGTATTTATATACATGTTGGGCATTTACATTTTTCATGAACCTGTTGAACATCTGTCATCTTTTGAGAAATGTTTTTGCCCATGTTTAAATTGAGTTGTTTTCTTGTTATTGAGTTGAGTTCCTTAGATATTTTGGATAGCAAACCTTTATCAGATGTATGGTTTGCAGATTTTTCTCCCAGTTTCTGGGTTCTTCCTTTACTCTATTAATTGTTTCTTTTGCTATGCAGAAGCTTTTGTTTGATGAAGTCCCATTTTTCTGTTACTGCTTTTATTTCCTGTGCTTTCCGGGTTGTAGTCAATGCCCAGACCAATGAAGCTTTGTCCCTAAGTTTCTTCTAGTAGGCTTACATCTCCAGGTCTTAATATTTAAGTCCTTAATCTGTTCTGAATTGTTTTTTCCTCATGGTAGCAGATAAGGATTCAATCTTACTGTTCTGCATGTAGATATCCTGTTTTCCCAACAGCATTTATTGAAGAATCTGTTCTTTTCCCATTGTATATTATTGGCATCTTCATAAAAAATCAATTGTCCATAAATGTGTGGGTTTATTTTGGATTCTTTGTCTTTTTTTATAGGTTGACGTGTCTGTTTTCATGCCAGTACCATGCTGTTTTGATTGCTATAGCTTTTTAGTATAAAGTCAGATAGTATGATTCCTTCAGCTTTGTTCTTTTTGTTTAAGATTGCTTTGGTTCTTTAAGGTCTTTTATTCCATATGAATATAAGGATTTTTTTTAACGTTACTTCTCCCATTTAATTAACACAGAATATCTTTCCATTTATTTGTTTTTTTTTTTTTTTTTTAGTTTATCAGTGCTTTATACTTTTCAGTATACAGATCTTTCATATCCTTGGTTAAATTTATACATATGTATTTTTGTTGTTGTTGCTATTATAAATGGGATCGTTTTTCTAATTTTTTTTTGAATACCATTAGTTTTGGCTATGTTAATGCATAAAAATGGTACTGATTTTTACATGTTCATTTTGTATCCTACACCTTTACTGAATTCACTTATCAGTTCTAAAAGTTTTTTGTTGTTGGAGTCTCCCTCTGTCACCCAGGCTGGTGTGCAGTGGTGTGATCTTGGCTTACTGCAACCTCTGCTTCCTGGGTTTGTAACTGGGATTACAGGTGCATCACCACACCTGGCTAATTTTTTTTTTGTATTTTTGGTAGAGACGGGGTCTCACCATGTAGGTCAGGCTTGTCTTGAACTACCGACCTCAAGTGATTCACCAGCCTCAGCCTCTCAAAGTTCTGGGATTACAGGTGTGACCCACCACACCTGTCTGGGATTTTTACATATAAGATCATATTGTCAAGAAGCAGAGACAATCTAACTTCTTCCTTTTCTATTACAATGCCTTCTATTTCTTCCTCTTGCTTAATTTTTCTGAATAGGACTTCCAGTACTGTGTGGAAAAGAAGTAGTGAGAGTGAGCATTCTTGTCATGTCCCTGATCTTTAAAGAAAAGATTTCAGGTTTTCACTGTTCAGTATGATGTTAGCCCTGGGCTTGTCCTATATATTCTTTATTATGTTTAGGTACATTCCTTCTATACCTAATCTTTTGATAGTATTTGATCATGAAATGCCATGGAATTTTGTCAGATGCTTTTTCTGCATCTATTGAGATGATGATATGACTTTTGTTTTTTATTTTGTTAATGTGATGTATCATATTTATTGACTTGTATTTGTCAAACCATCCTTGCATCCCATGGATAAATACCACTGTATCATGACAAAATATTATATTAATGTGTTGTTGAATTTTGTTTGTTAATATTTTGTTGAGAATTTTTACATCTGTGTTCACCAAGGATGTTGGTTTGTAAGCTTTTCTTGTAGTGCCCGTGTCTAGCTTTGGTATGAGGGTAATACTGGCCTTCTAAAATGAGTTTGGAAGTATTCTAGATTTTTGGAAGAGTTTGAGAAGTGATCAATATTAGTCGTTCTTTAAACGTCTGGTAGAATTCATCCAGTCCAGAACTTTTCTTTGACAGGGACTTTTTCTTACTGATTCACTCTTCTTATTCATTATTGGTCTACTTGTATTTTATGTTCCCTCATGATTGATTGAGTCTTGATATGTTAAATCTGTCTAGGAATGTATTAATTTCTTTTAGCTTATCTAATCCATTGGTGTAGCATTGTTCATAGTAGTCGCTTATGGTGAGTATATTTCTGTGGTTTCTATCAGTTAATTTCTCATGTTTCATTTTTATTTATTTGAGCAAGCTCTTTTTTTCTTTGTCTATGAAGGGTTTGTTTATCTTGTCAAAAAAGCCTTCTTATTTTTGTTTATTTAAAAAATCATTTTCTTAGTCTTTATGTATTTCTGTTTCAATATTTGTTACTTTCTTCCTTCTGCTGATGTTAGATCTTTTTCTAGTTCCTTGAAGTATAATGTTTGATTGGGTATTTGAAATCTTTGTTTTTGATATAGACATTTATTGCTGTAATCTTCTTTCTTACAACTACGTCAGCTGCATTTCATAGGTTGTGTATTTTGTGTTTCCATTTTCATTTGTCTCAAGATACTTTTTGATTTTCTTTTTGATTTCATCTTGTATCTGTTGGTAATTGAGGAACAGGTTTTTAATTTTCACATATTTGTGATTTTTCCCAAGATTTCTTTTTTAAAAAAGAGGAAGTCAAATTGTGTCTGTTTGCACATGACATGATTGTGTGTTTAGAAAACTTTATCATCTCAGCCCAAAATCTCCTTAAGCTTATAAGCAACTTCAGCAGTGTTTCAGGATACAAAATCAATGTGCAAAAATCACAAGCATTTGTATACACCAATAATAGAGAGCCAAATCTTCAGTGAACTTGCATTCACAATTGCTACAAAGAGAATAAAATATCTAGGAATACAACTTACACAGGATGTGAAGGAGCTCTTTAAGGAGAACTACAAACTACTGCTCAGGTAAATAAGAGAGAATACAAATGGAAAACCTTTCCATTCTCATGGATAGGAGGAATTAATATTGTAAAAATGGCCATATTGCCCAAAGTAATTTATAGATTCAATGCTATCCCATCAAGCTATCATTGACTTTTTTTACGGAATTAGAAAAAAACTACTTTAAATTTCACAGGGAACCAAAAAAGAGCCTGTATAGCCAAGTCAATTCTAAGCAAAAAGAACAAAGCTGGAGGCATCATACTACCTGACTTCAAACTATGCTACAAGGCTACAGAAACCAAAACAGCATGGTACTGGTACCAAAACAAACATGTAGACCAATGAAACAGAACAGTGGCTTCAGAAATACACCACACACCTACAACCATGTAATCTTTGACAAACCTGACAAAAACAAGCAATGGGGAAAGGATTCCCTATTTAATAAATTGTGTTGGGAAAACTGGCTAGCCATATTGAGAAAACCGAAACTTCATCCCTTCCTTACACCTTATATAAAAATTAACTCAAGATGGATTAAAGACTTAAAAGTAAGACCCAAAACCATAAAAATTCTAGAAGAAAACCTCAGCAATACCATTCAGGATATAGGCATGGGCAAAGACTTCATGACTAAAACACCAAAAGCAACGGCAACAAAAGCCAAAATTGATAAATGGGATCTAATTAAACTAACGAGCTTCTGCACAGCAAAAGAAACTATCAGACTATCATTGGCCAGACTTGGTAGTTCACACCTGTAATCCCAGCACTTTGGAAGGCCAAGGCCGTGGATCACCTGAGGTCAGGAGTTTGAGACCAGCCTGACTAACATGATGAAACCCTTGTCTCTACTAAACATACAAAATATTAGTTAAGTGTGTTGGCCTGCACCTGTAATCCCAGCTACCCTGGAGGCTGAGGCAGGAGAATTGCTTGAACCTGGGAGGTGGAGGTTGCAGTGAACTGAAATCGTGGCATTGCATTCCAGCCTGGGCAACAAGAGCAAAACTCTGTCAAAAAAAAAAAAAAAAGAAAAGAAAAGAAAAGAAACTATCATCAGAGGGAACAGGCAACCTATGCAATGGGAGAAAATCTGTCCGTCTGACAAAGGGCTAATATCTAGAATCTACATGGAACTTAAAAAAAATTTACAAGAGAAAAATAATCCCATCAAAAAGTGGGCAAAGGATATGAACAGGCACTTATCAAAAAAAAAAAAAAAAAGACTTATGGTTGGGCACAGTGGCTCATACCTGTAATCTCAGTACTTTGGGAGGCCAAGGCACATGGATCATCTTAGGTCAGGGGTTCCAGACCAGCGTGACCAACATGGAGAAACCCTGTCTCTACTAAAAATGCAAAATTAGTGGGGCATGGTGACGCATGCTTTCTACGTAGTTCCAGCTACTCAGGAGGCTGAGGCAGGAGAATCGCTTAAATCCAGGAGGTGGAGGTTGCAGTGAGCCCAGATTGCGCTATTTCACCCTAGCCTGGGCAGCAAGAGCAAAACTCCAAGAGTGGGGAAAAAAAGGACATTTATGCAGCCAACAAACGTATGAAAAGTAGCTCATCATCACTGACCATTAGAGAAATGCAAATCCAAACCACAATGAGATACCATCTCACACCAGTTAGAATGGCGATAATCAACAAGTCAGGAAACAAGAGATACTGGAGAGGATGTGGAGAAATAGGAACACTTTTACACTGTTGGTGGGAGTGTAAATTAGTTCAACCATTGTGGAAGACAGTGTGGCGATTCCTCAAGGAACTAGAACCAGAAATACCGTTTGACCCAGCAATCACATTGCTGGTGTATACCCAAGGGTATATAAATCATTCTACTATAAAGACACATGCATTCGTATGTTTAGTGCAGCACTATTCACAATAGCCAAGACTTGGAACCAACCCAAATGCCCATCAACGATAGACTGGACAAGGAAAATGTGGCACATATATACCATGGAATACTATGCAGCCATAAAAAGTATAAGTTTATGTCCTTTGCAGGGACATGGATGAAGCTGGAGACCATCATTCTCAGCAAACTAACACAGGCACAGAAAACCAAACACCACATGTTCTCACTCATAAGTGGTAGTTGAGCAATGAGGACACATGGACAGAGGCAGGGGAACATCATAAACCAGGGCCTGTTGGGAGTGGGGAGCTAAGGGAGGGATAGCATTAGGAGAAATACCTAATGTAGATGACGGGTTAATGGGTTCAGCAAACTAGGTATGGCATGCATATACCTATATAACAAACCTACACGTTTTGCACATGTATCCCAGAACTTAAAGTATTAAAAAAAAAAAAAAAGAAATACAAAACTCTATACTTTCATCTACTTTTCATGTACTTTACAGTTGTCTTTTAAAGATTTTTCATCTAGTGAGCTGCATAACTAAGTACTGGTTACTATTAAAGTTACTTAGACTGAGTTGGCTCACCTATTTTAGATATTTCTCATTTATTAATTTCATTGGCTTCTTACCGGGAATATTGCTGTTGGAAGGTTCTGTATGCTTTTTTTACAGATGGGAACATTTATGCTTAGAACAATTTAGTGTTTTTTTAAGTATCGTCCCACAGCTATTCATTGACTGAGTCATTTTTTGAAGCCAGGCCTTTGGAATTTTCTGTTACTGTTATGTCTGCAATACCAAACTACCTCTGGTAAATGAGATCAGAAATAGAGTATATAAAGTTTGTTACTTTATTAGAAAATATTAATGAAATTATAGCAAATATTAGAAATTTAATTAAAATTAATTATAAAGGATAAAGGACAAATTAAAATTTGAGCTAAATATGTATTAATCAGGTTATTGAATTATATATTTTTGTTATTTGTGTTTCTGATGGTTCTTAAATCACAGAAATTCTAACCCTGTCTTTTTGCCAGAAGATTAAACATAAAGTCACACATGGCTTTCGTTTGCTCTGGAAAACAAGGACTTGCTACCACTTTCCCTTGTTCAGAAGTTCATTATTTTGTTGACAGTTTAGTTCCATTCATCTGGTATTTGCAGGGAAATAACTTACAGACTTTAAAATCTAAAGGTGATCAAATGGGTATTTGAATCGCTCATTTAAGTTATGTCTTAATGTTAAAATAAAAATCTACTTTCCAGAAAGTAACTGTTAAAGTATTTTATGCAAGATTTCATGTGGGATACCTTAATGGTTGAATAATAAATTTTACCTCATAAAAATGAAATTCAATAATACAGTAGCTTTCTCAGCTCAGTAGCATCTGGTCTATTCTCATGAGGGCCAGTATTTTCCAACTCATTAGGATCATGTCGTTCTGTATGTCGTCAACATTGACTTAGCCAAGCTACCTTTACTTACATAACTGCCAAACTATTAAATAGGTCTCTTGTGGAGTGAAGTCAAATATTCCTCTTACTTTACTTCTGCCTTAGAAGAGGGGAAGAAAATGTACATACTGTAACATTTAAACATCTGGTCTAAAACCACATCACTGTAACTTTAAATAAAGTTACGGAGGTATTCTTCCCAGGTGTGCATATGAAAAGGATTTTGGAGTTGTCGAATAGTTCTTTAACCACTTAGGAAAAAGACTGAGGTATATCAATATGCTTTTTCTATTCCTCTGTTTTCAGACTGCTTCCCTCCTCCATCATGTCTGCTAAATACTTCTAATGTGTTCTAAGACATATATTTTTGAGATGTTACAAAATTTTCTTGCCAAATTCAGGCATTGGCTATACATTTATTCTTGCCTAAGAAAAAAATTGAGTTAGATTTGTATTAAGAAATACCAATAAGACCTTTTGATGTTCAAATTGGAGTAAAAAGACATTAATTTTTATTAATCTTATGAGTTTAAGGTGTCCTCTTATGCACTTTTAATAATATGAATATTTATTGAATTTAAAGTTTCCATTTTACTACAGCTCATGTCCAGGTATTGAGAGCTCATTTATAGAATATGTGGTCATTATTAAGAAATGAGTAGTTAATGTAAGGTGTAACCCATTTTTGCCAGAGGTTGCAATTTTTTTTTCTTCTTATGAAAAATTAGATCTTGGCAATGACCTTAATTACTAGGATATAAATAACTCCTACAAGCTTAGCATTCCAATAATGGAACACTAGGCATTAATGAGTTAAAAACACACTTAGAATGTTGAGTTATGTCTGACTTTAATTTTGTTTCTGTATTCTGTCTCAGACATTTTGATGATGTTTGTAAATTTTTTTCTGATGATACTTCATGGTACAGGAATGTGAATTTTAGGTGTCATTTAGTAGAAGAAGATATATAAAGTGTGTGTGTACAGAGATTTGAGAAAAATACAATGCCTTAAATTATGGTGTAAGTACATTTTAATGGATTTTTGAAAAGTAGGCAGTGTGACTTTAGTATGATTTTTCATACTAAAATCTTTCATAAACAACATCATAAAAATGTGTCTTAATACATTAATGTTGATAACATGATATTAGTAGATAAATGAGTTAGATTTGTGCAGAAAAGACACTTTTTTGCCTTATGTATTTTTTGCCGTTTGCCTATTTATTTTTTGCTCATTTTTATGTCTTCTATTGGTTCACAACCTGAAATATATTTCTTCCAGTTGTATTTACTTATGAAACATTTTGAAAATATGTAGTTTGCAGTCTGTTCAGTTCTGGGAGCAGATAGCTAACAAGAAATAGACATGATTATAGTAGTGAATGTAGAATCTTCTGTGTCACCTATTACAAGATCAAGTTTGGCTTTAAAAGTGGACAAGAGTTACTTACATACAGTGAAGAAAAGGACTCAGTTTTGAGGGCAGCTGTTTACAAAGTACCACAAACTAGGTGGGTTTAAGAAACAGAAAAGCCCACGTGTGTACCTATGCAACAATCTTGCATGTTCTTCACATGTACCCCAAAACCTAAAATGCAATAAAATAAATAAATGGGAAAAGAAATAAACAGAAATTTATTTATTGAGGCATTGGGCAGCTTATAATCATGTTGGAAGACAAAGCGGTAGCTGGCGTGTCGCATCACCAGAGTTGGAGCAAAAGAGTTGTGAGGAGGCGCCACACACTTTAAAACAAACAGATCTTCTGAGAACTCACTATCATGCAGCACCAAGCCATGAGGGATCCACCCTCATGACCCAAACACCTCCTACCACACCTCATCTCGATAACTGGGAATTATATTTCAGCATGAGATTTGGGGGAACAACGAACATCCAAACCATATCACATATCATTAACACTCCTTTTCTTTTCTTTTTCTTTCCTTTTTTTTTTTTTTGACTGATTCTACTTGGAGGAAAATTATAACATTTCATGATTTAAAATGAAATTTTGATTGCAAAATTCTGTTATTCCAAAGTTTCCTGGTTCTAGTAGATCTTTTTATAGTCACCTTTCTAAGTATATTTCTCATATGATAAACATTTTAATATTATATGTAAGGTTAAATAATATGTTGATTTTACTGGATTTTTGTTTGCTCTTTACCACAGAGAGATTTATTTGAAAGATAAATATTTTGCATAAAGCAAATACTATGGAACATGTAGGTCAAATCATTGCAACAAATGAAATTATGATGAAAGTCTCATTATCATAGATTGACTTCCTAATTCTTAATTTTAAAACAGTTCTTTACTTTCACAGGAAAGCCAAGTAACAATAGTGAAATAATTTTATAAGTTCTTTGTATTCCATATTTTCTTTAATCTCTTATACATTCTTTGAAGTAGAAAATCTGAACAATATTTTATAGGTTGAAAAGCTGTTGAAGTTATTTAAAAAATAACAGAAGGAGACGTGGGGCTCTAGTTTTCAGAGAACTACTTGTGTTTATTTTTTAAGAAATAATGCAGCCTGGTGCAGTGGCTCACGCCTGTAATCTCAGGTTTATAGTGTATACCAAACGTTAATATTAGGTTTAGCCCTCAAAATTTTTTGTTTAAGGACAAGAGATAGGTTCTGTAGGTCTAAAAATAATACTCATATGTGTCACTATATATTAGTTCTTATAATAAGCAATTAAAAATGTATAATCATATACATACTCATTTTTCTTTGATGATGGTTTAAATAATTAAGAATGTGCTAAATATATTCTGAAGATGAACACAGTCTCAAGTAATAAATTATGTATGGCTGGTTCTGTGTTTAAGTGAATAAGGAGAAGAGAGCTGTTTAGTGCTCTACCAGAATCCCATTTTATTTATTTACCCCTACCTGTATGTATATGCCCTGGGAATCAGAATTTCTTATACTATAGAAGAAATTTCCAAGGCAGAGCAGCTAATTTTAGATTAGATCTTCTCTCAGCACCTCATTTCTAATCCCTGTGACACACAGTTCTTTTATTGACCCCTGTATCCTCAAATACATCTCCCATTGAGCTATATTCCCTTGGGGGCATACTTCTGTAGCACTCGACAGTATCCTCAGTATCTTTCTATCATGGCCATTGGATTCCACTGGATCAGGTATCTGATCATTATTGTAGTGTTTATGTGTATATACATTTATAGTCTCGCATTTGGTGCCATTGTGTTAGACATAGAACAGTCTCAAAACTGTATTTGAAAGTTGAATGTCTAGAAGTTGAACAATAAGCTTATATTATAAGATTTTTTTTCTGAGACAGGGTTTCACTTTCACCTCCCAGGCTGGAGTGCAGTGGTGCGATCTTGGCTTACTGCAACCTTTGCCCCCTGGGCTCAAAGGATCCTGCTAGCTTAGCATCCCATGTAGCTGGTACCACAGATGCCCACCACCACTCCTGGCTAACTTTTCATAGAGATATGGCTTCACTGTGTTGCCCATGCTTTCCTCCAACTCCTGAGCTCAAGCATTCTGCCCTCCTCGACCCTCCAAAGTGCTGATATTACAGGTGTGAATCACTGTACCTGGCCAGGTCTTAAAAATATTTCATGTTTAACTGTCTTTCCTATTGCTATGGAATTATTGGGCTAGGAAATTAAGGATATATGTGAGAACTATCTCAGGTGACCCATGACTAAGGCTCAGGAGGTGGTGCTTGGTTCTGAGAGCCTGCCAGCCAGACATCTTCACTTTTCACAAACCCATTTGATTTTCTTCCTTTACCTTCATCCTTGTTACTAACATGATTATAAGATGAAGCAGTCCCTACATGTGAAATTTTCCTGTGGAAATGAGATGCTGTGAGAAGGAGTAGGCAAAAGGCATCTTTGTTTTCTTTTGCCGTGAAAGGACAAGATAAGGGAGGCTTCTAGCATCCACTTTACTCACACTTGAGGACAAGCTTGAAGCTGTCTACCTTTTACTTCTTTTAGCTGACACACACCTCTGGCTGGATTCGTGCCCACTTCTTGCATGTCTTCTACCAGGCTTCCACTGTGTAATAGTAAGTATAGCAACAAAAGTGGAGGAAGGGGAGAGGACTTGGTTTGCTCTCTGTCCTGAAAAACAATCCTCTCTTATATTAGGAAACTCAAGGCCCTTGGCAGTTCAGGATTTCCAAGGATCCTTCTTGGTAGATTTAGACAACTTGGATTTTGGAAAAGAGAGTTAGATGTAGCTGTGGTTTAGCTGGCAGCAATATGGGAGAAACTTTTGCTCTGTTAGAGCCCGTTAACAGTACCTCTGTATATTGTTCCCACTTATTGGTCCTTGTGACTCATTTCTCAAGAGAAGAGGCTGACAGAGGGAATTAGGTGACCACCATTAGTTGCTGATACAAGAAGAACTAAGTTTGCCACTGAAAAGATAATTTTAGAGATATTCTTTTTTTTTTTTTTTTAGGGTTGTCATGAGATTTTTTTTTTTCAATTGCATTTTAGGTTTTGGGGTACATGTGAAGAATATGCAAGATTGTTGCATAGGTACACACATGACAGTGTGCTTTGCCGCCTTCCTCCCCTTCACCTATATCTGGCATTTCTCCCCATGCTCTCTCTCCCCAACTCCCCACCCCCCGGTCTCTCCCCCATTTCCCCCAACAGACCCCAGTGTATAGTGCTCCCCTCCCTGTGTCCTCGTGTTCTCATTGTTCAACACCCGCCTATGAGTGAGAATATGCAGTATTTGATTTTCTGCTCTTGTGTCAGTTTGCTGAGAATGATGGTTTCCAGGTTCATCCATGTCCCTGCAAAGGACACGAACTCATCATTTTTGATGGCTGCATAATATTCCATGGTGTATATGTACCACATTTTCCCTGTCCAGTCTATCATCGATGGGCATTTGGGTTGGTTCCAGGTCTTTGCTATTGTAAACTGTGCTGCAATGAACATTCGTGTGCACGTGTCCTTATAGTAGAACGATTTATAATCCTTTGGATATATACCCAGTAATGGGATTGCTGGGTCAAATGGAATTTCTATTTCTAGGTCCTTGAGGAATCGCCACACTGTCTTCCACAATGGTTGAAGTAGACTCCCACCAACAGTATAAAAGTGTTCCTATTTCTCCACATCCTCTCCAGCATCTGTTGTCTCCAGATTTTTTAATGATCGCCATTCTAACTGGCGTGAGATGGTATCTCAATGTAGTTTTGATTTGCATTTCTCCAATGACCAGCGATGATGAGCATTTTTTCATCTGTTTGTTGGCCTCACGTATGTCTTCTTTTGTAAAGTGTCTGTTCATATCCTTAGCCCACTTTTGAATGGGCTTGTTTGTTTTTTTCTCGTAGATCTGTTTTAGTTCTTTGTAAATTCTGGATATCAGCCCTTTGACAGATGAGTAGATTGCAAAAATTTTTTCCCATTCTGTTGGTTGCTGATTCACTCTAATGACTGTTTCTTTTGCCGTGCAGAAGCTGTGGAGTTTGATTAGGTCCCATTTGTCTATTTTGGCTTTGTTGTCAATGCTTTTGGTGTTTTGGTCATGAAGTCCTTGCCTGCGCCTATGTCCTGAATGGTTTTGCCTAGATTTTCTTCTAGGGTTTTTATGGTGTTAGGTCTTATGTTCAAGTGTTTAATCCATCTGGAGTTAATTTTAGTGTAAGGCCTCAGGAAGGGGTCCAGTTTCTGCTTTCTGCACATGGCTAGCCAGTTTTCCCAACACCATTTATTAAACAGTGAATCCTTTCCCCATTGTTTGTTTTTTTCCGGTTTCTCAAAGATCAGACTGTTGTAGATATGTTGTGTTGCCTCCGAGGCCTCTGTTCTGTTTGATTGGTCTATATCTCTGTTTTGGTACCAGTACCATGCTGTTTTGATTACTGTAGCCTTGTAGTATAGTTTGAAGTCTGGTAGTGTGATGCCTCCTGCTTTATTCTTTTTGCTTAGAATTGACTTGGCTATGCGGGCTCTCTTTTGGTTCCATATGAAGTTTAAGGTGTTTTTTTCCAGTTCTGTGAAGAAGGTCATTGGTAGCTTGATGGGGATAGCATTGAACCTGTAAATTACTTTGGGCAGCGTGGCCATTTTCACGATATTGATTCTTCCTAACCATGAACATGGAATGTTTCTCCATCTGTTTGTGTCCTCTCTTATTTCGTTGAGCAGTGGCTTGTAGTTTTCCTTGAAGAGGTCCTTTACGTTCCTTGTTAGTTGTATTCCTAGGTATTTTATTCTCTTTGTGGCAATTGTGAACTGAAGTTTGTTCTTGATTTGGCTCTCTTTAAGTCTGTTATTGGTGTATAGGAATGCATGTGATTTTTGCACATTGATTTTGTATCCTGAGACTTTGCTGAACTTGGTTATCAGTTTCAGGAGATTTTGGGCTGAGACGATAGGGTCTTCTAGATATACAATCATGTCGTCTGCAAATAGAGACAATTTGACTTCCTCCTTTCCTATTTGAATACCCTTTATTTCTTTTTCTTGCCTGATTGCTCTGGCTAGAACTTCTAATACTATATTGAATAGCAGTGGTGAGAGCGGGCATCCTTGTCTAGTGCCAGATTTCAAAGTGAATGCTTCCAGTTTTTGCCCATTCAGTATGATATTGGCTGTTGGTTTGACATATAGCTTTTATTATTTTGAGATACCTTCCGTCAATACCTTGTTTATTGACGGTTTTTAGCATAAAGGGCTATTGAATTTTGTTAAAAGCCTTCTCTGCATCAATTGAGATAATCATGTGTTGTCTTTGGTTCTGTTCATGTGGTGAATTACGTATATAGACTTGCGTATGTTGAACCAGCCTTGAATCCCTGGGATGAAGCCTACTTGATCATGGTGGATAAACTTTTTGATTTGCTGTTGCAATCGGCTTGCCAGTATTTTATTGAAGATTTTTGCATCTATGTTCATCATGGATATTGGCCTGAAGTTTTCTTTTCTTGTTGGGTCTCTGCTGGGTTTTGGTATCAGGATGATGTTTGTCTCATAAAATGATTTGGGAAGGATTCTTTCTTTTTGGATTATTTGGAATAGTTTCAGAAGGAATGGTACCAGCTCTTTGTATGCCTGGTAGAATTCGGCTGCCAACCCATCTGGACCTAGGCTTTTTTTGAGTGGTAGGCTCTTAATTGCTGCGTCAACTTCAGACCTTGTTATGGTTCTATTCAGGGTTTCAACTTCTTCCTGGTTTAGGCTTGGGAGGAGGCAAGTGTCCAGGAATTTATCCATTTCTTCCAGGTTTACTAGTTTATGTGCATAGAGTTGTTTGTAATAATCTCTGATGATGGTTTGAATTTCTGTGGAATCTGTGGTGATATCCACTTTATCGTTTTTTATGGCATCAATTTGGTTATTCTCTCTTTTCTTTTTTATTAATCTGGCTAGTGGTCTATTTTGCTGATCTTTTCGAAAAACCAGCTTCTGGATTTATTTATTTTTTGAAGGGTTTTTTGTGTCTCTATCTCCTTCGGTTCTGCTCTGATCTTAGTTATTTCTTCTCTTCTGCTAGGTTTTGAGTTTTTTTGATCTTGCTCCTCTAGCTCTTTCAATTTTGACGATAGGGTGTCAATTTTAGATCTCTCCTTTCTTCTCATGTGGGCACTCATTGCTATATATTTTCCTCTAGAGACTGCTTTAAATGTGCCCCAGAGATTCTGGTATGTTGTGTCTTCATTCTCGTTGGTTTGGAAGAACATCTTTATTTCTGCCTTCATTTCATTGTTTATCCAGTCAACATTCAAGAGCAAGTTGTTCAGTTTCCATGAAGCTGTGTGGTTCTGAGTTAGTTTCTGCATTCTGAGTTCTAACTCGATTGCACTGTGGTCTGAGAGACTGTTTGTTATGATTTCTGTTCTTTTGCATTTGCTGAGGAGTGATTTATTTCCAATTATGTGCTCAATTTTAGAGTAGGTATGATGTGGTGCTGAGAAGAATGTATATTCTGTGGATTTGGGGTGGAGAGTTCTGTAAATATCTATTAGGTTTGCTTGTTCCAGGTCTGGGTTCAGGTCCTAGATATCCTTGTTCATTTTTTGTCTGGGTGATCTGTCTAATATTGACAATGGGGTGTTAAAGTCTCCCACTATTATTGTGTGGGAGTCTGTCTCTTTGTAAGTAATTAAGAACTTGCCTGTGTATCTGGGTGCTCCTGTATTGGGTGCATATATATTTAGGATCGTTTGCTCTTCTTGTTGCATTGATCCTTTTACCATTATGTAATGTCCTTCTTTGTCTCTTTTGATCTTTGTTCCTTTAAAATCTGTTTTATCACCAATGAGAATTGCACCTCCTGCTTTTTTTGCTCTCCACATGCTTGGTAAATCTTCCTCCATCGCTTTATTTCGAGCCTTTGTGTATCCTTGCATGTGAGATGGGTTTCCTGGATACAGCACACTGATGGGTTTTGGCTTTTTATCCAATTTGTCAGTCTGTGTCTTTTGATTGGGACATTTAGTCCATTTACATTTAAGGATAATACTGTTATGTGTGAATTTGATAGTGACATTTTGATGCTAGCTGGCTGTTTTGTTCATTAGTTGATGCAGATTCTTGATTGTGTTGATGCTCTTTACCATTTGATATGTTTTTGGAGTGACTGGTACTGGTTGTTCCTTTATATGTGTAGAGCCTATTTCAGGAGCTCTTGTAAAGCAGGCCTTGTGGTGATATAATCTCTGAGTACTTGCTTGTTCGCAAAGGATTTTATTTTTCCTTCACTTATGAAGCTTAGTTTGGCTGCATAAGAGATTCTGGGTTGAAAGTTCTTTTCTTTAAGGATGTTGAATATTGGCCCCCACACTCTTCTGGCTTGTAGGGTTTCTGCTGAGAGACCTGCTGTGAGTCTGATGGGCTTCCCTTTGTGGGTAACCTGACCTTTCTCTCTGGCTTCACTTAGCATTTTCTCCTTCATTTCAACCCTGGTGAATGTGAGGATTATGTGCCTTGGGGTTGCTCTTCTTGAGGAATGTCTTTGTGGTTTTCTCTGAATTTCCTGGACTTGAATATTGGCCTGCATTGCTAGGCTGGGGAAGTTTTCCTGGATAATATCCTGAAGAGTATTTTCCAGCTTGGATTCATTGTCTTTGTCACATTCAGGTACACCTATAAAACATAGATTAGGTGTTGAACTCCTGGCCTCAAGTTATCTACCCACCTCAGCCTCCCAAAGTATTGGGATTACAGACGTGAACCACCCTGCCCGGCCACTTTTTTGCTAAACATTATTTATGCTTGGTGTAATAGATGCCGTTGGTTCAGTACTTTTGTTCTTTCAGTAGTACCAAGAATTTCTTTTGGAGAACTCATCTTTTACTCCTAGAAGCAATTGTGCAATTTTATTTTATTTTTTAATTTTTATTGTTTTTGAGATGAGTCTTACTCTGTCACCCAAGCTGGAGTACAGTGATGTGATCTTGGCTCATTGCAGTCTCTTTCTTCTGGATTCATGCGAGTCTCCTGCCTTAGCCTCCTGAGTAGCTGGGATTACAGGCACCCACCACCATGGTCGGCTAATTTTTGTAGTTTCAGTAGAGATGGGGTTTCACCATGTTGGCCAGGCTTCTCTTAAACTCCTGACCTCAAGTGATCTGCTCCACTTTTTTTCCCAAGGTGCTGAGATTACAGGCATGAGCGACTGTGCCCATCCGAATCCTGTAATTTTGATGAAATTGACTGACTAAATTTCAGGCAGTGGCTCTGACTGGCTTTTGCGAATCAGAACATTTGATTCACCTCTCTTCTTCTATTTTGATTGATTGAGAAACCTTATTGAGGTTAGTGAGGTTGAAAAACCTAATTGAAACCCATGAACACAAAGTAGAAATCATCTTGCCTCTGAAGCCATCAGAGAAATAGGCTCTTTTTCTTGGGAAGTGTGGTATGAGCCTATGAGATGTGCACCTGTTGCAACCATTATGTTATCATTACATTATATTACATTACAACCACAGAGAAGGGAATTTTGAAGAAGACATATGGAGGAAGGCAGAGTTGAGAAATCTCAGAGAAATGGAGTCAGAGATATGATAAAATTGTGAATCTCAGGTCTACCTCTGAATTCTACATTACCACATGATTTAAATTCATCTAAGGTGGTCTTTCTCTTTCTACCTTCTCTTCTCCTTTTTTCTTGCTGCTGCTACTTTTATTTGCGTCATAAAAAATCTTATGTGATAGTTTGTCAGGATAAAACCCAAACTTCTGAGCATGAAATCAAAAGCTCCTTATGATATGATTCTTTTCTGCCAATGTATGTCTCCATTTTGAGAACTACTGCTTTCCCCTTTGCCTTTGCATTTCTTATATTTTTGATGTTCGTAACTAATATCAACCCCATAAAGTTTCTAGTCTAAGTCACGCTTTCATGTTGCTGTTTTCATATACCCCCAAAATCTTGTTCTTTCTTTAGGATTAGTCTTAATAAGTATCCTCTGCAAGTACTTCTCTCCTTCATTTAAGCAGATTTGATTATTTTCTCCTTTGTGGAATCATCATAATTAATATGTCAGTTTAGTTTGACAGTTATTTTGTACCTCCTAAGTGGTAGAGTTGGGTCCTGTTTTCAAAGCTCTTTAATTCTAGCTGGGTAATATGACATGTGTTCTTTGTACACATCACTCTTCATTGTAGTTACTTTTGTACTGAGATTTTCTGATAAAATTTAATGTGCTGTAATAGATCATATTGTTTATACACATCTTAAGAAGTTTCTATTGGTTATTGCTACCTAATCCTAATAATTAAACATTTATTGCAACTATTCATTGAAAATAAATACAATAAATCACTGATTTAAGTCAAATATAATATTTTTCCAGATTTTCATGTCAAAAAGCATAGATAGTCCTCTGACAAAAATTGGGTTAATATTATTTGTAACTTGGAAAACAGTTTTTCAGTAAAATGGCTAATAATTTTTTCCCTATCTGACTTGACCTGCTTTCTAGATCTTTTTGTTTAAAAAGTAGTAATTCTTTTAAAGTAAATATTTCTCTAAGAGCCTGCTTTAATAGTTTGTACACACCTTTCTCTTCTCTGTAGCTAGAACCCCTGTATTTTCAGCTATGGTGGAGGGTTCAGGACTAATCCTATGTATAAACCTGGGATGATATAAGTTATACACGTTTATTCAATATTCATGTAATTCAAGAGCATGTACTCAACTTTGCAGTGTGTTGGTTTGACTGTGTGCATAGCTTTTATGGATTGAAAGCTCCTACTTGAGCTAGCGAAGCTTTCATCTTGAACTGCCTTTTTTTTCTTTTTTTTTTTTTTTTTTGGTTCTTGCTGGACCACATTCCCGGTTTGTTATCCTAGCACATCAGCACATCAGAGGCTAAGGTCATGAATTTCCCTTTCTAGACTCCCAGAAGTTCTGGAGGCTTTTCCTTAATTCCAGCTCTCTGGATGTGGTACTCCCTCATAAGCATTACCAGATTAATTTGGAGGCATCTACTTGCTGACTACCCCTTTCATTTTTTAAAAAGTTATTATTCATTATATTATATTTTCCTGCTGGGACATCTACTATATTGTCTCTTATTGGAACGGGTGTAACACTGGACCACTTGTCTCAATTTTTGCCTTCCATCTAATTCTTAAGATCAGGGTTTGCAAATTTGGCTTACTATTTGCTTTTATAAATAAAATTTTATTGGAACACAATCGTGCTTGCTCCTTTAATTATTGTCTGTGACTACATTTATCCTACAATGGTAGGGTTGAGTAGCTGCCACAGAGAAAACATTTATCTGGCCCTGTATCAGAAAAAATTTGTCAGCTGCATAAAGTATAGCTTGCATCCTTGTACTTTTCATTTGGTGCCTATTTCAAACATTGTACTATTTATTTGTAGAGACCTTAATAAAAATTGACATTTATCAGATTTTTCATGTAATTTTAAAATTTACTTAGTCAAATATTGGCAGAAAACATCTTAGACTTTAAACTTCTTTGCTAATTTTCCTTCATTTTTTAACCATCATTTTGTTAAAGTGTCTCATCTACAATATATAGGATTAACTGATTATATTAATTGATACTTTTTACCAATGTTAATTATGTACCTATAGTACCAAATACCAGGTATTGTCCAATTTATTTTCTCAATACTTTTAAACATATTTATTTATCTCCATATTTACTTCTGTCACCCTAAGGCAATTCCATCATTTCAATCCAATCAGTTGTGTGCTACGTACCAGAGTAAACTTTGAAAAACTCTGATGTAACAATTAATATGAGCCCTTCACTGAGTTCCTATTAATTGTAGGATAAAATGTTAAATATGGACATATTCCCTATTAGCCTCTGAGCTTCTCAAAAGAACTGTGCTTTTTTTATGTTGGAGTTTTTCTCAAGCTACTCCATATTTCTGCAATGCCCATGTTTCTCTATTTAATCTGTTTATATCAGCTTATCCTTTGGAGCCAAGCTTAAATGTCATTTCCTCAGAGGAGACTTCTTTAAGTAGAAAATAGGTTCCTCAAAGACAGGTTGCATGTGTGATTTTTTCACTGCTGTATCCTCAGCAACTAATGTTTACTTTGCAGAATGTCTAAAGATGATAAGTGTTGTATGTCTGCTCTTTTGGTAAATGTTCAAAATGTAAACAGTTTACAAATTCTACTAATTCTTAAGGATTACCTCTTATTTTGCCTGCCTGACACCATGTGTTGTATAGGTATATAAACTAAGAGATAGATTATAGGAATTAATTGTTAGTAAAAAAAAAAAAAAAGCTGGGATTTAATTTATGTGTGAAAAATTGTTAAAATAGAATTATTGTATGCATTTTTATCTGTGTCTAAAGTCCTAAAGACCATCCCCACTTTAGAGAGCATCTAGAAGGACTTACAGGATTCAAGATATAGTTGTACTCATTACTAAGGTTTATTATAGCAATGTAGTAAGGATACATACTTGGGTCATAAGAGGAAAGACATAGGTTGAGCTTGGAGAAACTCATGCAAGTGATTTCTTTTGCCCTCTCCCTCATGTGAAGGCACAGGTGCACCTGAGTATTGAGTATACTCCTTTTTCCAGTAGCAAAAAATACACTAATGTGTGTAGTGTTTGAAGTCCATTCAGTGCCAGGGTTTTTGTTAGGCGCTGGTCATATAAACCAACCTCTGCCTTGCAAGTACCAAAATTCTGGACTCCTACAAGGAAAGCAGATGTTCAGTATAAGCTGTACTTTTTGTATAGAAGACTGGGCATAGCAAACCACTCTTATCGTAGAGGATGAGGGGAAGGCAACTTCCCAGACTTCACCAGTCAAGGGTCAGCTTTCCAAGCAGGCTTTCCAAAGGATAGCAGTCTTAGGCTTGCTATGTTATCTTTTTTGTATTGTTGTTAAACTAATGTTTTATAATGTTCTTTGCTTTTTGTTCTAGTTTTGACGGTAGTTTTAGCTAGATACATTCCTACACTGAATAAAATTGAAGTTCTTTTAGTAACTAAGAAAGTGGAATGAGTAATAGGTAGGCAGCTACTAATCCTATGATGCCAAGATACTTTTCAAGTCTCCCTTGGGAAAAATTTGAATGGCTAATGGGGCACATCATGTACTACACTTGCTCTCGTTCACTGTGCTTATGCCACATTGATCTCTTTTCTGTTCTTTAAATACACCACACTTTATTCTGCTGCATGGTATTTACTGTGTTACTCACTTTTCCTGTCATGTCCTTTCCATTTTTACTTGGCATATAACCACTTATTTTTTATTTTTTTATTTAAACTTCATCTGCCATACCTCACTGCCCTCTCCTGCCATGTCTCTTAGGTTGGCTACTCCCAGTATTAACTTTCATTTGTACTGTAATTGTTTACTGTTTTTCCTTTTCTAGAGGAACATATTCTCATCCTAGCACATGAATGAATGAATGAATGAATGAATGAATGAATGTAAAATTTGGGTGAGACGGAAAGGTGAATGCTAGAGGAAAAGGAGGGAAAGAGAGATTAAAATTTGTGTGACATTTTTGAGAAGGTCACAGAATTACCCTATCTAGTATTGTAGCCACCAGTCACATGTAGCTATTGGGTACTTACATTTGGATAATCTGAATTGAGAAATAAGTGTAAAATACTTACTGGGTTAAAATACTTTTTATTAAAAAAAGAATGTAAGATATCTTAATTTCATTACATTTTAAAGTCATTAAATTATATTTGCATATATTGAAGAAGTAAAAGTGTTAATATTGATTTCACCTACTTTTACTTTTTAATGTGGTTAGTACAAGATTTTAAATGACATTTTCTAATAGACAGTACTTGCTCAGAAAGTGAGGCAATGATGTTTTACCTTAAGTATATGATCCTAAGAATTTAAACTTTAAGCTATTACCAAGAAAAAGTAACTATCTGACACATGGCATATTAGCTTTTCTTTCATATTGTACTGGTACTAGTTTGGGGCACAATTGAGACAACATTTTCTGTTTACACTTTTTTCATTGTTTAAGTAAATGACCAAAGCAACTATAAGAGATCAATTGACAGGTTTGTTAAAATGTAGCAGTCTATGTTTATCCACTCTAATAACATTTATAGTAGTAACAGTAATTGCCAACACATAAGTGATGTTTGTGTGCCTGGCACTATTCTAAGGACTTCATATATATTAACCCATGTAATCCTTAGAATAGTCCTGTTGTTAGATGTCATTATCATTCCCTTTTAAAAAATGAGGAAACTGGGGTACAGAGGCAGTAAGTAACATGGTCAAAGACACGGCATGTTTGAGTCTTAATTCCGATACCTGATAATTCTGGTACCTAAGAATGTGATCCAGAGTACTGAATGTGATTCAGAGATAATTTACTTTCAGAGCCCTGGCTATATGACTTACCACATGTGACTGCTCACATAGTAGGCATTCAATAGGCATTTTTTTAATTTGAATAACACTGAAAAGTTGTAGTTTCTAGTTTATACTTTCCAGCTATATTATATGTGGGTATTTTTGTGTATTTCATTTTTGGTAACATAGTTTTGAATGTTAGAATACAAGAGAGTCATGCATATATGAACCTCACTAAACCTCATTATAAAAGACACATGAGTTGATTCCTTTTCTTGGCAAGTCCTAACAGGATAAAAATAGATCTGTCACTAGAACAAAAAAAAAAAAATTGTGGAAAAAGAAAGCTACTTGTTTTGCTAGTGGCTAGGCTTGCTTTGGACCCCATCTGGTTGTGCCAGTTTGTTTACTTATTGTCTGTGGTGACTTTTGCACAATGGCAGACTTGAGTAATTGCAATAGAGATTTCAAAAAGTTTTTAGGCTTTTGCATAAAACATTTGCCAATTTCTGATTCATGAGCATATCAATCCAATAAAAGATTCTAGGTGCTGGACCATAATGAAATTGGAATCTCCTAGGTTTTCTTTGGGCTGTTCCTTTGAAGGTATACCAGTTAGACAGCCTTGAGATTGTTCTTAGGGGACAGTTGGACTTTCATTATATCCAAGTATGGTCAGAGTGGAATCATGAGGGTTCACAGTATGTGTATCCCAGGAGTTGCCAAACTGAAGGTTTCAGTAGCCTGGCCTTGGATTGCTTACAAGATAAGAATGTGTTTTTTACATTGTTAAAGGACTGAAAAAAGAGGAGGAGGAAGAAGAAATGTGAGAGACCATATGAAACCTACGAAGTCTAAAATATTTACTATCTGGCTCTTTACAGAAGAAGTTTGCTGATGCTTGGTCTGCAGAATCTGTACTGTTTTTTTCTGATCACTACCCTGGTTGTAGCCAAAAGGAGATGATCCCTTTGTGGTAACAGCTACGTTTATTGACCATTCTACTTAGGACTGTAGACTAAGAGAGAGTAAGGGAGGTGGAGTTTTGTGTATAGGTTGATTTATCAGGATGCAGTTTCGGTGTTTGATAATATTTGATGCCTCTGGATTAGACAGGGAATATGGAATATCCATTAAATATTGTTAACTGTTGAGCTGTTGTCTGCTCTTTATGATAAAAGGGCATTGTCAAAGTGCCCTTGTCATCTGGCATATGGTCTTGAAAACTGAAAATATGTAATAGTTTAATTTTGATGGTCACAGTGGTGCAGAGGGAGTCAGCTGATAAGAATGAATGGGAGGTGGGTGGGAATGTAGTAAGTTTGCCAAGAGCAGTCTGGACAGGGATGGAGGGGTAATGCCTCATGCGATGTGTCTTTTCTTATGATACAAACTGGTTGAGTTTTGGTAGTCACAAGTCTGCCATACAGTGGTCATCTCTGCATCAGAAACATAGTCTTTTGCTTTTTGCCAGTCTATGATGGTGGGTATGTTCCTATATGTGATAAAGTGGTGGATCTAGGAAGCAATGAGGACAATCTGGGTGGTGCAGGTTTGATCAACACCTCGATTCCAGTTGAACTCTTCCTTGAATAGGCCCCTACTGTGGTCAGTAGCATGAGTGACCTAGATTTGATTAGCTGTGATTTTTTTTCAATAGTTTGTGGTCCCTAAGTTTTAGTCTTTAAATCTGCCACTAGTTTTCCAAGTGGCAGCATAAACAGGTAGGCCACTGGCAACAACCCAAGGATCAGTCTTTTATAACAAGATTCCTCAAGGGAAATATTTGCCAGAATTATGAGAATGGCCTTGAATTTTACCCCCTGCATTATGCCCACTGGATATCTGGTGCTAAGGTAAAGCAACAGCAGTAGCACAGTGTATATCATTGGGTTTCAGTTCACTGGAATGAATGATCGGTGAATCAGACTCTGACTTTTTGGGGAATTTTCCTGTATCAAAGGCCCCATTAGGCTTGCAGCTTGGCTTCAAGTGGCAAAATGAGGGTTAAAGTTTCTCCCCAAGGGAGTGAGTCTTATTCTGTTTTGTGCTGCTGTAACAGAATTCCATAAGCAGGATAATTTATAATGAATGGAAATTAATTGGCTCACAGTTCTGGAGGCTGAGAGGTCAAATATTGAGATGCTGGCATCTGGCAAGAGCCTTCTTTACAGCCTCTTCACATGGTGGAAGGGCAAAGAGAATGAGTGAGAGAGAGAGAGAAAGTGTGTGTGTATGTGTACACTGGTTAGAGGGGCCAGTTTACTTCTGTGATAACAAGCCTACCTTCGTTATAATGGCATTAGTCCATCCATGAGGGCAGAGTCCTCATTACCTGAATATGTCTTAAAAATTCCATCTCCCAATACTGTCACAATGGCAATTAAATTTCAATATGAGTTTTGGAGGGGACAAACATTCAAACCATAGCAGAATGGCTGCCACTTTTTCATGTAAATTCAAAAAGCTTCTGGGTGACATGCCTGGTATGTCCTTGGATTTGCTGTTTTTATATTTGACCAGGGGCAGCCACCTTACTCAGATTGAGCCAGTTGTGATATCTATCTATAAGTTCAAAGTCCACAAAATTGACGTTGGGCAAATCAGAATTCTTTTCTGAGAGTTTTGAACTTGGAACCAGAGAAAAATGAGGTTAGTTTGTTTTTAGTGGCAAAAAAGTAAGAATTGGTAGTTGTCATTGTTTATGTTTCCTGCCATGATGAGAAATTAGGTCTACAGAGAGCTTAAAGTCATCTAAAGAGACAAAGAGGCAGAGTTTTGGAGTCATTTGAGACTCTGCTTCCAATAGTTTATGAGGCCCTGTCTCTCTCTTATCTTCTCTGGGTTTTCACCAATAAATCCCAGACTTTTGTTTAAGCTAGTTTAAATTGGCTTTCTATCACTGACCAAAATATGAGTCCTAACAAATACATATCACTCTCTTAGGCCAAGTATAATTACTGATGGTTTGGCATGTTAATTTAAGACATATTAATTTGTATTTCACCTAGACTTACTTCTGTTTATTTGTGTTGATGTCACAGAAGAAGAAATGAGAAATGTATGCACATTAAACTAGATGTCATTTCCAAATTGGTCAGAGTTGCTAGTATGCATATGAAGTGGTTTTCTAAGACACGGAAGAAGTATAAAAGGTTAAAATATGCTTTGGATTAAAGGTAATAAAATTAGAAATAAAGATTTGATTGACACAAGCAAGAAAAGTTATAGAGTTATGGGTTATATTGGACACCTAGGGAATATGAATCTGTACTTTGAACATGAGTTAGTACATTGGTGAGAGAGCTAACATGAGTTTGGATTGATTCTGCATCAGAAGATTGAACAGGAAGAACTGAGAATTTCTTCTTAGTTTTATTCTTTACGAACCAGAGTTTTGAGCAGTATTGTTGATTACACATTAGAAAAGATTTAAAAATACCTAACAGGTTTTCAACAAGCTATTTGAAGAGGAAGAAAAATGAGAAAAAAGGAGATAAATGTTACTTTTTTCAAAAGTTAGAGAGAGGCTTTAGTTATTCTGTTAGAAATATGTCTTTGAAGTTTATTCTGTTTCACAGGAAAAAAACATGCATCTAAATGACTGTTGCTTTTCTAAATAATTCTTTTGGCTAATACTTTGCAGTCTGTGGACACACCATGTTATCAGATTTTTAAAACTTCTTTGAAATTTTCTTTTGTGGCCAATTTTGCAGCCACATGAGGAAATCAGTACCTAAGCTATTTATTCAGGAATGGAGTCTTACTCTGTCACCCAGGCTGGAGTGCAGGGGCACAACCATCATAGCTGACTACAACCTCCAACTCCTGGGCTCAGGCCATACTTTCACCCCAGCTTCCCCAGCAGCTGTTACTACAGCTGTGCGCCACCATGCCCACATACTTCCTTTTCTTTTATATACATACTTCCTTTTCTTTTAGAGACTGAGAGGGATAGAAACAAAATGCAATTTTGATTATTTATCCAGAACTATGCCTTGTATTAGAATATAAAGATTTGTTGGGATCCAGTGTTACTTATCTTATCCATTGCTCTTGGCTCTGAATGGTATTTATTTGTTTCAAATATTCATACTTACCCCTCAAATAATCAAGATTTGATATCACTGGGACAATTAAGAAGGATGACCTGTAGCCCATAAATGTAGTTGTGAATGAAGAGCACTAAAAATGTTTTTAATCAGTGAAATACTGATGTGGTTAGCTTATGAGTAGTTAGAAGGACAGTACATTTTTGTCTGTCTAATCCAGTAGCATAGTCAGGACCTTATGGTTTAAATTCTAACTGCATGTAACTTCCTTCCCAGTTCACCCCCAATATTGTGATTTACTGCTTGTGGTATCTTGAGCATCTTACTTACATTCCTGAAATTTACAATTTCTTCCTTGTAAAACATGGATAATACATTTTTCATGTTTTGGTTGTGATAAGTTGCATTAAACACAGTGCCTAGCTTTGTAATTGGTTGCTACTGTTATTAATTATATTAACAGCAGTGATCAAACCTCTCTTGGATTCTTTTATGATTTTATGAAGGATAACAGGGTTTTCTAATTCTGTAAAAGAAAGGAGTGAGTTAAAAGTGGAAGGACTTTAGGTGTATTAAAAGAAAAATCGGTGGATTTTAAAAACTAGGACAGGATGACAATTATTCATTGTATGACATTGTATTATTTGTTTTCTAACATCAGTTTCCTTTGAATGGACTGTGTAGGTGCTTTGTTAACATATACCTCAATTTTTTCATGAGGCATATACTTGTTAATGTCTAGTACAAAAGATGGCCATTATGTATTATTAAGTGCTCAATATTGGTGTGTATATCACCTTTGATATAGGAGATGATTTGATCTCATCTCTTCTCTTCTCTTCTCTTCTCTTCTCTTCTCTTCTCTTCTCTTCTCTTCTCTTCTCTTCTCTTCTC